>NW_026126683.1:600000-1125306 GCF_943737965.1 Phodopus roborovskii | reverse complement strand
CACAAATAACATAAAATATCTTGGGATAACTCTAACCAAACAAGCAAAAGATAGGTATGACTAGAACTTCAAGTCTTGAAAGGAAGAAATTACAGAAGATATCAGAAAATGGAAAAGATCTCCCTTGAACTTGAACAGGCAGGGTCAACACAATGAAAATGGAAATACTACCAAAAATAACCTGCAGATTCAAAGCAATCTTCATCGAATCCCTGCAAAATTCTTCACAGAACTTGATTGGATAATACCTTCATATGGGAAAAACAAAAACCCAGGATAGCCAAAGCAATCCTGTACAATAAAGGATCTTCTGTGGGCATCACAATCCGACTTCCAGCTCTACTATAGAGCTATAGGGATGAAAACAGCTTGGCATTGGCATAAAAATTGACAGTTGGACCAATGGAATCCAATCCAGACCCGGATATCCACCCACATACCTATGAACACATAAATTTGACAAAGAAGCTAAAAATATAAAATGGAAGAAGGAAAAACATATGCAACAGATAGTGCTGGTATACCTAGCAATGAACATGTGGAAGAATTCAAATAGATCAATATCCATTGCCGTGCACAAACTCAGAATCCAAATGGATCAATGGCCTTGATATCAATCCATCCATACTGAACCTCATAGAAGAGAAACATTCATTTGAATGCATAGGCACGGGAAATCACTTCCTATATAGACCACGAGTATCACAAACAAGCAGGACCTTCTGAAACTGAGAAGCTTCTGTAAAACAAGAACACAATAAGACAAAACAGCTCCCTACAGAATGGGAACAATCTTCACCAACCTCTCATCTGACAAAGGGCTGATCTCCAAACTATACAAAAATCTTAAGAAACTAAAATTGAACTACCAAATAATCCTATTAAAAAATAGGGTAGAGATCTAATCAGAGATTTCTCAACAAAACAATCTCAAATGCCAAAAGAAAAAAAAAAAAAAAAAAGGAACTGCTCAACATCCTTAGTCATCAGGAATTGCAAAATCAAAATCCCTCTGAGATTCCATTTTACACAGATCAGAATGTCCAAGATCAAAATCACCAACGATTGCAGCAGTTATTGTGGCTCAGTTTTAATTTGTAACTCTGAATTTCTTGTTTAAGTGTATGCTTTTACTTTTTTACCAGTTTGAGGATATCAATTACTTTTTAAGCTCATTAATCTGAAGAGTCATTTGTTCGGTTCAAATCAATGTGTGACAGCTGTAAATCTCTTACCTCAGAAATTTCTAATGTTAGTTGAATCTGTTTACTTATCAAATTGTTGTTTTCACACTGCATCTTTTCCATCTTCTTACTGATTTCAATTTCTAAATCATCTGTCTGATGCTTGTAAAGTGAATGTTCAGATTATCTTTAAGTTTTTCAATATTTATTTGAAATTCAAGTTTCTAGATATTCTTTTAACTTGAAAAGTTCTGCTTCATGACTGGAGAGGACTTAGCTTGACCAACTGCTCAGTCTGATTTTTTGGAATTTGACATCCTGTTTACTATCCCATTTCCAGTTTCATTTCACAATTTCTAATTTCTGATTCATGTTAAACTCAAGATCCTTCTGGTTTCCATACATAGCAGCTACCTCAGCTTTCAATTCTTCCACTGTCTGGTGGCATTTACGTGAATTATTTAATTTTCCTTTCCTGCTGTTCTATTTTTACTCGATCTCTATCAATCTGTTCTCTTAAAATGTTGACTTCTTCTTAAAGATCATTAAACTGACACTGGGGGGTGGGTTTTCTCTCTGAACTACACAGAGTTCCTTTGCTGAGGAGTTCTCCTTTTTTGAGAAAATTTATCTCGCAATTTTATATTCTGTCCATTTAATATCACATTCCATAACTCACTTTCCTTTTTATACTCTTTATACATACATATTGCACCTACCGACCGTGGTATGTGCATATGATATTAAAATAGACTCTGTCACTTTTATGGCGGGATTTAAGACTATCTGAGATTTCTGTTGTTGCATTAATTCTTCTTTCATGTGCATGATTTCTCTTCCATACATTTAATGTGGCTCCCATGAGGTGATCTTATTTCATCTCTGTTTCTCTCTGGGTGTGCTCTTCTCTATGCCCTTGTCAGTTACATTAACTTGGTAACATCTCTTCTGAAGGTCTTCACCTGTCTCCTTGACGTGTTTAATTCCTAAAACATATGCTTTCTCTTTTTCTT
Source organism: Phodopus roborovskii (assembly GCF_943737965.1). Lineage (NCBI taxonomy): Eukaryota > Metazoa > Chordata > Mammalia > Rodentia > Cricetidae > Phodopus > Phodopus roborovskii. The sequence goes on along the minus strand of NW_026126683.1, from coordinate 1,123,109 downwards.
TATAACTGGTTAGCTCCAGTTTTAAGCTTTGGGTCTCTTGGTCCTTTTCTGTAAGCTGTTCTTTTAAGTTTCCCACTAACTTCTCAGCAGTTTCTAACTGCCTATACAGAGTACCATTCTTCTTCTCTTTTTCAGCCTTTCTTTCCTGCACCACCTCAATGATGGCCTGCTTTTCTTGTATTTTAAAAGCATTTACTAATTTTTAACCTCCTTCCTCAAGGGGAAAAAAAAAAAAAAAGGAAATTAAAACTATTTCTGGTAACCTTGTTTGCTTAGTTGCAAAAGACTTAACAAAGACAGATGAAGGTCCCATTTTTACATCATTCTAAAAAAGTTGCTATTGTGCCCACCCCTCAATCATTTCCATTATAAGACACTTGATGGGGGGATGTCATTCTTTAAATATGTTCCTCATACTGGTGTAAGACCCTCAGAGATGAGGAGTCTCCCAGTTTTCTGTTGGTACCCCAAGAACTCAATGTCCAGTCCAATTGCTTGCAACATGCAAGAAGGCTTTAATGAACAGAAATGTTTGAGCCAATGGGCTCCTATAGCATGCATGCTATAGGAAGCCCTCCCCACCCTTGGGCCCAGGTGTTTTTAAAGGCAAACCCACAAGCTTAGGGAGGGATGGGACCCTATGTCCATTGAGTAAGTGACCCTTGGGAGGCCAAGATTGTCTGCTATTAAGGTCAACAGACCTTAGGGCCCTCAGGAGTGTACTAATTAATTTTGTCTGGGCAAATCAGGTTGCAGCTATCTCTTTGTTTCCTAAGGACCCTATACACCACCTGCTGACTCACAGCAAAGGAGGGGCAGTGTGAATTCTTGTTATCTCAGGGCCTTGTGACAGGGGGTTAGCAAATTCCAAGGGACAGATATTGGTTTCCAGGTTGGTCCTTCATTAACATACATTGTTTGTCTTTCACTGGTTAATAAATAAAGCACTTTGACAACTAGCAAGGAAAGGCGGACAAGGAGACAAGGAGGATTGGGAAGTTGTAGGGAGGAGTAAAGCAAGGAGGGACTGGAGAACAGAGTTCCGGATCTACTCTCCCGTAAGATGAGACCACGTGGAAATACTTAGATTAATAGAAATGGGTTTAATAATTAAGACAAAACTAGCTGGTAAGAAACTAGTACCTGACCAATAGCATTATATCTAATACAGAGTCTCTGCATGTTATTTGGGGCTTACGCAGCATTGGGTCCCAGTGGCAGGGAAAAACCTTACTGCTAACATGGTGCTGCAATGTGGCTACGAAGAACTTCCATTTGAAACTTAACAGATGCTTTTAAAAAAAGGGTTTTAGAAACAAAAGAACAGAGACAAGCAAGGCTTCTTCTAACAACATTTTCTGGGTTGGACTCTGTTTTGCATGAGTCAAGCAGAGATTTCGAGGCTCCTTTAAGTGAGGTTTCCTGACTCAGCATAAGGGCAAAAAAAAAAAAAAAAAAAAAAAAAAAAAAAAAAGCACGGCTTTAAAAAAGCACTGCTAAAAATATATTGGTGTGCACCAGAGCTGGCAATGGAAGTGACCACGTCTCCAAGCCAGCAACATGCTGCTGAATGGCAGCATAGTCCAAGAGCAGTGAGCACAGCTGTCAGTACTGGGGATAAAATAGCCATCTTGGATAAGACCTCGGTTAACACAGCTGTGACCTTTCATTTCAGCAATGTTGTTGCTTACCAGATAAAAAGACTTCCGTGGACAGAAAAAGATAGATTTACAATACAGACAGATCCACATAAAAACAAAAAACAAAAACAAAAACAACAACAACAAAAAAAAAGCTAGGTTTACAGTGTGTTCTAAAATATATGTAGGCTTGGGAGAGAACAGGAAATTAAAATGGATTTAAAAATACAGCAAGTAGCTGGTGGTGGCACATGCCTTTAATCTCAGCACTCGGCAGACAGTGCAAGCAGATCTCTGTGACTGGAAAATAAACCTGGTATGCAGAGAGAATTTCAGGACAGATAAAAGTTACACAGAGAAAAACAATGTCTCAAAAAACGAAAAAATAAAAAGTAAAAGAAACAGTAATTAAAAGGCCACATAAAAATGGAGAGAATCTGCATACTGTATGGCATTGTATTGTCTTTGTATCTTTTGACTGCTGAGAAAAAAACTAACAACCACTGTTAAAGGAAATGCTGCTGGATGAATTCAGTTTTTTATATTTTAAAAAATGCTTTGACTTCAAAATTTAAGTCTAAGGACAAGTACTGGGGAAAGGATTTCTATTTTTGTTTTCACAGAAAATGAAAAAGCTATGGATTCCTTCCAGACTAATGTGGTTTGAGCAAGCCAGACCCCCCCAGAGAGTAGATTACCAGGTGATCCTACATTCAAAACAGCTGGACATAGCAGCCTTGCAGACTACAGCCTAGATTTCTGCATACACTTAGAATCCCCCATGACAGTGACCCTTATCAGCAGGAAGCAGTTTGGAAAGAACGACGCTCAAATTCCCAAATAGTGTTTGTAAATGTTTGTTTTCATTTAAATGGACTTGGTTGTAAATGGTTAATGATTACAACCAATATCTTTTTAAAGGTAAAAAGGGGATTATGGAATAGATACGAATACTTTGTTTTGGAATGGATTTTCATTTATTGATACAATTTAAGGTCAATTTTGTGATATGTATAATTCTCCTCTTGTTTAGATATTGTGTTTATATAGCTCATTTAGAAATGTAATATATAATGTAGTACAGATTATAGATATTACCCATGATAGTCAAAAACCAGAGTTAGTTAGATATCAAGATATACAGAGATGTATTGAGATGAATAGGCTTTCTTCAAACCTTTCAAAGACCTACAGTATATGGCATTTAAAATGGTGTAGGGTTTTTCTTGACAGTGAGACATATAGGCTGGCAACACCACCTGCAACAAAAGGAAGATGGACATTGAAGAAGCTTCGTTATGAAGTTTACTTCGAATATGGCAAGACTAGCCATTTGGACAAGATACTGCTCTTGTCTGGACTGTTTTACTTTATGCTATATAAACTGGACATGCAGGACCCATAGAAAAGTGCTGATTCAAGATGGACATTGCTACAGAGTCCCTGCTTCATGGAAGGGTCATGCCAGACAATCCGCAGGACACAGAGAAAACTGAATGACAAAACAGCCAATACAAGAAGACAGTTTAAAGTTTCCTCCTTTGCTGAAGAGTCTGCCAGACCCACTATGGCCTAGGGGTTAAGATGGAAGATTACAGAAAAACTTCAGGTGACTGACCAGGCAAGATGTCTCTGTCATCTCTAGAGTTTATATATTATCCTTCTGAGGTCTTTGGAAGGAGTTGAAGACAGATACTTATAGATATAGTTTACCTAGTTAAGCTTAAAGATAAGTTACATATAGGACTTTAGACTCACAAATATAGGATAAATGATAGAATAGTTTCTTTTAATTTTACTAATGTTAATGGACTAAATAGTGCTAACAGTGATTCCTATTTGATAACTGTTATGTGATATATTTTGCTATGTTAAGGTTAAAAGCCTTCCTTTTTTATTTAGACAGAAAAGAGGAGATGATGGGAGATGCCATTATGTATATATATGTTTCTCATACTGCTTAATGAATAAAGCACTGTTGGCAATAGGAAAAGTGAAGATAGGTAGGACTAGGAGACAAGGAGGAAAGAGGAAGTAGTAAGGAGGGAGTCAAGATGGAGAGTCTGGAGAGAACAGAACCGCCATTCCTCTGCTCTCTGTATGACCACGTGGAAATACATAGAAATGGGTTAATACTAAAGACAGAGCTAGTCGAAAAGAAAACAAGTAACTGGCCAACAGCATAATATCAAATACAGAGTCTCTGTGTGTTATTTGGGGCTGCGTGGCAGCTGGAAAAAGACTCTAAGCGGTGAGAGGAAAAACCTTACTCCTTACAATACAACATTGAATACATTTGGTTATTTTATCTATGATCAGCAAGGTTATTCTAACTACATAACAAAGAAAAATGTTCTTAAATTTGAAAACAAAAACATAAACAGGATCTCCTAAAAACTAAACCATATGTGGAAACTAAGATCATCCATACCATATATAAATACAACATTTTGAAACAGTGGGTGGGTCCTCTTCCTGAGTCCTAGGAAAATGATATATCAGGAATCCTACCACGCATCTTCTAATATCCCACTACTCTTTACTCAGGGGCTCACTTCCTCATATCCTGTTTTTTTTTTTTTTTTTTTTTTTAACCCTTCAACCCAATCTGGTCAACACACTCCCAAAAGTCCATTCTATTCCACTATTTTTTCTCCCCTCCCCCCCCCTCCTCCATATATGTCCTCATTATATTTCTAGAAATCATTCATTGCTGAAAGTATCTTCCACAAGTTTAGAACAGCCTGAACAAAACAATTTTGTTAATATAACTAGTAGCCCTTTGAGATATTGAAATTTTAAAACTCTAATGAAAATCTTAATAAAATGTGTTTAATATAATAGATAAACCTGAATAAAATATTTTGAATGTCATTGCTTTTGAAGAAAGGGGGAGAAATTCTTCTCTCCACTCCTTAAACCCTCCCAACCCCAGAAACACTAGTATTGACTCTTAACTGCCATACTTATGTGGGCTAGTCCAATCTAGTCCTAGAGAAAGTTCAGACAGCTGAGTCTTTTACTTAGTTATGTTCTCTTTATACCACTTCAATATGTTCATGTGGGAGCAGGTAAACATATAATAACAAATACCCATACCCAAAGCAGATACATTGAAAGATATTTTCTTTTAAAGACCAGGTCTCACACTACAGTCCATGTTGAGATTAAGCCCAAATTGTCTGCATCCACCTCCCAAATGCTGGGATCACAGGCATGAGCCACCACAGTTGGCTGAGTTCTGAAGTCAACAATTTCCAACTCAAAGCTCTTGGGCTAGAAAACCAAGCCTTACTAAGAATTTCTTTTGATGAAACAGTGATATTTGCTTGTATCTCTTCAAATCATATCACAATATGCTAAGGTCTAATGCTGACTCCATTTCTTTGTAAAGGAAAACTAGTTTCAAACTTTTTTTGGAGCATTTCTAACAATTAGAAATCAAAGCGCCTTGCCTTAAACAGTTTACAAAATTCCTTTAAATATAACAAAATGATTGGAGATGTCATTCTGTAAATATGTGTATCTTATTGGTTAATAAATAAAAGTCTTGTTGGCCAATAGGAAAGCAAGATTGGCAGGACTAGGTGACAAGGAGAATTCTAGGAGATGTAGTAAGGAGACTCAAGATATAAAGACTTGATAAAAAAAAGTTCAGGACTCTCTCTCCACTAAGAAAATACCACTTGGAAACACTTAGATTGATAGAAATAGGTTAATATTTAAGACAGAGGTAGCCAATAAGAAACACCAGTAACTTGCCAACAGATTTATATCAAATACAGCATCTCCTTGTGTTATTTTCTGGCTGATATGGCTCTGGGACCAGGTTGGCAGGGAAAACTGCTCATAACAAAATGGCATATCTGAGGTGGATAGGGAGAACTTCCACTTAACACTTAACAAAAGCGTAAGAAAGGATTTGACAAACAAAATAACAGAAAAATGAAAGTCTTCTTGGTAGCATCATTTTAATCAGGCATACTCTGTTTTACTAGAGACAAGCAGAGATTTGCGTGGATCCTTTAAGGGAGATTTCTTGACTGGGCATAAGTGGCAAACACAGGTAACAACTGAATGGTTTATGTAGAGGCTGGCAATGGCAGTGAAAACATCTCCAAGCTAGCAGTATGATGCTAGATGGCACTTAGACCAAGGCAGTGAGCAAAGCTCTCACTGCTGGTGGTAAATGTATTCTTGCCATCTTGGATAAACAGTTGATTATCAACAGTTATGGCTTTCATTTTAGCAATGTTGTTGTTTAGCAGATAAAAGACTGTGGCCAGAAAAAGATAAAGAACCATCACCTGTGTTTTCCAATTAGCACAGGGACAAACCCTAAATGTTTTCACAGACTCCAAATATGCCTTTCACATCCTCCTGTCCCATGCTGCTATCTGGAAAGAATGGGGGGGGGACTGCTTACTACAAAAGGAGGATCCATCAACTATCTCAGATTATATTATGGCCCTGTTAAAGGCCTCCCACCTCCCCAAAGCTATAGAGATTATTCACTGCTGGTCTCATCAGACTGACAGCTCCATTATCTCTAAGGGAAACAACTTAGCTGAGGAAGCAACTAAAGCTGCAGCCCTCAGAAGCCCACAATCACCACACCCACCACAGGGAATTCTTACACTACAACCCCACAACCCACATCCTCACAGTCACCTTCTGATACTCAACAAATTCTGTCCTATTTACACAGGCTCTTTCATTCTTACAGCAAGGCTCTTTCTCATTTTGTCAAGGCTCACCTCCAGCCCACTCCTGAGGACTTGGATTTCTTAAAAACTATCACTGCCTCTTGTAAAACTTGTCAGATGTCATTTCCTAACTCCAGGTATCCTAGCTTCACTTTTCTTCCCAGGCCAGGGCCTCTCTCCCAGGGATTGATTGGCAACTTGACTTTATCCACATGCCTACAGTCAGACAGGTCAAATAAATCCTCGTATTAGTTGATACTTTCTCAAGTTGAGTGTAAACTTTCCAACTACTAGCAAAAAAGTTCAGACAGTCTCTGACACCCTTCCCAAGGAAATCATTCTAGGGTTTGGAATCCCAGCTTCTCTTCAGTCAGAGTTCACCTCTCAGATTTTGCAAATCTTATCTAAAGCTCTCACATCCCTTGGCATTTCCATATCCCCTATCACCCTCTGTCCTCAGGGAAGATGGAGTGTACTAATGGTTCCTTAAAAAGTGATCTTGTTAAAATGTCACAGGAACTTCACCTTGACTGGGTAAAGCTCTTGCCTCTGGCTCTATTCAGGCTTAGGTCCCTCCCCAAATGACCCCTTCTCATCTCACCCTTTGAATTTATGTACAGGAGGCCAGTTCTAACACCTGGTCTCTCACCCAAACTGTCACCTCTCCCTGACCACCTGCTTACACCCTTACTTCATCATCTCCTTTCTCACCTATGGAACTTTACTGAGCACTCCCTGCCTCGACCTTGCCCCAACTTCTGTACATCCCCATTTAACATCTGGGACCAGGTCCTTCTCTCTCCCTCAAACCAATGCCCCTCACACCTTTCCCCTAAATGGCAGGGCCCCTTCAAGGGAAATCCTTGTCACTCCAACAGCTGCAAATCTTGAGGGCCTTTCCCACCTCAAACCCCTTTACTTCTCCCTCATATACAGCAACTACAACAGGACCCTGTTCCCTTAAGCTTCAGAAGACACCAAGATCAACTACACTGTCTCCTATTCTAGAAGATTGAGGATTTAGTCCTATAAGCTCATCCTGCCAGATTGGAAGCCTCATGCTTTCCTTCCTGTCCTCAGGCTGACCTAAAACTTCTAATCTAACAAATTAGCTGTTGTTACAAGAATGACATCCAAAAGCCATGGATCTAGAGACACAAATCATCAAACACTTATAACTCCTAAATAAAGGTAACATTTCTAACATGAATATCTACTAATGTGTCTAAGATGTTTTCACAAACCCAAAGGAGTCTTTGGGTTCCATGGAGCCTAATTAGATCCACTTAAACAGGTCAGATTCACTCCAGATAAATATTACTCAACTTCCTTCCTGGCCTAGGGACTCCCTTACCTTGTCCTGGGACTCCCTTGGGAGCCCCTCCCCCACCTTATAATTCTCCCATTAAGTATCAGGACCTAACGAAAAAAACTGAACCTTGTCTTCTTCTCTGCTAACATCTTCCCAGGTCTCAAAGAGACACCAGAGCTCCATACTGTCAGGGTTGCAATGAAACAACCAGCTACCAGGACATGGCAGTGCCCCAGCATTCTTGGATCCCCAAAGATTATCTATGCCCCCAAGTCATCAGGAAGCAGGTCTTGAGAACTCAAAAGTCCTTATCCCCTAACCTGCCATGCCCAACCCCCACCTTTTTTAATAACAATAAAAGGTGGGAATGTTGGAAACCAGCAGCCTACTGACCCAGCCCCTGACAATGGGCAGGAAGCTCATGGCCATATCATCACTATGTCAGGCTGGGCAGGGGACTCAGTTACATATGCACAAGTCCCCCCTTTTAAAGCAAGTGCCACACACACATACACACACACACACACACACACACACACACACACACACACCCTCTCTCCTGCTTTCAGTTGGCCACCAGCTACCCTTCTTTCTCTCCCCTCTCTCAATAAACTTCACGTGGGTGCTGAGTCGCCTGTTTGTGTTTCATAGGCAATATCTGCAGCAACAGAACAACAAAGACAGATTCAGATAAAGAAAAACCCCTAAAGATTTACAGTATTTTTAAAAATATACTTAGGCTAGGGAGAGAAAAAGAAACAGGATAAAGTGATTTAAAAAAAATAGAAAGAGAGTAGGTGCCTGTGATGGCACACAAATTTAATTTCAGCACTTGTGAGGCAGAGGCAAGCAGATCTCCACAGAGATGTGAACCTGGTATACAGAGTTAATTCCAGGACAGGTAAAAGTTACACAGGGAAACCTAGTCTCAAACATTGAAAAAAATAGAAGTAGAAGAAATAGAATAATAAAAAAGTCACATGCAGATAGAAAGCACACACAGTCTGGATACTGGATGCTATTGTGTTGTCTTTGTATTGTTTGACTGCTGAGGAAATAGCAAAAAATGCTAAAAGAAATGCTGCTGGATTAATCCAATTTATGAATGTTAAAAATGCTTTCACTTCCAAATTTAAGTCTAAGGATAGGTTAGTAGGGAAAAGAATTTCTGTTTTTGTTTCCACATAATGAAAAGCTGTGAATTCCGTCCAGATTAACATGGTTTGATCAAACAAAACACTCTGAAACAGTGTTCCCGGTGATCCAACATTCAAAACAGCTAGGAAAAGGCAGCCTGGCAGACTACAGCCAGGAGATCTGTGTCTTATTAGGATCCCCAGTACAATGCCCCTTACCAGCAGGAAGCAGTTTGGAAGGAATGGAATTTGTTATAAATGGTTAATGATGACAACCAATCTCTTTTTTAAAGGTAAAGAGGGGATTATGGTATAGAAATTAATACTTTCATTTGGAATGGATATTTGTTTATTGATACAAATTTAAGGTCAATTTCGTGATATGTATATTTCTCCCCTTGTTTAAGTATTGTGTTTATATAGCTCATTTAAAAATGTATAATTCAGTATAGATAATAGTCATCTACTTTGACTAATAGATAGTCAAAGCTTATAGTTAAGTTAGTTAGGTTTTCTCAGTATACAAATATATATATCAAATGGATCGGCATTCTTCAAACCTTTCGAAGACCCACAGAACATAGCATTTAAAATGGTTTAGAGTTTGTCTTAACAGTGAGGCACAACTGTTCCTGGCAACACTACCGGCATCAGAAATGAAGATGGACAACCAAGAATCTCTTTATGGAGTTTGCTTCTAATACATTTGGGAGACTTGAAGCTAGCGGTTTGCTGAAATGCTAGGCTAGATAATTTTAACAGTATCACGGGACAGTCCTTACCACAATCCCCCGTCACTCGTATACTGGCTGCAATCTCCCTGACAGTGATATTAGTCGCTATTAGGTACAATAGTTTACAGGATAGTAAACACACAAGACAGTGTGGAGAGCTATGGCCACCAGGGTCGCAGCTGCCCATTACTGGCCACTAGGGCCCACACAAACAGCCTAAACACCTCAAAGGAAAGCAATAAAGCCAATGCAGCTTTCTGCACTGCCAAAACCACTTGAGCAGCCACCTCCACCCAGAAGGGCCACCAGTCTGAACATCCATAGGTATGACTGCAAAAGCTAAAAGCACGGTCCCAGCCAGATGCTCAAAGCCACTGCCTCCTTAGAAACTGCAATGTCTAGCAGATCCCTGAATGCAGATTCCAGCTAAGGCGCCAGCAGGACCACCTCCAACTGCAAAAATCAGATCTGCAGTGCAGACTTCTACAGCCACCACCAGCTCCCAGAGCTCACTCCCTTTCCACCTCAAGCGCCCCCAAGCCTGCTCCCTTGTCTCTAACACAGACCGAGAAACGCCGGGGTGCATGTACCATGCCAGAGGGCAGCTACACCATGTGACCTACTGCAAGGCAGAAAGGTAGACCAGGCTGCGAGCCGCCCGACTTCAGCAAGCCTAGAACACCATCCCTGCCACCGCTTCGCTCTGCCTCCGAAGCTGGAGGCCTCCTTCTCACAAAAGACAGAACCCGAGAAGCTGGCAGGTGGGCTTTGGGTCTTGGGGTCGCTACATGTCCTGCCTGGCACCTCCAACACTACCGCGCGCCGCCTGCTGGTCACGGACAGGACGGGGCCTCCTGAGACCACGACCCAGAAGGTGTGGATCCTTGCAAGACAGAGGGGACCTGAGGATGTGGCCTTTGCCTATGGCACTGGGGCAATGGGTAGAAAGTGATTGCTGCAGACACAGCCACGCCCTGAGAACCGCAAGCCACAAGGAAGGACCTATGTGTCCCAGGAGGGGGCACAGCAGGATGTGGTAGAGGGATCTTTGACCAGCATGGTGGGTGGCAGGGTCGGGGTCTGGGGCGAGGAGCCAGTGAAAACACCATGCGAGCTCTCATCTTATCCTCTGTGGAATGAGAGCTGCTGCACCTATCCCAAGGAGGCGTTGCCTATGGCCTTTCAGAGCTTGGTGCTTCATGAACCCTCCCATCAGAGCTGGGGAAAACACTGTCCTGCAGAAGCAGACTGGAGGGTGAATGCATCAGGTCAGCATTACTGCCCAGATACAATCAGTTTGATCTGTTGTTCTTTACATAACAGACTTGTCAAAATTCCCAAGGCAAAACTGATTGTACTAAAGGAGCCTATGTATCTATATTCACATTTACAACTGTGAACATTTAAGTTTGAAAAGACTATTAATAATTCTTTCAGAATTTCACATATTTCATTTTGATCAATACTCTCACCCTATCTCCTCCAAGATCCATCCCCATTCCATAAGAGACACATTTTGTTTGCACATTCATTATTTTTAAGTGCAACTAAGCCCTTCAACAGTGTGTTTTTATTAAAGGGGTGTTTTGACCAGGTCACGGGACCTGTGAACATTCTGATAGCAACTGCATTTAAAGTGTATATCCCCTGCAAGCAACAGTGTGTATGCATACAAACACTGTTTGTATGCAAATCAGTAAACAGAATGGAAAAGAAAACAAACAAACAAACAAAAAACAACAACATCTTGCCAATCTGTGCTAATGGGTAAGAATAGGTAAGGGACAAACTATCAAATAGTGACAAAGAGTCATCAAGATACATTCACTACAGGGGTCCCTTCATCTGCTCCCAGTCAGACTGAACTGGACTTAAAAGGCAGTGAGTGGCTGACTGTGATTGGCTTACAGGACTTGTTCCTGCTATTCCCCAGGGGCATCTGCAGTTTAGACACTCCAGCAGAGGAGGCAGATTAAAGATACATCCAGAGGCAAATATTAATTTAAATGTTTGCAGAAGAATATAGTTATAAATGATAAACTAGATGTTTCAGAGTATATCACAGTAAAGCAATCATGATGATAATAAAGAGAAGAGAAAGGCAGGTGAGAAGAAAGATAGAGAGAAGGGAGGAAAGGAAGAAGAGAGGGAGGAGGGAGGGACTCAGGATTGTGTTATATTAGAAGACCAAATCTCTAACAATAAACTTAAAATGAAGCACAAGTTTGAATTTCATAGGTATAAAGTTGCCTGTTGAGAAGAACTACTCCGTGCTTAAGGATCTCTCTTGGATGAGGGTTATCTATCATCCCAGTCCTCGATCAATACCTATTAGCACAAATCATTTTCTACATTTGAGCAGTGATGGAGAAAAATTGCTCCTCACTCACATCTCAAAAGATATTAAACCTAATTAGGAAAGAAAGAAGTAAAAGCAGATGATGTATAAGATGTATATAAAATGCCACTTACTATAATTGAAGTGTAATTGCAAATAGAGATGATGCTGGCCTGGGAGGCTGGGAAGGTATAACGAAGGTCAGTATAAAGGCTGGCTCTCAGAAATGGAACTGGACACCTGTGCATTACAGAGCCCTGCAAATGTGCACAAAAATGAAAGGACAGTACCCCACAGTGCTAGTTAAAAACTAGTCACATTTTATAAGATTAAAAATCTCTAGCCAGCTACTCAACTAGATCTCACATAACTGAATTTGGATGTCATAGCTTTGTTCACTTTGGTCAGACTCTGCATTCTGTTGGCCCTCATTGCCTGCAACTTCTGTGCTTTATGCCAGCAATAGTTTGCCTCACTTCCCTGTGCACTCTGTGTGCCACGCATTTGTCCACACGTTTGTTCAGTTGCTTAGAAATTACAGATTTTAACACAGTAAAAACAAAATCAGACAGGAGCTTCTTTGCTTTGGGACTCCATTTGGCTGTTCACCTCTGACACCTGCTGGCCACATATAGTTCCTGCAACTTGAGATCAGCAAGTGAGCCAACAAGCACTCTACATGCCATCCTGATAATCTCTAATGATGAGAATATTAAATCTTTATAATGATATAAGATTGAAGAGAACAAGAAATTGACTGATTTAATGAAATATTGGAAGTTTTAATGTGCAGGAAAGCCAAACACTCCAAGAAACAATGGTGAATAGATTACAGGCCACAGAAAACTTTAAAACTGATAGGACAGGAGGTGAGGTAGAAACAAAAGACAATGAAAGAGATTTAACATCACCAGTATCTTTCAGAGTAAGAGATGACTTACCAAAGGTCATAACATCAACACTTGCTTTGGTCTACCCTGTAATTATTACTGAAAAGCCAGGCAATGAGAAACATCCATAGGGATTCCTGGAATGCCATTGGCAGCCAATACATATGAAAGATTTAAAATCTATTAAAGCAGCAGTAGATCATTATGGCATGCATTCACCATATGTGAGCCAGTTATTGGCATGGTCTACAAGATGTAGAATAATCACAAATGACTGGAGCCAATTAGTCTCAGCTGTCCTAGAAATCAGTCCTCAAATGAAATCACATTCATTATGGAGGGTCCAGGCCAAAACCCTTGGACATCAAGGTAAAAAGAAAGGGTATAAGGCTCCATAAGACAAAATTCTTGGTGAGATTCTTTATGCTGAATCAGAGAACCAAGCTACATACCATAAATGCATCATGTTCCTATTGCCATACAACAGGCTTGAAGGCTTTGGACAAGATTGAAGAAACAGGGGAAAGAACTGAGTCATATACTGAGGTTATGCAAGGCCCAAAAGAAAATTTTAGTGAAGTTTTTGAATGATTGACAAAAGCCATATAAATAGGGGTAGCAGATTCAGAAGCTAGACGAGTACTCATTGAGTCTCAGGCTTTTGAAAATGCTATTTCAGAAGGCAAATAGGTCCTTGGACCCTTAAAGATAAGATCATCACTAAAGGATGAATGGATTTTCAGGTTACTTGTGGATTTTACAGAACCTCCCAATATGGTGACAAAATCTCAATATGCAGAGAGAGTCATCTTACACATTGAAACTGCTGAATATGTTCCTGATGACACAGAAATTACTTCATTATTTATATAACTACAAGAAATAATCAGGAATAGGACTCGAGGACTCATCATATTCATATGTATGTATACATACATATACGTATACAAATATATATATATATATGTATATATGTATATACATATATACATATATATATATATATACATATATATATATATATAACATCAGATCACATCCGCAAGGTTCTCTATCAAAGGAAATGATGGAATTGAGTGATTATTAATAGGAAGTGTGCTGGAGGCCTTGGAATTACATAAAAAACACAATGTCAATAGCAAAGGTTTTCAAAATATTTTTCCATCACATGGCAACAAGCTAAGGATATAGTATTTAAAAAAAAGTCCTACTTGTTCATTCTATAACCAAAATCCTTTACCCTTTACCTTTACCAGCAAATGGATGTGTTTCACTTTGCAGAATTTGTAACATTAAAATATGTGCACCATGAAATGGACCCATTTTTCAGGATTTGAATAGGCAACTTCTCAGAGCTCTGAAAGGGCTGATTCTGTTATTATATACCTATAACAGGTAATGGCTATTATGTGTTTACCTGCACAAATAAAATCTGACAATGTTCCAGCATATGTCTCCAGTAAATTGAAATATTTTTTTAATATTATAACTTAAAGCATATTACTGGTATACCGCACAATCCTACAGGACAAGCAGATGTTGAGAGATCTCGATGCACTTTAAAGAAAACACTCTATAAACAGGCATGGGGAACCAAGACCCTCCAAGAACATATTACATAATGCTTTACTAAACTTAAACTTTCTTAAGCCTGACGAGAAGGGAAACACAGCTGCAAAAAGATATTTGACAATAGGGAACACTTTTGAGCTAAATCAGCCGGTGTACTTCAAGGCTGTGTTGACCTCAGTATGGAAACCAGGCTAAGTGCTACATTGGGGAAGGAGTTTCACCTTTGTTTCTATAGGAGAAGAAAAGCTGAGATTATCATCAAAGTTGAACAAGATTTGATTTGAACAGGAGAAATCTCTTATGAGGGAGAAATGATAGGTCATCCACCAAGGTAAATCCAACAATTTGTATGGAGACCTCACAAAGTTTGGGGGAATGTTCTGTTCTGTCTTTACATGAAGAAAAAAAAATATCCAACTTCAAGAAGCCAAAAGGCATCCAATTTGTAGATGCCTAGAGAAGAAAGTATAATTTTCCAGAAAGAATCATCAAAGAAAGAAGAATCTCACTTATGGTAGCAATATCTATTCATAGTACAATCTCTCTACCTGAATCTCCTCATTTCCAGTACACTAGTAGTACAGTAGTACTAATGTAAAACCAATGCTGGCTTTGGAGATGGATATGGCTCTCCTTCTCTAAATTCAAGCACATTGTTAAAATATAATTCAGAATTTCTGTCTCATATCAAAAGCCCAATTGGTACAAGACAGAATAAAACTATAACTCAAAAATCCAAATTTCCCTCATAAATTTTAATCCTTATTGTTACCTTTCCCAGTATGCATACATATAAATGTTAAACTTTCTGTGTTGATGTTAATGTTTGATTCTTTCACAGTGAACAGCAACATTTCCTAAAACATTTAAGTCTCCAAAGAGAATCTGGGGCCACACTTATTCAACTTCACGTGATTCAATTTGATGGCTCTGAACTAGAAAACACCACTTTGGGACCAGTTTGGAACTAATACTGCTCTAGACAATCCCAGATTAGCTCACTGAGATGGTCTAACTTCTTATAACACTCTAGCCAGAGCTTCATATAAGAACTTCAGACAAGCACCACCTACCACTCAGAGACTATCAACAAATACTATATCTAGTCCTCTTGAGATTTAACCATTAATTTTGATTTATTCTCCATTACAAGATCCCATAGAGTCACTGTCACCCCATCACACAGGAAGTAATTCTGAGAAAACAATGCTCCTTTCCCTACTGTTGGCTTGATGGGTATTTTGATTTTTTTTCTTCATCCCTGAAAAAGATTAATTATAACCAACTTAGGGTTAGTATAGATTGTGTAGGGTTGGGTATGGGAGAAGATGGTCAGGCTTGGGTATCACTTTTAGAAAAGTTTAAAAGGGTATGGTTGGAGTAGGATATAGATAGATTAACATATCTCCTTCTGAATAAATTTCAGCAACTTTTGGCTACAGATAACTTACATTGTTAGATTCTTGTATGTTGACTCTGTAAGGTCTTCTTTCATTTGATGTTTTGCATACAAATATAAAACTAACTTTATGTATATATTTTGTATATTGAAACAATTTAGGATAGTTTATCATGTTGCACTTTGCAGTACTACCTGTGGTCAAGACATTTCATCATTTCATATATATATATATATATATATATATATATATATATATATATATGGATATATATATATATATATATTCCCCTTGCTAAATTATTTTGGGAAGTTTTAGCCATTGAGCAATTGTGTTTCTGACAATTACAGATTATATTTAGCCATGACTTTTATACATATGAGGTTAGTGAGAAATAGATATTAGATCGTCAATGTCTTCAAGGACCTGTAGAACGTGACACTTAAATGTTTCATTAATTAAGTACTTCATTGACATGAAACACAATTGCTCCTGAGAGCACTGAGCTATTCCCAAGACTATGTTTGGTACCAATGGCACTCCATCTGGATTTCGTTCTCTCCTGGTTTACTGGCCTCTTTGGGAAAGAACTGCCCCCTCTTCAACCACTGACCTTAGAAATGCTGTCCCAAATGTGCTAGCAGGAGATTAACTTAAAGACAACTTCCCAACCTTGCCAAGTCAGGGTGAGACAGGTAAGATGTCCATGCTTCTGAGATGGTCAATGTTGCTGTGAGACTTTGGGTGACTGTCCAGGAAGCCTGCATTTCTGTCTTTGCTTGCCAATCTAGGAAGTCACAAGTTCAGACTCCCTGCCTACCCTAGCATTCTTCTTTTTCTTCGCAGGTCTTTGATGAGATTGAAGACTATCCAATCTTAGCTATGTCCGCTCTTATCTTAGATAGACAAGACTGAGACTTTCCAGATTAGGACTGCTATCAGAGTAATCTCTGTCATGCCTTTACCCTGATACTGGACATGTAGTATGTGTCTATTGCTCAATGTTGCTCTTGTTGGTAGTAGGTTTGAATTTGTGTATGTTTACCTTTCCTTTTCCTGGAATATACTTGACATTGTAAATCGTTTTTGTATCAGGCTAAACACCTTTTTCTTTTGACTAAAAGGGAAATTGTGGCAGCATTTTGCATGGGAACTTATAACAGTGGCCACACCTCTTTATTGCAATTAAATAAGGTTCAGGATAAAGAAATAGGCCAATTAGATGTTTATTCAGGGGAGAAATAACTTACAAACTAGACAGATTAACACCAGCAGGCTCCGCTGGATGCTCTCCCACTCCGTGCCCCCCCTCCCAGCAAGAGAGCACTCCAAGACTCCTCCTGAGACCTCCTTCCACAGGTAGCTTCCGACCCAGGCTCCACCCAAGAAAGGGCATGGTCAGTGCCACAGAAGTAGACAAAGTGAATATGCAATTACAATACCTCTTTAACTCTAAAGAAAAGATTTAGGCTTGATACAAAACTATATACAAAACAGTGAATAACAAATGTGCTCTAAGAAAAGGAAAATCGAGTACAACATGACCTACATATCTAGTCCTAGGGTGAAGGCATAACAGAGTTTACAATAGAGCTGTCCTAAGCTGGAAAACTTAAGTCTAGTACTTAATATATCTAACTAGGAAGAGAGAATTATCGTTGTGATAGTTTAATCTTCAAACTCATCAAGACCTGAGAAGGAAAATAACGATACTAAGGTAGACAGGAAGTGCGGATGGCAACTTGCAAAAAGGTGCAGTGAGGACAGAAACAGCAAGCTACCTAGACAGTCACCTTAGGTCTCACAGCAATGTTGGTACTCCCAGTTTTGGCTAAGGCCAAGAGTACTTGACAGACCACACAACAGCAAGGAGGTATAAAGGCTGTCTTGCCCTGACTTGGCAAGTTCCAGAACCCTTCTATATTTGTCTCCTGCAAACACATAGGACTGCATGTCCAAATCAGTGGTCAATGTGGGGGCAGTTCTTTGCCCAAGAGGCCATTAGCTGAGGCAAGAATGAACTCCGGCAGGAGCAACAACAGTCAGGTTCCAACATATTTTCGGGAAAATGCACGGAGTACTAATATTAAAACATTTAAATGCCATGTTCTGCATGTCTATGAAGTGATTGAAGACTAAGCATCTATGTCTGAATAATCTCATAGGTAAAGGAAACATGAGTGAAGATAATCTGTAATACGCAGGAACTTAGCTAAAAAAACTGACTGAAACTTCCCTGAGTAAAGCAGGAACAAATACCTAAACAATATAACTATATACATATACATACATATAAATCCCTAAAATAGATGTAGAGTAGAAATATTAAGACAAGTGGTAGAACTTTAAAGGGCAGCATGATAAATATCCCAAATTGTATCAATATACAAAATATCTTGAATATAAAAAAGTATACTTACATAGAATATGGCAAGTATAAATGTGCATAAATTGTATCAATATACGAAATGTCTTGAACATAAGTAAAAGTATACATACATAGAATATGGTAAAAATAATGTGCATAAAACATCATAAGTGAAAAGATTTCACCCAATATAACAAAATATAAACTAAAATTTACATAGCTTACCACAAATAAGAATATATAGCAATGTAAGCTGTAAAATACTATTATCTCACTCTTACTCGAAAATACACAAGAAAATAGGCTAATCTACCTATATCCCATCTATACCCTACCATTCCCAACCATACCCTATTCCTGTCTAAAAGATAAACCTGAGTGTAAGCATCACCTTCCATACCCGACCCTAAATAACTAAAACCAACCCAAAGAAAATGACTATTGTCCCCAAATTCCAAGGGTAGGGAAAGGGGGCGTCGTTATCTTAAGGTTACTTCCTGCTAAAATGGGATGATGATTGCTCCATGAAATCCTGTAGGAAGAAAAGTTTTAGCAACGAAATTTCTCAACAGAACTGGCTGTGACATGTGTAGCTAGTCACTGTGTGGCAGAAAATGCTTGACTGTAGTTCTATTTGAAACTCTGTCCAGGGTGTAATAAGAAGGTGCACCGTTACAGCTAGCTAGTTGTGAGTTGTCTCGAGCAAAACAGTCTCAAACCGGTTTTAGGGTGATGTTTGTAGTTCAGATGCATCAGGTTGAGTCAAGTGGAAACGATGACATGGGGCCCCATCTTCTATCTGGAAAGTTCAAAGACTGCATAAATCAGATTCCTCTTCATTAAATGATTGTTTCTGCAGAGCTGTTTTCCCTTCCACAGGTACTTACATGTTCAGTGTCTTTTGGCTGTTTGAAGATAGGTTTTCTCTGTTTTCCTGTAAGAACAAGAAGAGAACACTTCTCCTGTTTTTGAGAGGTCTCTGCACATCTCATGGGACCTAATTTGTTGGATGACTTGTCATTTCTCTTCATTAAGATGTTTCTCTTGTTCAACTCAGGTCTTGATTAACTTAGATGGTATCCATAGTTTTTCTTCTCCTGTAGATACAAATGAGAAACCCCCACCCCAACCTAACACATATCCTGGTTTCCAAACTGAGGTCAATACATCCTTGATGTACACTAGATGATTTAGTTGAGAAGTTTTTTCTATTGTCCAGTGTCTTTCTGCAGCTGTTTTTCCTTTTTCATCAGCATTAAGAAAGTTTAATGTTAATAAAGCATTATGTAATCTCTGTTTGGTTGTCTTGGTTCCTCCTGCCTGTTTATGGAGCATTTCTTTTAAAGTACAATTGGATCTCTCAACCACTGATTGTCCTGTAGTATTGTGTGGTATACCAGTTATGTGCTTTATGTTTCAATACTCAAAAAACTGTTTCAGTTTGCTGGAGACTTCTGCTGGAGCCTTGTGCAGGTATGCCCATAATGGCCATTAACTCCAATAGGTGTGTGATAACAGAATCAGCCTTTGCAGAGCTCAGAGCAGTGTCTCATTGAAACCCTGAAAATGTATCTATAGTGTGATGTACATATTTTAATTTTCCAAATTGCTTATAGAATGAGCAAGTAGGACATTTCATTACTATTTCCTTCGCTTGTTGCCAGGTGTTAGAAAAACCCTTTTTTACACCTTTGCTGTTCACATGGTGTTTCTTATGAAACTCTGAGGCTTCTAGCACACTTCCTATCAATAAATGATCAATTTCATCATTGCCTTGTGCTAGAGGACCTGGCAGACCTATATGGGATATGATGTGTGATACTTTTTCTGATAGTATCTTGTAACTGTATAAACAATGAAGTTAACTCTGTATTGTCAGGATTAAATTCTGCAGTCTCAATGTGTAAGACAACTCTCTCTGCATATTGAGAGTAACTATATTGAGCGATTCTGTAAAATTAATAAGTACAATGAGAATGGCATACAATTCTGCCATTTGTCCCTAATTGTAAGGGCTTTGAACAACTTTACTAATTTTTCCTGATTTATATCTTGCCTTACTTTATTTGTTTGCATCAGTGTAGAATGTATGAACTCCAGAAAGAGGTGTTTTTCCTACAATATGTGGAAGGATCCAAATCGTTTTCTTTATGAATTTGATTCTCTCAGTTTTGGGATAATTGTTGCTAATCATTCACAAAAAATTACTGCATGCTCTCTGCCAATATTTATTATCTTTCCATAAGGAGGAAATTTCCTCATTAGTTAAAGGTACTATAATTTCTGCTGGGTCCCTTCCTGATAGCTGACAAAGTCTTAATTTACCTTTTATAATCAAGTCAGAGATCTTTTCTATATATGTTTTTAGTTTTTTATTCTGTATATGTGGTAGGAAAATGCACCCTAATGTGATATCTTCTCTCTGCATCAAAATCCCTGAAGGATATTCTCTAGATGGTAATATAACCAGAATACAGTCTAGGTTTGGATCCACACGGTCCACATGTACTTCTAGTATCCTCTTTTCTACCCATTCTCATTCTTTTTCACCTTCAGCTGAAAGTATTTGTGGACTATTCAAGTCCTGTTCTCCTTTTAGGTCCATTTTCAGGTTTTTCAAATCATGCCCTTCTACTCCAATAATGGTTTTCATTTGAGAAATCACTCCTAATAATTTTTGAAGATCATTAAGAGTCTGTTAGCGATCTCTCCTGATCTGTGGTCTAATTTTCTGTAGACCAATTTTATATCCTAAGTAGTTGATAGAATCTCCTTTTTGTATATTTCAGGTGCAATTTGTAATCCCCAGCGAGGTAAAACTTACTTTCTCAAATATTTTTTTTAATATTTCTCCTTTAGAGTCAGCTAACAATATATCATCCATGTAATGATAGATTATGGATTGTGGAAACTGTTTATGAATTATTTCTAGATGTTTTTGTACAAAATATTGGCACAGGGTGGTGCTATTTAGCATTCCCTGTGGAAAAACCTTCCATCGATATCTCTTCACCGGTTGAGAATTATTGTAATTAGGTACTGTGAAGGCAAATTTCTCTTTACCTTGTTCTTGTAAAGGTATAGTGAAGAAGCGAGTCTTTAAATCAATAACTATAAAAGGCCATTCTTTAGGTATCATAGAAGGCAAGGGCATTCCAGGCTGTAGAGAGCCCATTGGCTGGATAACTTTATTGATGGCTGTCAGGTCTGTAAGCATTCTCCGTTTACCAGATTTCTTTTTGATAACAAATACAGAATTCTAAGTGCTGGTTGATTCCTCGATATGTCCAGCATTTATCTGTTCCTGAACAAGGGTTTCTAAAGCTTCTAACTTCTCAGAGGTCATAGGCTATTGTCCTACTCAGATACGTTCCTCTGTTGGCCATTTTAAAAGTAGGACTTTTGGTTCCTCTGTTAGTTCAGCACTTGTATTCTGTTTTTGTACAGCCTGGATATTTGGTATCTGTCTTGTATAGTACTTTATAATATTTTTTCCACAATCATGAGGTCGTTTTTGGTTCTTATCTAATACTGGAGGAATGTTAATCTGTGTATTCCATTGTTCTAATAGATCACAACCCCATAAATTTATCACTACATCAGCCACAAATGGTCTCAACCTTACTCTCTGTCCTTCCGGTCCTATACATTCAATCCATCTTGTGCTCTGTTTTTACCTGAAACAGGGTTCCAATCCCTAAGAATTGAACATTTACCTCATGCAGGGGCCATCTTCGAGGCCAAAATTTATTAGTTATGACAGTTATATCTGCCCCTGTGTCAAGTATCCCATCAACCAGTCTGTTATTCATCTTAACTATCAATCTAGGTGTTTGACTATTTATAGAGGTTTGCCAAAATAAATATATGTTTATGTCATGTTTGATTCAACTTCTGTCACTAGTTTGTCATCCAGAGCATATGAGATTTTATAATAGGCACAGAATTTTCTAATTGTCTTCCACTGTGGGAGATTGTCTTCCACTGTGACTGGAAATGTTTGGACCACCTGTGACATGGGAGCCTTTGAGAGGCCCCCCAAGGAGTTTCTGATGGTAAAGGGTTTCCTTTCTTGTCTCTGGTAGATCTACACTCATTTCTCCAGTGTCTGCCTTTTCCACACCTTCTACATAACCCAGGAGGCTGAGGCCTTCTATTCGATTAATTCCTGGGAGTGTTATTTCTAGGGAAGCTTTGCCTACAATTTCTTTTTAGATGTCCTATCTTACCACAGTTATAACATCTGACATGTTGATATCTCTTCAAACCTTTGGAGATGGCTTCTCCTACCCAAGCTTCTATGTCACCATAGTTAAGACCTCTGTTATCTTGATGTCTTCTCAGACCTGCAGATAGGCTTATCCTACCCATGCTTCAGTCTAATTGTCATTATACTCAATGTTGGCTGTATATAGGACCCATTCATCCAAGGGTGCTGATCGCATATTTAAAGGCCAAAGCACCTGTTTACATTGAGGATTTGCATTCTCATAAGCTAAAGATTCTATGAGTATTCACCTAGAATCTATGTCTGCTATCTCTAATTGTACTGTCCTAGATAATCTTTCTAGAAACACACTAAAGCATTCTCTAGGTCCTTGCCTTATCTTGGTATAGGATTCTATCCTCTCTCCTAATTCATTCTTACTTTCTCCAACTACAAATGATTCCATGTTTTTAATATTCTCATCCTTAGATATTATCTGAATGGCATGTTCAATGTTCTAACTGCTAGCTTGCCATTATCCTCAGACATGGAAGAGATTCTATCATCTAGTCTTTCTATCTGATGTTCCAGTTTTTAAACTTATTAGTAGCTTCCTCTGACCAGGAATGAGCTGTTTGTGCTAGCGTGTTAATGCACTGCATTGTTTCTGTTCTGGTTATTGAGACATCAGACATGGAACAAATTCTGTTTTCTACTTGGTCATTTTTATGTTCCACATTTTGTATTTTACCTGTCAGCTCTCCAATGCCATCTTCAATATTCTGAACATTTTTTTTCTAAGCATTCTATGTTTTGAATCTATCATTTTCAATGTTTTGAATCCTTGTTACTAAGTGTCCTATGGTTTATACAAGTTCCTTACTGTTTGCTATAATCTCAAACCATTTCTTTAAGAATATCATGTTAATGGTGAAACCCATTGCTATTACAAAAATAAATGTACATATTGGTCCAGTCATAATTTTCTTCTGCTAAAATTCCTTCTATATATGAAGTAAAATAATTCACTAAAGTCCTGCATTGTAAGATTATATGCTATTATAGGCATGGAACAATTGATCACAGATATTATATCAGCTTAAATTGCAAAGGATGTTACACTTACTTTAGGTGTAATTCTGCTGTCCTGGAACTTTGATGCTTTTAGTTGTAGATCTCAGCTTGTGGTGGTTATGCCTGGATGTGTTCCATCAAATAGTGGGCAGAAGTGTACCACCAAATAGCCTCTGGCAGCAGAAGATAGGTCTGATCCCGGTCCCTGTAGAATACCTCTTAACAAACTATGGCAAGCTAAATTTTGTTAGAGAAATGAGTAAAAGGAGTCTTGTGGAATTGCTGGGACTGAAGGGCTAATCGCAGGAAATGCACAAGCAGGGAGGGCGCCAAGTGGCTCTGCGTGAATTCAAAGAGTGGAAATGGGCAAAAAATGAGAAGCAGTGAGTGCCTTCTCAGACACCACTCCTCACCACCCACTGGTCCCTGCTTTTTCATATGGACTAATTAATCTAGTTCTTTCATAGGGTCTGTTCCTCATACAGTCAACTCAGTGCCAGCATTTTGCTCCTTTAAACTTCAGATAGACCACCTTACTCCCTTGTGGTTTTGTACTGCACAATAGGACCCTGTGACCATCTTGACTATTCTCACATACTGAGTGTCACTGTTCTCAGGATTAAGCATCTTTCTCGCAGTCCTTAAATAGATCAGTCTGCTTCTGCTTAAGAGTTTGCCTGATACTTCCTTCAAATTGGCATGGATTCAGCACTCCCTGACATGTCCAACACTCTCACCCTTTGAATCCTCATTTATAAACTGTGTCTTGAGTGTTTTGAGTCACCTTAAATGCATTATTATTGACTCTGATCAAGAAACATAAGCCTGTAGGAGTAAGGGGGTTTCTTGGGTTATTAGGAAGTTGTTTTATTCTAAGGATTCATAATCCCTTGCAAGTAGTAGGAGCTTAGTCTATCCTTGATGAATGTTTTGTAATTGACATTGTAAGTATGCTTTAGATGTGTATAAAGTGGCTTTTCTTGTGCATTTCAATGTAGTTATGAAGTAAGCATCATTCACAAGTAATTATTTGAAGATAATATTGTTTGCATCTATAAACTAATGACATAAGGGAAGTTCTGGAATTTAAGCCAATGTCTGTGGAACAATTTCATTGCATATAGCTGTAATGTTGCATACTAGAACACCAGGAAAATAGAATAGAGGCTAATTACAGATACATGTGGTAGACATCTTATTGGTAGTAAAGAAAATACCTTATGATCCCTTGTTTTTTGGTCGAGAATATGAATCTTGACTTCATTTGTATAAAGGGTGAAATCAAATAGAAAGTGAGCACATCAGGTCTAATAGTAGCAGTGAATTCAGTGTTAACCAAACTAGCCTTTTTCAATTTGGGATAAATAGCAATAAAGCTTACAGAATGAACTCATTGCCCAGGAAGTGTCAGGATCTCGGGTATTGCACTTAACAGCAATAAATCTTTTATCATAGAGAGATAAGAATGCATCAAATTTATCATTGTAATATTTGATGTTGTACATTGTTTGTAGTACTGATTATTTGACAACAACTAGGTGCCACCAGTAAAGCTAGATAATGACATCATTTATATGTGGTCAGTTTTAGACAGGACAAAATGTGAGAGAGAATAGGAGAAAAATGTAGAACAGAACAGAATAAACAAAGAAATTGGAAAAGAAAAATACAGAGTGGAACAAAGAAGGCAGTATGGATACATGTGAATGGGGAGTGGTCAATTATATTTCCTAGAGATGAAAATTATTTTTTTTCCATTTTCTTCTTCTGTGTTTTTAAATGTTCATGTTGCTTTATTTTATTGTGCACAGAAACATTTAACAAAACATAAATTAATGATTGCTTGTAAAACAATGTAAAAGAGACATGCTAAATAACACATGGAGAATAGATTTAAACAGCAAATCCAAAAGTTACTATATAACAAGGAACCTTATCTTCCTACCCCTGTACCTCATTCCAAATGATGGTGATCATTCTGACCTTTGTTGTTTTGTGTGTGTGTGTGTGTGTGTGTGTGTGTGTGCGCGCGTGCGTGCGTGCGTGCGTGCGTGCGTGTGTGTGTGTGTGTATTAAATGTTTTAATAAAATTGACATAATGGGTTCTTATCACTGTATAATGTATCTTTAATAACTTTATAAAACTAATGCTAGAATGCCTACCTTAAGTACTTCATAAAAAGGTGTCAAGTTTATCTGTGTATCTACAAAGATACTCTATTACATAACTTTTATATATAAAAGGTAATGAAAATAGTGACATGTTACAATATCTGTATGCCTTGTCTATAATTTCTTGTTTCCCCCTTTGCCACTATATGGATATATGCTATAAAATTTGTAAAATGAGTCAAAAACCATAGTAATATCAACCACCAACTTTTGTTTATACTTAGTGTTGATCCACATGTATTAAAGGAATGTGACGTAGAGGGAACTGATTACTATGGAAATTGTGTACATGACCACATCACCTTCATCACAGAGGTATCACATTTCTTCTCTTTTTTATTAAACATTAAAATTCCTTGATATTTTTAACCATAATTTCTATTGTTGTGTTTTGGTAAGTATCTACTTAGGAGAAAAGACTTAACTATTTAAAGACTTTCAATTTTGTTATCAAAAGAAATAATGAGGGCTTTAAGTATTTTTCTTATACTATATGTTACCAATTTAAATATTTTCCTAATTTATTTCATTTTGATTAATGTATAGTTAATTAACCTCCCATGTTCCTTTTTCGATCTCAGGTCTGCTGCATGTTCCCTTTTTACTTCTAAATTCAAGGTCTCTTTTTATTATAATTATTATTACACACACACACATACAAACACAGATACAGAAAAATAGACACAAAGAAAAACACACAGAGACACACAGAAAGACAGATGCAAACACACGGACTCCCCCCTACACACACACACACACACAGACACACACAAACACACGATTTACTTAGTTTCAGTGCCCTGATCTTACTGTGGGGATGCAGAAAAGGCCATCTTTTGAACAGTGTTCAGGAATCCCCAATATTCTAGGTTGGTTCTTCATGTAGCAGGGGTCATATCTTCTAAAAAAGAACTTGAAACACAGGGAAACATCCTGGAAGTCCACTCTTCACTTATCTAGCAGCAGAACTGTGATCTTCATCCACATTCAGCAAAGATCAGCTCATTGCTCTCTATAGTCTATGCATCTAGTAGAGATATAGCAACACCCTGTTTGCTCCTGCATTCATGTAAATCCTATGTTTGGATGAAATTCCTATATTATGGTTTGTATGAGGCAGCCTCCAGGCCTATCAGGACTATGTCTTGCAAGAAAGACAGAAGGCAGGCCAAGAGGAAGAATTGAGGTGGGACTGGAAAGAGGAGAACGTCCTAACTACTGCCAATGCCTATCAAGTGCCATCTCTGAAGAAAGGCCCTAGCCAGCACCCAGAGGTCAAGGAGCACTGACAGTCCCAAAGAAGCTAGAGCACACCTGTGTGGGATCCAGAACCTATATCCAGTACCACCACACCAACATGGAAGTGTTCTAGAAGCTCTATGTTAGTAAGAGATATAAAAAGTCCCTGTGATTGAAGTTTAAAATTCAAAGGAAATGTGAGGTGCCTAAGGCTTGGAGAGGAAAGGTCAGTGTTGGTCTGCACTGTCAATTGCTGAGGAGCCGTGTACTCTAGAAGGAGAAGATGGGGAAGACAAAAAGATGCTATAGACTGACATCCTGGGAGCTGTGGCTACTGCAAATGCTGACAAGTGTCCTCACTGAATACTTTCAGAACTGAGAGACTCTTGGCTGGTGAATCATAAATGGATCATGTGGCTGTCCTGGATTGAGTGACAAAGTAGCTCGTATGTGAGATCAGCATTACGGAAACATTGTTCACTGTGTCCCAGAACCACTGGGGAAACTGAGCCCCACTTTGACAGCCTGGAGAGTAAGAGGACAAAAGTTGGCAGCAGCACTAGCATTGGGAGCTGACGGCACTGTGGGAGAATAGAGCTGCAGGGCTCATCTGTCTGAACCTCCAAGCCCTGGCAGTATAACTGGTACAGTCCCAGTGGTACTCAAGGGTCTGGGGAGAAAACCTCTTAGTGAGCTTAGCCAATGTCATCCCCACACTTAACAGGGCAGTCAGTTTGAAGTTTCATAGAAATGTCCTCTTCAAAGTAAGAATGGCAGAGTGAAAAATATCCTTGAAAACATTCTTCTCTTTATATAAGTGTCATGGATAGTCCACTAGGATGTTGTAGAAATGATTGTTCTGAAATGTCTCTTGTAGTTTACCTTTAGTCAGATTTTTCCTCACCATGTGTCTAAGCTAGCTGAGGGGATTCAAGAGCATTGTCCTAAATGTCTGCAAAATTACAAAATTGTTTGTTTTAGGAGGGTTTTTTTTTTTTTTTTGACTAAAGAACACAGAATAAACTAGCCTATACACTGTTTCAAGGTTAACAAACACTAGTACCACTTTTCATTTTCCTGGAAAGGACAATAGGTGAAGATATATGTAAGTTTTTTTTTTTTATGTTAGATTGCATAGTAATATTCCTCTATCTTGCCAAGAGTATTGTGGCTATGTACAGTGTTGGCTGCCAAGGCTGACAACCTCAGTCTGATCCCTAAAACCCACATTGGTGGGAAGAGAAAACCAATCCCCACAGTTTGTCCTCTGTCAACCTCATGCTCTCTGGATCAGAAGACACACTCAACAAGTAAGTAAATGACTAATAAAAACAAGAATGTCACAGTACATTTAGAAAAATGTGCCCATCTGTCTGCAACAGACTCTCAACCTCAAAGATATTTTTTTCTTGTGGACAAAAGCATTCTGACAAGTTTTAAGGACATAAATGCACCACCGGGCTGAAGTAGCACACACCTGTAATCCCAGCACTCAAGATGCAAAGGTAGGTGCATGTGTGTGAATTCAAGGCCAGTCTTGTTTACAAAAACTAGTTCCTGGACAGCCATGTCGACACAGAGAAAACCTATCTCAATAGCCCCTCCCCCAAATGAACAAAATCACCATATGCATTCTATTCTTTCTCTTTCAGACTTCCTGGTTGTTAGTTCCATTATCTCAACCCCCCTCATCACTGTATTTTTCATTTTCGTTGTTACAGGTCATTTAAAATGAAACAGGTATGGAATGTCTCCAAAAAACAGACCGAAGGATTTTCTTAGCTGAAGATCAATCTTGACATGCACAAATCAATGTAAGGGAAGTGACTCTGACTGGAGAACAAGAATCTCTCACTTCAAACAAAGTTGGTGCCAACCCGCTGCTGTGATTTCCCAGTCAGCTGCGAGTATTCAGTTTGTTTTCCCCTAAAAATGTTTCTACTCACCCAGATTATTCCATTACACAAGGAGGTAATCAACATCATTATTAATGAGGTTAATAGTTGTCAAATTGTTTGTAAATAGTTTATATGTTTAATAAATAGACACTATGTTAACATGGATCAGCTCCTTGGGTTTTTCTTTATTGTTAAGCTTTTTTTTTTTTTGAGACTTTTTGAGAAAAGTCATTTATCATCCCAAGATATCTATGTAAAATAAGAGGATTGCACAATAAAAAAAAAAGTAGCTGTTTTTTAAAATTCTTATCTTTCATAAAGGCAATGTGTAGTGTCGATACAGAATATTACACAATTCAGAAGCATATTATAACAGATTATATAATGAGTATGTGGAGACATTATTTTCCTGTCAATTGAACTTGTCCTTATCCAAAACTCTTGTCATATTCTCTTCCTTAGAAACTAAGGTAGACCTTTTCCTGATTTTTTTTTAACTTTTGTTTACCTACCACTTTAAATATTCTTTGACTGAATATGTTTCTAAAGTTTTCCTGGGTTTGTATTTATCAATCTATGTATAATGTGTGTCTCATTTTTATGAGATTCCTCCAAGTTTCTACAGCTATTTGTAAGTTATCTTCTGTTGTTATGGAGACTTATCTTTTTAACTGCATGTGCATTTTCTGTGTCTGAACCTTTGGTTCTTTTTGGTTTAGCTGTTGGAGTCAGAGCTGTTAACAAAACTACTTTGAGATTTCTAATACACAGAGACATCTTCCCAGCCTCCTAGGAAGTGAATCACTAGGTCATGGGAGGTGTATTGTTAATTTATTAAATGATGGCTCATGCTTTGTTTCATTTGAGAGCTTGTCATGTCCCCCAGGTTGGCCTCAAGCTTTGTGCAGCCAAGGATGGCCTTGAGTCTCTGGTCATCTTGTCTTTACTTTCCCAGGCCTAGGGTGACAGGTATGCATTACTGTACCATGCCCCCTATCTGTGGAAAAACATTCCTATTGGTGTGGCACTCACTAACAAGGTGTGAATGTTCTATTTCCAAGAGCTTGTATTGCCAGACAAGTTGCAAGTCTGCTGGGTGTGCTGTGCACAAGTATAGGGCTTCCCTTTTCACATCAATGTAGACTACCTGGATTTTACTTCTGTGTGCTTAAGTGTTATGTTAACACTTTTCATTAGGACCTGCTTGATTTAAGCCTGTTAGAGAGGAGTGTTCATCATGTCAGGTGAGGGCTCTTGCTACATCTTTAGTAATTGTGTTTCATATAGTTTTAAGACATCACAAATTTGAAAACTCCAGGTAGGATCTCATTTGTAATAGAAGAGCTGAATCAGAGCTGGGTGTGGTGACTCAAGTATATGATCTCAGGATTTAGAAGACTGAATGAAGATCGGGACAAACAGCTGTGTTGTTCCTCACTTTCCACCATGTTTGAGAATTCATTTCCTGTTCTTCACAGTGGAATACAGAAGGTTAGAGGTATGTGTGGTTTTAGTTGTCCACTCTCTGTCACTTATCACATTATAGGTGTGATGGGATGGCAGATGTATGCTTCCAGGGATTTACTTGGGTTCTGGCCATCTGAATACAGGTCTGTACACTTGTGTGCCAAGTGATCTACCCAACAAGATTCACCACAAACCACAGTGTTACTTTACTAAACTTTGTAGAAATTTGCAGTGCCTAGTCTTCAATCAACAGTGTGTATTGTAGTGCAAAGGAAAAAATCTGAGAACTTTTTATTAAAAGAAGGATTGGGGTCCAGAATATATACAAAATTCAAATGACAGAAAGAAAAATCCTATTCAAATAAGCATTAAATGAATGGATGCTTCTCAAAGGGAGATATATACATGGAAACAAGCATGTGAAAAAAATGTGTCAGCAAATATGTACACTGAAACTTCACCGGGATATAATTGCCCTTCCTTCAGATTTTTACAACAGCACAGAATAAAACAGGCTAGGTTGTGCAGTGAGAGGCATACTCACACACTTGAGAGAATGAATACAGCGACTGGAGTAAAGACTGTGGGATTGAACAGCCACTTTTCTTCTTGCTGTAGTAAAATAAGTATGAAGAAGTGATTGAGGAAAGAAGAGTCCATTCTGGGTGACAGTTTGTGATGATCATGGCTTCAGGCCAGGGCAATGGGGCATGTTGTTGGGAGCAAAAGCCTGGTTAGTCACTTTGCATTGGGGTTCAGTAAGCAGAGAGTGATCATTGCTAATGCTCACAAACATCACAAACATTCTCCTCTGAATTTAGTTCAGGACCAAGTCCTTGAAATGGTGCCATCTCTGCATTTAAGGTGGGATTTTCCTTATCAACCGGCCTAATTAAGAAAGTTCCTCAGAGGTATTTCCAGAGGCTCCATTCCTAGGAGACATCACTATGACCATCATACAGATACTAGTAATAATAAAGAATCAGACCAGCCATCCTAGGTTTATAACTAGAGGAAGTAAAATCAGTCTGTTGAAGAAAACCTTGCATTCCCATGCTTATGGCAGTAGTTGTTCTCAATGTATAGATGCATGGCTAAAGAAAATACTGTATAAAAACACAATATTATTGAGCAAAAGAGTGAATGGAATCCTGTTATTTTTTAAAATGATTGAAAGGTTGGGAGATAAGTTCTTTCAATTCCAAGAGAAGTTTTGTTCACTGTAGTGATTGCAATGGAAACTGTCTTCTACATGTTTCTGTATTTGAACAATTGATGCCCTGTTGTTGTTGTTGGTGGTGGTGGTGGTGGTGGTGGTGATGGTGTGTGTGTGTGTGTGTGTGTGTGTGTGTGTGTGTTTGTGTATTAGTCCAGTCTTCTTTTTCTACCATGTGAAACACAGTTAGAAGGTCTCATCTCTTAATCAGTTCCTCATCAAATTCAAATTTACTTCTGGCTACTTGTCCATGGATTTCCAGGTTCCAGAACTGTGAGAAATAAACCTGTGTTTTCATAAAACTCTCTATTTGTTACATGGTGTTGCTGTTTAGGGTATGGATGTTATCTTTCTTGCTGTGATTTTCTAGGATATAATGCCTCCGGGGGATGTAGGTAATACTCTGAGGAACATATAGTATTCCTCACACTCTAAACAGAGTGTGTAAAAAGGCTCTCAAAATGCCATGTAAGGAGGAATTGGTACTGAGTATGAATATTCAAACTTACTGGGTCCATATGTGTCTGCCTGGAGAGGTGATGAAGTATTGAGTACATATATGGTCTCTTTTCTGGTCCTCATTTATCAGGAGAGGAAAACAGAAGCTGATATGATTTGAAGACTATGGTGATGGAGTCAGTATTATTTGGTTGAGTTTGTCCTTTGCCTACCACATAATCAATACCATAGATGAATGAATGAAAGTTAAATTATCAGGCATTTGCCTGACAGTACTCAGTATGGCATTTTTGTGAAAATTCTGAGCACAGGATGAATAAAATGAATTGAATGAGCATTAAAGTAATAAAAAAGCTAGTTCCAGTGTTCTTAAAAATACCTTGAACATATCAGAGTCTGGAAGGATTACCTTTAATATTTACAACCTGCCTAAAAAGCTTTATTTCATTATCTACCATTTTTATTCATAGACTTAAGCACTTTGTTCTATTAAATAGAGCAGGTGAGTCACTTCCTGGGCAGGAATTTGAATCTAGATGTTTAAGTTCTCTCTGCATTGTGAGAAACTCTTACAGAGGACAGATCACAAAGCCCACCTACTATGTAAAAAGTTATATCTAAGGCTACACAGTTAGGTAAATGCTACCTGTAAGTTTGTATATGTTCTCCCAGATGGGAACGGTAAAATGTCTGTTTCACATGCTTGTCTTATCTTTACAGGGTTGTATGCCATCATAGGTGTTTAATACCATGTCTCTTACTTTAAATGCCATGCCTTCATCTTGCCAGGATGACATCTTTTTGTTTCTATTAGGTTCTTTTTTTTTTAAATATAACAACTGACATCCAATCCCCTTTTATATTTGCTAGTTTTCACTTTGCAGGCATCCATACTCAGCTAATACGAAGAAATATACAGCACATGCCTTTTTTTGCATCTCAGTTTCAGTGTGACAGGTGTGGAATCTGAGAACTTTGAGCAGCTTCCACAGCAGCAGCATCTGCCTCCTTGCAAAATGAGCCTTGCCTGCAGTTCAGGGATAGATGCATAGAGACTTTGTACCCAGTAAATGTAAGAGAGAGCCAGCAGCTCCAGCCAGATCCCAGGCACCCTGGCAGCAAATATAGAGTTCAGGTGAGCTCTCTGCTCCATCCCCCACACTCCATGCCTCCCTTCTCCCTGTCACCTTCCCAAATGTCAGGCTCTGGGGAGCAGAAAAAAGAGCAACAAGTTAAAAAAGATGCAGGGAAGGAGAGCCACCTGGGCCACTCACTCTGGCGAAGGGATATATTGCTTCCCAGGGGCCAGTGGGTGGCAAAACCTGCAACCCTCTAAGGCAGAATTTTGTAAAGATTCCACTCATTCTTTCATTTTTTTAAAATTTACTTTTGCTCAAAACAAATGTTAACATTACTTAGGCCAATATATACATTACCTGCAAACTTCCTGAAAATGTTTACCTATATAATTTGTACCTATGATTTTTACAAAACACCATTTTATATTTCAAGCCAACAAAGAAATACACCTCTAATATTTACATACTGCAATTGTTAAATTAATATATATAAAATAATTACAATTAAATTGCATGTTTACCAACAAAACCCAATAAAAGCACAAACATCCAAAAAGAAGGTCACAGAGAAGTACTAAAAACACATCAGAGATTTTATAAAGGGGTTTAAAAGGCTGCAGCTCAAAGTGCACCGCAGAAATCTCTTGGAGTACAAAGACTAGATAAGCAAAATATTACCATACACAACAAACTGTCTTCTCAATAATATGAATCTTACTTCGAACAGCCTCTCCATATAAACTGTTTTGAATGCTAATAAAAAGGAGACTCCTAACCTGTCCAAATCAGAAAGCACACAAATAGTATAGTTACTGTCCAAAGTCAGCCAAGTGCAAAGTGGTCCTCGACCATACCCCAAGATAGGCAGAGGCAGCCAACCTGACAACATCCAGGCAGCATGGCTAAACCCTCCATCCAACTGTGCATACAACTGGGCCATCTTCTCATTGGGTTGACTTCTAATTTCCTTTCCATGCGATGATCAATGGCTAGCGGTTAAAATTACTGGCTCAGAAGTCACCTAAAAAACATCCAAGGAAAAGAGATCATTCTCATTACAATTTCCAAAGTATTTTCAAAATACTCCTTAAACATACACATTTTAACACATATGCTAGCAGAATACTATTCACATCTCCCAAAGTCTCCAGATATCTATACATCTATGCAGAACCCTGGAGGCAACAATCCTAATCACTAACCACAGGGGCCTTCTGGCACAGAACACCTCTACACCTTATTTCTAAATTCTTCATCTTGAAGTGATAAGGTGACTATTAAAAACAGAGCAGGAATTGGATTTCCAGGATACAGCACAAACACTGTGAGTAACACAAAGTTTGCTCAATGCTTATGAGAAAAATAAAGAGGATATTCCCAGGAAATGGCCATACCAAAACCAAAGCATAGGGTGACAATAAGGAGTAAACACAGAAGTGTTGGTTCTGTGTACCAAAAACTACAATCACTATTATGAAACATCACACTGAACACAAGCACCAGATAAGCCCGATTGGATGGCAATTGACATTTGCAAGAATCATGTAACACTCTTCTTTGACTCTTCCCGTATCAAATGAGCTTCCAGTTGACATCAGGCCTTACCATTAGATTAGGCATAAAGGAGATCAGAAAATATGCTGGACCCCAGGTGCTCTAATGACACATTTCTCATTCTTTAATTTTAAGATTTTTTTTATACTATTGGGTTTTAACATGGGTTGTGCTATGTATGGAAGGCTGTCCAGAAATCCTAATCCTTCTGTCTCCACTTCCCAAGTGCTAGGATTCCGGGCATGTGAAAAAATATTTGTTATCAGTGAGATCATGCCTGTAACCCTAGCATTCAGAAGGCAGAGGCAGGAAGACCCCTGGTTTGAAGCCAAGTTGGATTATACCGCAAGGCCCTTCACACACACACACAAAAAAATAACAATAAATAAATAAGAGGCATTCTAATGCATACATGAACACCTTCTGTGACTAGGAAACACATCACATGAGCTTCAGTTGTAGTAAAAATAATGTTCCTAAACCTTTTATAGGAGTTGGCAGCCAGCATCAGAAGGTGGTGACCTGATGTCTAGGTCCCACTATTCTAAAGGCAGACATTGCTCCTGGCACATATACTCCAACTGGCTCTCTGAAGACAATACCTAGACCTACACTCTGGGCTGTGTTTGCCATTACAACTCCATTAGATACACCGTTCTTCTACTCATACCATACTTTGTTCTGTACATACTCACAAACTGAAAATAGGACAAATGTAAAGAATTTGCTTACTCCTTTCTCCAGTTTCTCCCCAACTCTGAAAGTACTCCATTGTTCCTTTTTCAATTATAGAAACGTATGGGTTAAAGCAGACTATTTAAGGCTGCTTTTTAAAATATTTTTCTATTCTAAAAACACCTTCAAAAATCAAGAAAAATAATGTTTACAACATTAAAATACATTTTTATTTTACTCTAGGATACAACAGGTTATTCCAACTACATAACAAAGAAAATGTTTTTAAATTTGAAAAAGAAAACAGGATTTTTAAAACCTAAAATATGTATGGAAACTTAAGACCATCCATTCCATAAACTGATATAACATTTTTTTTTTAAATAAGGGCAGTCCTCTACCTGGGCCCTAGAAAATGATATGTCAGGAATCCTACTCATCATCTTCTAATATCCCACCACTTTTTACTCAAGGGCTCACTTTCCTATCCTGGTTATCTTGTAATCGTCAAACCCTACCCAATCAACACTCTCCCAAAAGTCCATTGTACCTCACCATGATTTTATCCTCCTCCATACATGTTCTCATTATATTTCTAGATAGCATTCATCATTGACAGTATCTTCCACAAGTTTAGAATAGCTTGAATAAAATGGTTTTGTTAAAATAACTATTAGCCCTTTGAGAAAATTAAATCTTAAAACTCTAATAAAAAAAATTCTGTTGATCCCATCACCTCGGGTGCTCTACCAGAGTTGAGTCTGGGACCAGTTCAGACTTAATTCCCCTCCCCCCTTCTTCCCTGGGAACTCCCTGCATTAGCTGTGCACCTTGCTCCCCCTCTCTATCCTGGCCCTGGATAGTACAGTCCTGGTTCTCTGCTCCATACACCACCCAGTACCTGCCTTCCCCCCACCCTTTGTCCTGATGGCCTGGTGCTCCTGGTGAGCATTGGGCCAGAGGCCATGGAACTTAATGGGTCTGCTCTGAGCACATTGGACCCGCCTATCCATGTGGGACCACCTTGAGGCCACACTAACCTCATCTTTGTATGCCATAGCCTCAAACTCTGCCAGAGGACCACCTTGAGTCCCAATTCCCCTGATCTATGGACCCCATCACCTGGCCACTGCTGGAGGAAAGACCTACAAGAGAGCTTGGATCATTTAAGAGTTGCAGATATCGAACTACTGAACCACCTACAACCACCAGCACAACAGGGTAGAGAGAGAAAGACTCTACATTCTCCCACTGGAAGAAGCATTGGGAAGATGACATACAAGAAAACACACAACACTAGAAAGACCAGTATGACACCACCAGAATCTAGGGAGGGACTCTATACCAACTAGACCTGAACACACGAAAGCAACGGAAGCAGAAGAGAATAACTTAAGAAATAACTTCATAAAAAGTGATAGAGGCCCTCAAAGATTATATCAGAAAATCCCATAAAGAAATGGAAGAAAATACAAACAAAAAAAGTGGAAGAAATAGAGGAAACACCAAACAAAAAATGCAAGAAATGAACAAACCTCTTAAAGAAAATAAGGAAAGCCCCCCCCCCTTAAAAAAAAAAAACAGTCAAACAGATGAAGGAAACAATTAAAACTAGGAACTTAGAAATCCAGCAATAAGGAACTAGAACTTCAAAGCCAGGTATGGTGGCTCAAGTGTATAACCCCAGCATTTGGGAGGTAGAGACAAAAGGATCAGGGGTTCAAGATTATCTTCAGCTAACTATGGACTAAGAGGCTAGCCTAGACTACAACACATGAAAAAGAAACAAAGGACATTTGAATTTTAGCTCATTTAAAACCAAATATAAGACAGCAGAAAAGACTCAGTACAATGTTCACCATGCAACCATGGTGGTTGGAACCCCAGCACCCACGTGAAATAGCTCCATGTAGAAGCATTTATACTCCCAGTGCTGGAGATATAGACACACGCTTCCTGGACTTCACTTTCACATCAAATGGAGATGAATCAGCAAACTCCAGCTTCAAATAGACTGTGTCTCACACACTAAAGCAAATGTCCATAAAGAAGGACAGCTGGCATCAACCTCTCTCCTCTGCATGCAGGCCCAACACATGCACACATGCATACAGATGCAGAACACCCCCCCCAACACATACACAATCATACACACAGAGTTAATGAGAGTAGAGAGGATATCTCAAACATAAGTGCTTTAGGAATGAATATAAAATAAGCATATAAAAGTTAATTAGTCTCAAGAGGAACTGAGGAATGGAAAGGAATAACTCCAAAGACACACTGGAAATTGGAGTGTCCCCTTGTAGCACACATTCTTTTCTGGGATATTTTTATCTGGAAATCAAGGGAAAACTAAAACTATATACTTTATATGGTAAAAGATATAATTATAAATGTAATCAGATACTATTTCAAATTAAACAGGAAAATATAGTGAAACTGTTTTAAGATTTGTTTATTTTTGATGCTGAAGAGTATATATATATATATATATATATATATATATATATATATAAAAATTTCTCTGAATTTCTTTAAGTATCTATGGAAACATTTAATAATTCACTATAAGTAATTTATAAACAGCTAAAGTATACTGAAATAAAAATGAATGCTACCTGGAACGTAAGTCTGTATGCCTCTTACCTTAAAAGATTTTCAGATCAACACATTGCCAATATTTGTGTGTAGAATATGACAAAAGGACATATGATGCCACACAATTTTCAGAGTGATTGAGAAAACGGGATGTTTGTAAACAAAGAATATTGCTACTTTTCCTCAAGTAATACCAAAACCTATATAACCTATACCATGACTTGTAGTTGGAAGATGTTATATAAAGTACATATTTATGCATTTGAAGCTAGCATGGTCTAATTAGTAAGTTCCAGGACAACTAGAAATGAATAGAGTTTAAAAAAAGAAAAATGAGGCATTCTCTGTTTTCTTTTCAAGAATACACATTTATTTAAAAAAACTCCTATTAAGTAGATATGTGTGATCAATTTGTCTCAAATGATACTATTATAGGAAGAAATTATTGTTAAGAACATTGCATTAAAATTAATTTGCTTTCTTCTCTTCTTTAAATCTTTCTTTTAACACTGAATGAATGGAGAGAGAACTAGGAGAAAGAGAAGGGGAGGACAGGACAGCACGTGCAACTAGGAACATTGAGTCAGGATAGGTAAAGAAGACAGGAGAGAGAGAGAGAGACAGAGAGAGAGAGAGAGAGAGAGAGAGAGAGAGAGAGAGAGAGAGAGAGAGAAACATAAAAGAGGGAGCCATTACTGGTTTTCAGAGAAATCTGAACATAAAGAAAAGCCTAGAGACCTACAAGACTGCCACCAACTAACATTTTGAGCAACAGTGGAAAGGGTACCATAAATGCCCTTCTGGGATAGTGAGATCAACAACTACCTCATCCACCATCATGGAGCCCTCATCTAGTACCTGTTGTAAACAGAATCAAGCACCAATTAGTTAACACTGAGTCGAACTAGAATCCAGATGCACAGAGAGAGGACAAGATCAGCCTGCAGAAAGACATAGATACAGCTGACCTAAACAAGGAGGAGCTAATGGCCTGAGTGATAGCTGGGAGTACAGCATGGGACTGAATCAGACCCCCTGAACATGGGTCTCAGCTAGAAGTCCTGAGCAGTCCCTATGGGACCTCAGACAGTGGAACTAGGATGTATTCCTGGTGCACAAATGAATCTTGTGGACACATCGTCCATGGAGGGATACTCCCTTAACCTAGAGACAGGAGAAAAGTCCTAGGCCCTACTTCAAATGACTTGTCAGATTTACATGACCCCACCTGGATGGCATTGCCCTACATGTGGAATTGGGGTGGGGGAATTGGAGGGGAGGGGGAGGGGTTGTCAGTGTGCATGTGAGAGGGGAGGGTAGGTAAGAGGAAGGGAGGTATGGTTGAAGGGAGGGAGAGAGGGGGAACTGTGATCGACATGTAAAATAAATCAATAAATAATAGTAATAAATGTCCTATTTGTTAAATATATGTGATAAATTTGTCTCAAATGATTGTTAAGAATATTGCAAAAAAATTACTTTGCTTTCTTCTCTTTTTTTATTTCTTTGAATTAACACTGGGTCTAAGATAATATGCCCTTTACCACTGAGCTAACTTCTAAACACCCTTTTCATTTTGTTTCTCACAAACAAAGTTTACAAAGTGAGTATAATTGCACATGACTAGAATCTCAAATTCTGGATGTGGAAGCAGGTCAATCTAGAGTTTAGGACCAGACACAGCTACACATTGGGTTTGAAACTATCCTGGTATACCTGAAAACTCTTCTCAGAAAACAAATAAAAACTATAAAACACAAAAACCATTACAATTTAGATATAATAAAGGTAGGACTTTTTTAATTTGGCTTTAGAAAGTGATGCCACCATATCAATATCTAGGAACCAAATTGGAAATCTATTGTATTTTTCCAGTGAATATATCCCCTTTTTACCTTTTTCCAAATTATCATAAATCAAATATAATTCATATAGTTAAAAATATCACAGTACTTCATCTTAAGTGTGAGCTTTTCAGAAATGCCACACAGGCTTTCTTATTCCCATACAGAAAATGAATTGCTGTTAAGGTTAAAGAGATGGAGTAGACAGAAAAAGAAATTTATGAACTTCTTGAACTTCACATTATGAGTTATCTGATTACAAAGCATAACTGAGAACACAAGTACTGCATAACATGACAGTAAGTCCCCAAGTGTTTCATGTGTGTCCTGGGAGCTCTTCCAACTCACGTGTCAGGAACATGAAGTAAAAGTGTGAACTGAGCCTCCATTCCACGGGACCCATTTCATAAAGCAACTTCTGATTGTCATTACAGAACACGTAGAAATTCCCTAAACTTAGCATTATGGAAGAACTCCCGACTCAGTAAAATACATCCATTGGATATGATCTTCCATACCCTGAACAGAGAGGAGTTATGGATTATTTCTGAGCCCACTTCCTTGAAAGCAATGGAGTGTGCACTATGGAAAAGGTAGTGCAATGTAGGGGGGTGTTGGGAGGTAACCCCTGGCTCTGTGCCAGACAGTGAATACATTCAAAAACAGTGTGTGTATGTGTGTGTGTGTGTGTGTGTGTGTGTGATAGAGAAACTGATGCACAGATCACTCAGTCGAAATATTAGAATAAAGATATTTTCTAATGTACTCACATTGATTTTTAAATGTGCTTTCAGTGTTTTCTTTCACTAATACAAGAGGGAAATCCTTAAATATATATACATTTTACGGGAAGTTTAGACACATAATAGCACAGTCATGTTACAGGCTATGATAGAGCAGATGTTCTAGGAAGCAAAAAATCATTATATAAATACTGTAATCCCAAGATAGATGGACTGAGTTCGGTGTAAAACACAAAACCAAACTCATATTGTCTGCAGTGACCTCAGATGTAGAAGTAAATTGTGTCTGACTTGAGTTAAAAAGCCCTGATTACTTTTTTCAAATGAAAATGTAATGTATATCAGGTGGCACATCTGATACCATTAAGTATATCACATCCACATGTATTATCATCAATTAATTTATATAGTTTCATTAAAAATAAGAGCCACATAAGGAGAATTTAGAAAGTTTGGTTAAAAAAAATCTTAAATGTCTATCAGACACAGCTTAAAAACTATTAAAACTACTGCTTATTTTCCAGAATGTTCATATTTAAGCTTCTAAAGTTGCAGCATAAAATACGAAGTCAGGGACAAACGTGTTACATCACTTCTATTCATAAATAACTCAGAGCCACGAGGCTACAAACAATATAACAATAAAACACCAAACAGGCAAGTCATTTAAGAAAAGCAAACACACTTAGAAAAGAGAGTGCTGTGTATTATCAAAGCATGGGCACTGTCAACCAAAGTAACACAATGAAAGTAACACTACGACCAGCTTCTTCACATCAAACAGAGTACTGAGGGACACTGATCACAGGGACACGGTTATTGCAAGTTGATGCAGGTGAAGGCACAGTTCCAAGAAGGACAAGTTTCTCTCAGACAAGTGTTTGGAATAGGAAGAAAAAATACAGTGACCTAAGAAATTTCTCTCCAGAGAAATAAACAAGTCTCTGCCAACATTTGGACCAGGACACCTCCTGGCACATGTACTCACACAGATGATTCCAGAGACAACCCTTTCTTCAAACAGGTATCTTCACTTCTCAGCTGACACAGTCTGGTTTATATGGGGTCAATACATAGAGCAAGGAGGGAGGAAGCAGGAGTCACCCAGTGGTAGTCTCTTCAAAGACAGAACCCTTTGACCTTCCCTTTTGCTGAAGTAGTCCTTCTCTCCAAAGGCATCTCAAAAAAACAAGCTGTTGATTCATATAAGGTCCCTCACAGAAGAGGGACCTTACATATAAGGTCCCCCACAGCACATGGGAATTGGGGGGGGGCATGAATGGAGAGGGAACTAGGAGAAAGTGAATAGGAGGATAGGAAAGCATTGCAACTAGGAAGATTAAGTCAGGGTAGGGAAAGAATACAGGAGAGAGAGAGAGAGAGAGAGAGAGAGAGAGAGAGAGAGAGAGAGAGAACATAAAAGAGGGAGCCATTATTTGTTTTCAGAGAAAACTGAACCTACAGAAATGTCTAGAGACTTGCAAGACTGACTCCAACTAACAATGGAAAGGTTACCATAAATGCCTTCTGGGATAGTGAGATCAACAACTACCCTATCATCATCATGGAGCTCTCATCTAGTACCTGTTGTAAACAGAATCAAGCACCAATTAGTTAACACTGAGTCGAACTAGAATCCAGATGCACAGAGAGAGGACAAGATCAGCCTGCAGAAAGACATAGATACAGCTGACCTAAACAAGGAGGAGCTAATGGCCTGACTGATAGCTGGGAATACAGCATGGGACTGACTCAGACCCCCTGAACATGGGTCTCAGCTAGAAGTCCTGAGCAGTCCCTATGGGACCTCAGACAGTGGAACCAGCATGTATTCCTGGTGCACAAATGGATCTTGTCGACACATCGTCCATGGAGGGATACTCCCTTAACCTAGAGACAGGAGAGAAGTTCTAGTCCCTACTTCAAATGACCTGTCAGATTTATATGACACCACCTGGATGGCATTACCCTACATGTGGAGTGGGGTGTGATGGGAAGAGAGAGTGGCCAGGGCACATGTGAGGGGCGAGAGATGTTAAGAAGAGGGAGGTAGGGAAAGAGGGAGGGTGAAGGGAGGGAGGAAGGCAGGTAGAAGGAACAGGGATCAACATGTAAAATAAGTAAGTAAATAAATAAACAAATAGAAGACAACCTGTTGTTGTAACTCCTGCAATGGGTCAGAGACCCTTACTGAGTCCTTTGGGGTCCTCTGACCACCCCTACTCCTTATGCTTTTAGAGATGCAGGTGAAGTGTAGGGCTGGTGATGGGGTCCTCAGTCTAGAGCTCTTTCTTGCCCGTATCCACTGACACCCTCTGTGCCAGCCAAGAGCTTTCGGCCAATGGACCCGTAACTCTTCTTTCACAGCATCTCAGGTAGAGTGTGACAGGTGTGGAGTCCCTGAGCTGTAAGCAACATCCCAGACATTGGGCTGCCATTTGATCTTGTCCACTGTGTCCTTTGCCTTGCAGAAGTTTCTCAGTTTCAGGAGATCCTATTTATTAATTTTCAATCACACTGTCTGAGCTACTGGAGTGATGTTCAGGAAATAGTCTCCTGCCACAAATTGTTCAAGGGCACCTCCTACTTTCTCTTCTAAGATATTCAGTGTGCCTGGATTTATGTTGAGGTCTTTGATGAATTTGTATTTGAGTTTTGTGCATGGCGAAAGACATGGGTCTATCTGCAGTCTTCTACACACCATCATCCAGTTGTGCCAGCAACTTTCCTCCTTCCACTGTACACTTGTAACTGTTTTGTCAAAAATCAGGTGTTCGTAGGTGTGTGGGTTAATATAATGATTTTCAGTTCAATTCCATTGGTCTACCTGTATATTTTTGTTTCAGTACCAGGCTGTTTTCAGGACTATAGCTCTATAGTGGAGCTTGAAGTCAGGGATCGTGATGCCCCCTGAAGTACCTTTATTGGAAAGGGTTCTTTTGGCTATTCTGGTTCTATCATTTTTACATATAAAGTTATTATCCTTTCAATATCAGTGAAGAATTGTGCTGGGATTTTAATGGGGATTGCATTGAATCTGTAGATTGCTTTTGGCAAGATTGCCATTTTTATTATGTTTATCCTAGCTATCCAAGAGCATTGGAGAACTTTCCATTTTCTGGTATCTTGTTAATTTCTTTATTTGAAAAAACAAAATTCTTATTATATAGGTCCTTTACTTGTTTGGTAAGCATTACCCCAAGATACTTTATGCTGTTTGTGGCTATTGTACAGGGTGATGTTTCTCTGATTTCTTTCTCAGCCACTTTGCCATCTGTATATAGTAAGGCTACTGATTTTTTTTTTTTTTTTTTTGGTTATCTTATTCCTTTAGCTAGAAATTTAAGTACGATATTGAAGAGATATGGAGAGAGAGGGCAGCCTTGTCTTGTTCCTCATTTTAGAGGAATCCCCTTAAG
This sequence comes from Phodopus roborovskii, assembly GCF_943737965.1. NCBI lineage: Eukaryota > Metazoa > Chordata > Mammalia > Rodentia > Cricetidae > Phodopus > Phodopus roborovskii. The sequence goes on along the minus strand of NW_026126683.1, from coordinate 1,079,366 downwards.
CTTCTCTCTATTCAGTTTGATATTGGCTGTTGGTTTATTGTATAATGCTTTTATTATGTTTAGGTATATTCCTGTTATCCCTGATCTCTCCAAGATCTTTATAATGAAAAGTTGTTGAATTTTGTCAAAGGCTTTTTCAGCATCTAGCGAGATGATCATGTGTATTTTCTTTTTCAGTTTGTTTATATGGTGGATCACATTGATAGATTTTCATATGTTGAACCATCCCTGCAACCCAGGGATGAAGCATACTTGGCCAGGTGGATGATTTCTCTGATGTCTTCTTGGATTCGATCTGCCAATATTTTATTGAGTATTTTTGCATCAATGTTCATGAGGGTTATTAGTCTGTAGTTCTCTTTTTTTAGTTGTGTCTTGGGTACCAAGGTAATTGTGGCATCATAAAACTTGTTTGGTAATAATCCTTCTGCTTCTATTGTGTGGTACAACTTGAGGAATATTGTTATTAGCTCTTCTTTGAATTTCTGGTAGAAATCTGAACTGAATCCATCTGTCCCTGGACATTTTTCTTTTGGTTTAGAGGCTTTTGATGACTACCTCTACTATATTAGGTGTTAAAGGTCTATTTTAGGTATTTATCTGTTCTTGATTTAATTTTGGTAAGTGATAGCTATCCAGAAATTTGTTCATTTCCTTTGAATTTTCCAATTTTGTGGATTACAGGATTTCCAAGTATGACTTTAAAAATTGTCTGGATTTAGTCAGTGTCTGTTGTTATATCCCCCTTTTTGTTTCTGATTTTGTTAATTTACATGATCTCTCTCTGATTTTGGTTAGTTTGGATAAAGGTTTGTCTTTGTCTATCTTGTTGCTTTTCTCAAAAAACCAACTTTGTTGCATTGATTGGTTTTTTTTTTTTTTTTTTTTTTTTTTTTGGTATAGTTTTCCTGACTTCTATTTTATTGATTTCAACCCTCAAAGTGATTATTTCCTGGCATCTACTTGTCTGGGGTAGTTTGTTTCTTTTTATTCTAAGGTTTTCAGTTGTGCTGTTAATTCTTTTATGTGACTATCCTCTGCTTTCTTCATATGGGCACTTAGTGCAATGGACTTCCCTCATAACACTGCTTTCAAGGTGTCCCATAAGCTTGGGTATGTTGTGTCCTCTTTTCTTGAGTTCTAGGAATTCCTTCAATTCTTTTTGTACTTGTTCTTTGACTCAGGTATACTTTGTTACATTGCCAAGTATGTGGTCTATTTTATAGAAGGTTCCATGTGGAGCATAGAAGAATGTATATTCTTTTGTGTTTTGTTACAATGTTCTACAGATGTCTGTTAAACCCAATTGAGGCATATCTTCTGTTAGTTCTTTTCTTTTCTTTTTTTTTGTTTGTTTGTTTTTTTGTTGTTAAGTTTCTGTCTAGTTGTCCTGTCTAGTAGTGAGAGTAGACTGTTGAAGTCTCCCACTATGAATGTGTGAGGTTTTATGTGAACTTTGAGTTATAGTAGTGTTTCCTTTATGAATTTAGGTGACTTTGTATTCAGGGCATAGATGTTCAGAATTGAGATTTTGTGCTGATGGATTTTTGCTGTGATGTATACAAAATGACTGTCTTCATTTCTTTTGATTGATTTTGTTTAAAGTCTAAATTGTTAGATATTAGGACAGCTACACCTGGTCTGTCTTTGATGTTTAGATGTGTTTTTAGTATGCAGCAGAAGGATGGATTCTGTCTTCATATGCATTATATTAGCCTGTGACTTGTTATGAGTTAAGACCATTAATGATGAGGGAAAGTAAGGCACATTGATTGTTAGTGCTTGTGTGTTTGAGTTGTTGGTGCTGGTATCATTAATATATTTGCCCTTCTTTACCCTTGTGTTCTGGTGAAGTGGGATTATTTATTGTCTATGTCTTTGTGAGCATAGTTAACTTCCTTGGGTTGTAGTTTTCCTTCCAAAACTTTTTGTAAGGCTGGATTTGTAGATATGTATTATCAAAATCTGGCTTTTTCATTAAATATCTTGTTTTTTCCATCTATAGTGATTGAAAGTTTTGATGGGTATAGTAGCCTGGGCTGGCATCTGTGAAGTCTTAGTACTTGTAGAATATCTGTTCAGGACGTCTGGCCTTGAGAGTTTCCATGGAGAAGTCAGGTGTAATTTTGATAGGTCTGCCTTTATATGTTACCTGGCCTTTTTCCTCCAATGATCTTAATATTCTGTCTTTATTCTTTATTTTAGGTTTTTTATTATGGGTTGAGGTATCTTTTTTCTTTAGTTCAGTCTATTTGGTGTTTGATATGCTTCTCGTACTTTCATGATCATTCCCTTCTACAGATTGGGAAAGTGTTCTTCAATGATTATGTTGAATATGTTTTCTGTACCTTTGAACTGGGCTTCTCTGCCTTCTTCTAGCCCTATTATTCTTAGGTTTGGCTTTTTCACCGTATCCCACATTTCTTGGATGGATTTAAATTTTCTTTGATCAATGAATCTATTTCCTCTAGTTAATTTATTACCTTGGATTCTCTCTTATGTTCTGATAGTTATGCTTATGTCTGTAGTACCTGATGGTTTGCCCAGTTTTTCTATTGTCAGCATTTCTTGCTTTTTTTTTTTCTTGTCTCTGTTTCAGTTTTCAAGTCTTGAACTGTTTCCTTCACCAGCTTGATAGTATTTTCTTGGCTTTCCTTATTTTAAGAGATTAGTTCATTTCTTGCATTTTTTCCTTGGTCTTTCCCTATATTTCTTTCAATACTTGGTATTTTTTTCTTCTATTTATTTAAGGGATTTTTTTCATATTGTATTTGTCTCATATTGTCATATTTTTATGAAAATATTTTTTATTCATTCTCTTCTGCTTCATCTGCTTTGAGGTGTTCAGGTCTATTTGCAGTACAGTCCCTAGATTCTGGTGGTGTCATGCTTGTCTTTCTATTGTTATGTGTTTTCTTGTATTGCTGTCTTCACATTGCTTCTTTCAGTGGGTGAAGGTGGAGTTTTTCTCTCTCTGTGTCTCTATGCTACTCCCCCAGTGGGCTTAGGTGAGTCAGTAGTGTGATGTCTGTAGTGCTGGGTGTTCAAACTCTCTAGGAGGTCTGTCCTAGTCAGAGGCTCTGCTATGGAGGTGAAAGATCAGGTTGTTCCATTGGGGCTAAGTATCTAGTGTGCTCAGAGCTGATCCAGGAGTTTCCCTTAGGAGGCTCGATTGTTTCCCCCATTGCCCCGACCTGAAGCCACGATCCACTCATACTGTTACCCTTCTTTTCTTAATCACTTCTTCACACTTATTTTCTTACAGCAAGAAGAAAAGTGCCTGGTCTATAACATAGTCTTTACTCCAATAGCTATATTATTTCACATACTCTCAAGTGTGTGAGTATGCCTCTCACTGTACAACCTAGCCTGTTTCATGCTGTACTTTTTAAAATATCCTCAATGAAGTGCAATTCTATCCTGGTGTAGTTTCAGTGTACATGGTTCTGATACATTTTTTCACATGCTTACTTTCCATATGTATATCTTCCTTTGAAAGCATCTATTCAGATAAATGCTTATTTAAATAGGAGTTTTCATTCTCATGTTTGAATTCTGTATATATTCTGGACAGCAGTCTTTCATTTAATGAAAAGTTTTCAAATTGTTCCTTTGCACTACATTATACAATGTTGACCGAAGACTAGGCGCTGCAAGTTTCTACATTTTTTAGTAAAACAACACTGGAGTTGGTGATACATCTTATTGGTTAAAGCACTTGCCCACCAGTGTACAGACCTGTATGCAGATGGCCAGAACCCATCTAAAACCACGGCAGCACGCAGCCATGGAGAGTGAACATCTATAAACACACAGTATATATAGCTTTCTGTATTCCACTATAAAAAAAAAAAAAAAAACAGGAAACCATTTTGCAAACAAGATGGGAAGTAAGGAACAACACTACTGATTTTCCAAACCTTCATTGATTCTCCCAAATCCTGGGATCACATGCTTGAGTCACCACACCCAGCTAATACTCAGCTCTTCTATTACAAATGAGATCCTCCCTGGAGACTTCAAAGCTGTGCTGTCTTTAAAACTAAAGATGTAGCAAGAGCCCTCACTAGACCTGATGAACACTCCTCTCTAACAGGATCATTAGAAGCCACACCTAATGAAAACAACCCTTTGGCACACAGAAGTAAAACCCAGCTTATCTACAGTGAGGTGAAAAGGGAAGCCCTATACTTGTGCACAGCACACCCAGCAGACTGGCACCTTGTCTGAGAACACCAGCTGTTGGTGGAAGAACACTTACACCTTGCTAGTGAATGCCAAACTGATAGGATTATTTTTCCACACATTTGGGGAAAGGCACAGTAGTGCATACCTGTCACCCCAGAAAGTGGGAAAGTAAAGAAAAAAGGACCAGAGACTGAAGGCCATCCTTGGTAAAAACAAAGCTTAAGCCAACCTGGGTACATGACAAGCTGTCAAATAAAAACAAAACATTGGGCATCACTAAAAAAATTAAAGCTACACAACCCATGATCTGGTGATTCACTTCCTAGGAGGCTGGGAAGATGTCTCTGTGTGTTAGAAATCTCAAAGGACTGTTGGTAACAGCTTTGACTCCAACACCAAACCCAATAAACAACCAAAGGTTTAGACACATAATTTTACATATAGTTAAAGAGATAACTCTTCATAAGAGAAGATAACTTACAGAGAGCTATAGAAATTGGGAGGAATCTCATAAAAATGAGACACATGATATACACTTATTGATAAAGTAAAAAGCTAGGAAAACATAGAAACATATACAGTCTAAGAATTTAAAAACTGGTAGGTAAACAAAAGCCAAAAAAAAAAAAATCAGGAAACAATTACCTAAGATTCTAAGGAATAAATTGTGGCAAGCTTTTGGGTTTTGGGATAAGGGAAAGTTCCACTTGACAGGTAAGTAATGTCCGCACATATTTATTATATAATCTGTTATAGTGTACATTTGAATTTTGTAATATTCTGTATGGATATTATACATTACCTTTGTGTAAGAGAAGAATAAAAAATGAACAGCTACCTTTTTTTTTATTACCCTGGAATGCCCTTATTTTACACAGATATCTTGAGAGGATAAAAGACTTATCTCAAAAAAAAAAAAAAAAAAAACTTTACAATAAATATAAACCCAAGGAGCTGATCCATATTAACATAACGTCTTTTTATTTAAAATAAAATATAACTATTTACAAACAACTTGACAACTATTAACCCTATTAATAATAATATTGATCATGTCCTTGTGTAATGGGATAATTTGTGTGAGTAGAAACATTTTTAGGGGACAACAAACTGAATACTCGCAGCTGGCTGGGGAATCACACCAGCAGGTTTGCACCAACTTTGACTTAAGTCAGCGATTCTTCTTCTCCAGTCTTCTTCTCCTGATATTGGTTTGTGTGTGTAAAGATTGATCTTCAGCTAAGAAAATCCTTCCGTCTGTTTTCTGGAGACATTCCATACCTGTTTCATTTTCAATGCCCTGTAACAAAGACAAATGGAAAATACTGTGATGAGGGGGGTAGAGATAATGGAACTAACAACCAGGAAGTCTGAATAAGAAAGAATAGAATGAACATGGTAATTTTGTTCATTTGTGGGAGGGGGTTTTGAGATAGGATTTCTCTGTGTAGACCTGGCTGTCATGGAACTAGTTTTTATAGACCAGGCTGGCCTTGAATTGACACACATGCATGAGCCTCTGCTTCTTGAGTGCTGGGATTAGAGGTGTGTGCTACCACAGCCCAGTGGTATATTTTTGTCCTCAAAACTTTTCAAAATGCTTTTGTCCAAACCAAGAAAAAAAATAACATCTGTGAGGTTGAGGGTCTATTGCAGACAGATGGGCATTACTTTGTATATATGCTGTGATAATCCTAGAAAGCAGGAACATTCTTGTTTTTATTAGTCTTTTACTTATTTTTTGGGTTTGTCTTCTGACCTGCAGGGCATGTGGTAGTCAGAGAATAATCTGTGGGGATTGGTTTACTCTTCCCACCATGTGGGTTTCAGGGGTCAGACTGAGGTTGTCAGGCTTGGCAGCCAACATTCTACATAGCCATAATACTCTTGGCAAGAGAAAGGAACATTACTATGAAATGTAACATAAAAAACTTACATAATTTTTCAACAAATGTCCTTTCCAGGAAAATGAAAAGTGGTACTAGTAAGTCCTCTTACTAGTTACTTGGCACCCTTGAAACAGAGTATAGGCTAGTTTATCCTGTGTTTTTTTTTTATCAGAAAACAAACAATCAAAAGAGCAAAGCCCTCCTAAAACAATTTTGTACTCATTTAAGATTTAAGCCAATCCTCATGAATCTCCCCAGCTAGCTTGCCCACATGGTTAGGAAAAATCTGACTAAAGGCAAGCTACAGGAGGCATTTCAGAACAATCATTTCTACAACATTCTACTGTACTATCTATGAATCTTATATAAAGAGAAGAATGTTTCCAAGGATACTTTTCACTCTGCCATTCTTTCTTTGAAGAGGACATTTCTATCCAACTGCAAACCGATCGCCCTGTTCAGTGTGGGGACGACACTGGCTAAGCTAACTGAGAGGTTTTCTCACCAGTCCCTTGACGACCACTGAGACTGTACCAGTTATACTGCCAGGGCTTGGAGGTTCAGACAGATGAGCCCTGCAGCTCCATTCTCCTCCAGTGCCTTCACCTCCCAATGCTAGTACTGCTTCCAACTTTTGTCCTCCTACTCTCCAGGCTGTCAAAGTTGGGCTCAGTTGTCCCACGGGCCAGCATGTTAGTGATATCTCTTGCTCTGCCCCATCTCTAGCACATTTCAGAATGGACTGAGCTCTAGTCTATGCACATGGCCTGAGAGCAGATGGGTGTTGTAGGCCTACCTATATGTCGTACATTAGTCATTTCCCCTCCACACAGACAGCGGTATTAATGTGCTGAAGATAGATGACACCATTGTAAAGTAGTGAGACATGACTGAGCTGTCTAGCCCAAGTAGTTAGGCTGTTAACAACTTCCTTACTGACTCATTCTCATCGGTCCCAAACCAGGTCTGCAAATCTAGAGCGCGGAGGAAGTGGAAGAATTTAAGCGTTGCTTCATGGTGGTCTGCCATAGGTGGAAATCCAGTGGTCTTGGGCCTCAGTGAACAGTGTTTCCATGACGCTGATTTCACATATGAGCTATTTTGTCAGGGAACTTTTTCCATCTCTCACTATGACTGAGCTTCTAGGACATATCCACAGGGGTCGCTTGGGCTGGAAATAGCTTCTTGATCCCACATAGGTTTGTTCTAGTGTCTTTGGAAATATCAGTGCTCTTGACCTCTGAGTGCTGGCTAGGGCTCTGGTCCTTTCTTCAGTGATGATACTTTGGAGGCACTGGCAGTAGGAGGGAAGGTCTCCTCTTACCAGTAAAACCTCAATTCTTCCTCTTCATGTACTGTGTGTTTTTCTTGCAAGACATAGTCCTGCTAGGCCTGGAGGCTGCCTCCATCTCACCATAGAACAACACTCCAGACCTACATATAGGAATTTCATCCAAACAAAGAATTCACACGAATGCAGGAGCATTCAGGATGTGGCTGTATCTCTCTTTAATGCACAGAATAAAGAGAGCAATGACCTGGTCTTCTCTGAATGCAGATGAAGATCACAGTTCTGTTGCTAGCCACTTGAAGAGTGGAGATCCAGGATGTTTTCCTGTGTGGCATGCACTGTCCCAAGAGCTTTTATAGAAGATATGACAACTGCTCCATGAAGAACCATGGATCACCTCGAGGACCTGGGATTTTGGGGAATCGTGAACCCGGTTCAAAAGATGGCCTGTTCTGCTTCCCCTCAGTAGGAAGATCATGGCACTGAAACGGATTTCCTATGCATAAGTAAATATGGTGAGTGTTTGTATCTGTATATGTGTGTGTGTGTCTGTGTGTGTGTGTGCGTGTGTGTATATATGTGTTTGTTTGTCTCTGTGTGTGTATTTGTTTCTCTTTTTCTGTGTATGTGTGTCTCTAACAATAATATATGAAATGAGACCTCAAATTGAAAAGTAAGAAGGGCATATGCAGGAGACCTGTGTTTGAAAAAGAAACATAGGAGGTGAAGTAATGTGTTAATCAAAATGATGTAAGTCTAGACATTTAAATTGGTAACATACTTGTGCTAAGTAAAAAATGCAAGTCTTTAGATAGGTTAAATCTTTTCTCCTTAATAGTCAGTTACCAAAACTCATCTATAAAAATGACAGTTAAATATATAAGGGTATTTAAATCTTTAATAAAAAAGAGAAGAAATGTCATACCTCTGTGATAAAGGTGACGTGCTCATGTACATAATTTCCATAGTAAACTGTTCCCTCTGCATCACATCTGTTTAATATATGTGGACTAATACTAAGTATAAACAAAGATGGTGGTTGATGTTACTAAAGTTTTTGACCCATTTTACAAATGTTATAGCATATATACATATAGTGGGAAAGGGGGAAACAAGAAATGATACAGCAAGTCTAACAGATTCTATAACATAAGTCACATTTTTGTTTACATTTTATATTTAAAATTAATGTATTAGAGTATTTTTGTAGATCAACAGATACACGTTACACCATTTTATAAAGTACCTTAAGATATGCAAACCAGCATTAGTTTTATAAAGTTACTAAAATACATTATCTAGTGGAAAGACCCCGTTATCTCAATTTTATTAAAACATATTTAAGACACACACAGACACATGCATGCACGCCCCCCACACACATGCCCACACACACAAAACAACAACAGACAGAGTGATCACCATCAGCAGGAATGAGGACAAGGACAGGAAGATAAGTTTCCCTTTGACATAGTGACTTTTGAACTTGCTGTTTTTCAGCTCTTCTTCGTGTTTTCTTTCACATATTTGTCTTTTACATTGTCCTACAAGCATTCATTAATTTCTATTTTCATGAAATGCTTTGTATGCATAATAAAAATAAAGCAACATGAACATTTAGGAAAACAGGAGAAGAAAAGGAAAGAAACCTGTAATTTTCATATTTAGGAAATATAATTAACCATTCCCCAATCACATGTATCCATACTGCCTTCTTTGTTCCAGTCTCCATTTGAATTTTCCAATTTCTTTTTTCTGTTGTTCTACGTTTCTTTCTCCTGTTCCTTCTTACATTTTGTTCTGTCTAAAACTGGCCATATAAAAATGATGTCATTGCCTGGCTTTACCACACAGCTTCTGATGTCATCTAGCCCTTTTCAAATATTCAGTAATATAAACAATGTTACAATGTCAAATAATACAAAGATATCTTTGATGCTTGGATTCTTATTTCTCTATGATAAAAGATTTATTGCTTTGTAGTGCAATATCCAAAATCCTGATATTTCCTGGGCAATGTCTTTATTTGTAAGCTTTATTGGGATTTATCCCTAATTGAAAAAGACGAGTTTGGTTAACACTGAATTCACTGCTAACTTTTAGATGTGATATATCCAGTGGTCCCTTTCTATCTGATTTCATCGTTTATACAAATGAAGTCAAGTTTCATAATCTCTAGTAAAAACATGGGGTCATAGTATGTCTTCTTTACTGCCAACAACATATCTACCATATGTTATTGGTAGTTGGGGTGTTAAATTTTTGCAGTTGTTTTCCTCAATGCTGAATAATAGCTCCCAATAATAAAGATTTTCTACCATTATGTTGGATACATTCTTACTATGCTGATAGTTGCTTTTGCTGTATAGAAACTTTCAAATTTCATTGTAACTCAAATCATTTTTCACAGTCTCTGCTCAATATTCTTCACAATTTCTGCTTATTTAACCCTCACAATCCCGAGGGAGACTATTATTGTCTCTGATGCTTTTAGAAGTTCTGTATCTATTCATGATCACAGACACAGACAACATTTATTGCAGAGGTCAGATGGCTCTAACATTAATGGATTTTCAATCTTAGATATTTGTCTAAGAAGGTTCTGGTGTTTTGAAACTAAGAGTTTCTTAAAGGAAGTTTCTCTTTTTCTCAAACTATTGCAAGTTCAATAGTGCAGAGGATACCAAGTTCTTAATTACAGCTGTAAGAGAGAGTCCAGAGAACTGGTAGTAGCCCCAAAGCACAACAAACAAGCCATCTTTTTTTCCATTCTCAGGACACCTCCCCTTCACTGCCACATTGGGAAAAGTATCTCAAATTCAAGATTAATCACTAGTTAATCACTAATGAAAGACTGAAATACTCTGACTACTAAACCCAGATAACATGCTAAAAAAATACGACAGTAGATGTTTAGACATGTACATCCATGAGCTGGGTATATCAGTTAGATTGGTAAATACACAAAATTGCATGTGACTCCAAAAATACAATCAAATTATTTCTTATACATATTTTAAAAGAATAATCTAAACTCTAAAAAGTCTCTTGTGCTTTTGTTGTATGGGAATATCACAGAAATGCTGGTCTCAAAGAATCTGGGGCTATATGGGATTGTCACAATAATTAAGCAGCTCAAAAGTCTATACATAGTTCTTAAATGAATGAAGAATAAGACAGCTGTCAACAACTCAGTGTCATTGACAAATGTCTATGACTATACAAGTCCTAGAGCAGCAGAGTAGTCAAGGTCATAATAAACCTGCCATTTTCATAACACTAGTTACTAGCTGAGGCATATTTCCAAAGTAAGTTATAAAACTGTCATCAAGGATAGACTGAACTCCTACAATGTAAGGAATTAAAACTCCTTAGAATAAATCAACTTCTTAATAACTCAAGACTTCCCCTTTCTCCTACAGGTTTATGTTTCTCCATCAGAGTCAATACGAATTCATTTAGGGTGACCAAAAACTCTGAACAATGTTTGTGCCTGAGGATTCAAAGGGGGTGGTGGTGTTGGACATGTCAGGAAGTGCTGAATCCTTTCCAGGTGGAAGAGAAGTATCAGGCAAAAATCTTATGCAGAAGCAGACTGATATATTGAAGGACTTCAAGAAGGACAATTAGTGTGGGAAAAGTGACTTTGAGTATGTGAGAATAGTCAAGGCAGTCATAAGGTCCTGCCATGCAGTACAGAACCACACTAGAGTATGATGGTCTGAAGTTTTAGGAGCAAAATGCTATCCCTGAGATGACTATAAAAAACAGACTCAAAGGAGGGATTAGATTAATTAGTCCATATCAAAAAGCAGGGACAGTGGTGTGGTTCCTATGTCCTCTGAAAACAGAGTGAACAGGAATTTGTCATAGACTTCAAGAAAGGTAAGAGGAAAATTGGAGTCAATGCAGGTGAAGAGGGCCAAGAAAGGCTCACATTAAAAACAGACTGGTTTGCTTTAGTCATTGCTGAATGCCTGTATTCCATCACTAAGTGAAAGAAATCCGGTGGAATGATCTGTCTTACATGGCTAGGATAGTGACCATAACAAAGTGGTGAAGACTAGGAAAAGATTACACAACAGACATGCATCCACTGTCTGATTTAATCCTGCAGAATAACATCCTGCTGAAAATGAAGGCAAAATTCCAATGGTAAATGTCTTCGAGTCACATCTAATTCACATATCTAAAAGTTACAGAATGATCTCCTGTTTACGTCTTCTTATGCCTCTGATGAAGGTATATTGTACTGTTAAAATAACCTCCCTGGCGGCCCACCCCCACCCCAGAACTCCCTAGGGTGGCACCTGATCCCGCTGCTCCTGTGTCTTGTCCCCATCAAGAGCACCCTTGGAGCTCTAATACACCCCCACCCATCCCCACCACAAGCCCGCCACCCCTACCCTATGCCAAACCCTGCCCACTGTCCAGCAGCTGTGGTTGAGCGCTGGGACAGAGGGTGGAGCCAACAGTCCACCCTACTTCAAAGACTTCTGGGAGCAACTCTGAACAAAGGAGACCTGCCTATCCACGCGGGACCACCAATAATTTCCACCTGCTTGGTCTCTGACCCCATCTCCAGTCCTCTGCTGGAGTCCCAGGCCCCTCCCAGAGATCCGTCTGTCTCTGCAGGTCCACTCTGAGTTCCCGCCAGCAAGAACCTTGACCCCCAAAGCAAGGCCTCTGCTAAAGAAAGAGGCCTCAGCTGGAGAGTCCCAGTTTCCAGTGAGATCCCACTATCCTGCAAACCTTCCCAAGTTTCAGCTCAGCCTTTGTCCTCTTCTGCCAGCCATTGGCTAGAGGTGAGTCTAGGCCGTCTCAGGGCAGCATCTGCCCTACAACCTCACACTTCCACCCCCGAAATCCCTGGGTTGGCCCTGATCCTGCTGCTCCTGTCTTCTGTTCCCATAGAGAGCACCCTTGGAGCTCTGATACAACCCCACCCATCCCTACCGCGAGCCGGCCCCCCCTACCCTGAGCCATACACTGCCCACTGTCCAGCCGCTCTGGTTGAGCACTGGGACAGAGGATGGAGCCAGTCCACCCTATTTTGGAGGCTTCTCGGAGCAACTCTAAACAAAGAAGACATGCCTATCCACGCGGGACCACCCATAATTTCCACCTGCTTAGTCTCTGACCCCACCTCCTGTCCTCTGCTAAAGTCTTTGGCCCCTCCCAGAGATCCCCCCTATCTCTGAGGGTCAACTCTGAGTTCCCTCCAGCAAGAACCTTGGCCCCCAAAGCAGGGCCTCTGCTAAAGAAAGAGGCCTCAGCTGGAGAGTGCCAGTTTCCAGTGAGATCGAACTATACTGCAGAAACTTCCCAAGTTTCAGCTCAGCCTTTGTCCTCTTCCTCCAGCCACTGGCTAGAGCCATTGGCTAGTGGCATCATCTACTGGATCCTCAGCCCTGACCCCATCCTTGGGTCCCTGTCTGTGGAGAGACCTCTTAGAGAGCTTGGACCATCCAGCTCTACAGATATTGAATCTCTGACCCACATAAGCCTACCAGGGAAGTACCATAGAGAAAGGAAGAGACCCCCCCCCCAAACAACTACTGGAAGAAGCTATGGGAAGACACCGGAAAGATAAGCATGACACCACCAGAATCTAGAGAATCTACACCAACTAGAATGGAACACAACAACAAAGCAGAGGAAGCAGAAGGGAACAACTTGAAAATTACCATCATAAAAATGATAGAGGCCCTCAAAGAAGATGTGAGAAAATCCCTTAAAGAAATGGAGGAAAAAACAAACAAAAGAGTGGAAGAAATGAATGAATTCCTTAAGGAAAGCAAAGAAAGTACAGAAAGCCAAGAAAAAATAATTATGCAGATGAGGTAAACGGTTCAAAACTTGAAAACTGAAATAGAGAAAATAAAGGCAACACAAACCGAAGAAATGCTGGAAATAGAAAAGCTGGGCAAAAAAAATTGGGAACAACAGACGCAAGCATAACCAACAGGATTAAAGAGATGGAAGAGAGAACCTCAGGCGCAGAAGATAAACTAGAAGAAATAGATTCATCGACCAAAGAAAATCATAAATCCAATAAATCCTTAATAGAAAACATCCAGGAAATGTTGGACACCATGAAAAGGCCAAACCTAAAAATAATAGGCATAGAGGAAAGTGAGGAAGCCCAGCTCAAAGATGCTGAAATCATAGTCAACGAGGAAAACTTTCCCAATCTAAAGAAGGACATGCCCATGAAAGGACAAGAAGCAAACCGAACACCAAATAGGCTGGACCAAAGAAAAAAGACCCCTCAACATATAATAATCAAACACCTAGATTACAGAATAAAGAAAGAATATTAAGAGCAGTGAAGGAAAATGGACAGGTAACATATAAAGAAAGACCTATAAAAATTACACCTGACTTCTCCATGGAAACCCTCAAGGCCAGAAGGTCCTGGATAGATGTTCTAAAAGTATTAAGAGAACACAAATGCCAGCCTAGGCTACTATATCCAGCAAAACTCTCAATCACACCTATGAACACCTGAATATCGACAAAACAGCTAAAATTATATAATGGGGCGAGGACAGCATCTTCAAAATTGGTGCTAGCACAATTGGATGAGGGTGTGTAGAAGACTGCAGATAAACCCATGTCTGTCTCCATGCACAAAACTCAAGTCCAAATGGATCAAAGACTTCAACATCAAACAAGCCACATTGAACCTCTTAGAAGAGAAAGTAGGAGGTACCCTTGAACAAATTGGTATAGGAGCCCACTTCCTGAACATAACTCCAGGGGCACAGACACTGAGAGAAACAATTAATAAATGGGACCTCTTCAAACTTAGTAACTTCTGTAAGGCACAGGACACTTTCCACAACACCAAACGGCAGCCCACAGACTGGGAAAAGATTTCCACCAATCCTATATCCGACAAAGGGCTGATCTCCAAAATATACAAAGAACCCAAGGAACTAGTCAACAAAACACCAAATAACCCTATTAAAAATGGGGTACAGAACTGAAAAAAGAATTCTCAATAGAGGAAATCAAAAAGGCTGAAAGACACTTAAGAAAATGCTCCACATCCTTAGCTATCAGGGAAATGCAAATCAAAACAACTTTGAGAATCCATCTTACTCTTGCCATAATGGCTAAAATTAGAAACACAAATGATGACTCATGTTGGAGAGGATGTGGAGAGATGGGAATACTCCTCTGCTGCTGGTGGGAATGCAAACTCATACAAGCATTTTGGAGATCAGTATGGTGGTTCCTCAGGAAAATGGGAATTAGTTTACCACAGGACCTGGCAATCTCCTTCTTAGGCATATACCCCAATGATCCACATCCATGCAACAAAGACATCTGTTCAACTCTGTTCATAGCAGTACTATTAGTAATAGCAAGAACCTGGAAGCAACCTAGATGCCCCTCAGTTGAAGAATGGTTAATGAAGATGTGGCACATCTGCACAATGGAATACTATTCTGCAGAAAAAAAAAATAATGGTATCTTGAAATTCTCAGGGGAGTGGGTGACACTTGAAGAAACCATCCTGAATGAGGTAACCCAGGCACAAAAATAGGAACACAGTATGTACTCACCCACATATGGATTTTAGACATAGAGCAAAGTATAAACAGTCTATAATTCATACCACCAGAGGAAAAAGGATACAAGTTGTATTCTAAGTGATTCATATAAAGTCCCTCACAGAACAGGGAAGGGACAAGTTCCCCAGAGCACAGGGGAAGTGGGGGGGCAGCAAATGGAGAGAGACATTGGAGAAAATGAGGGGGAGGAAAGGAAAACACATGCAACCAGGAAGATTGAGCCTGGTTAGGAGAAGAAGACAGGAGAGAGACAGAGACAGAGACAGACAGAGAGAGAGAGAGAACATGAAAGAGGGAGCCAATATTGGTTTGAAGATAAAATTGAACACAAAGAAAGGTCTAGAGAACTATAAGACTGCTGCCAACTAACAATTTGAGCTTCCATGGAAAGGCTACCATAAATGCCCTTCCTGGATAGTGAAATCAAAAACTAACTTATCCATGGAGCCCTCAACTAATGTCTGTTGGAAACAGGAGCAAGCACCCATACATAAACACTGAGTCGAAGCAGAACCCAGATGCAGATGGAGAGGACAAGACCAGGTGGCAGAAACACATAGAGACAGCTTACCTGAACAAGGAAGAGTTTAACAGGTCACTAGACTGATAGCTGGGAAACCTGCATGGGACTGACTCAGGCCCCCCTGAATATGGGTCTCAGCCAGGAGGACTGAGCAGTCTAAGGGACATTACACTTTGGAGCCAGCATGTATCCCTGATGCACAAAGAACCTTGGGAACACATCCCCCATGGAGGGATAACTGCCTTAATCTAGAGGCAGGAGAGAAGCCCTACTCCCTACTTCACATTACCTGTCCGATCTACATGACCCCAACTGAATTGCATTCCCCTACATATGGAATTGGGGTGGGGGGATGGGAGAGGAAGGTGGTTAGGGTGCATGTGAGAGGGCAGAGAGGGTAAAAGGGAGTGAGGGAGGAAAGGAGGAAGGGAGTTTGAAAGGGAGGGAGAGGGAACTGGGATCGACATGTAAAATAATAAAATAAAAATAAAAATGAATAATTAAAAAAATAATAACCTCCCTAGATAAAATGATGCATGACACACAGTGCACAGATTGATACCTTGGATGGGCTGACAGTTCATGGGTGGTCTGATCACTTCCCTGAAAACATGAACTCTCCATTCTATATTGCCCTTCCGATTCTTTCAGCTGTTGCTTTAAAGACTTCCCAGGGCTCTCTAACCCCTGAACTGGATTTTCACGATCTTTACTTTCTTCACTCTCTGGTAGAGAAGACACCTCGATCTCATGACTGATGTCTGTGTCACAGAAACAGAGTCAAAGGCACACTTTGGTCAAGATTTCTTGGTGACAAAGCAGAATTACTTGTGTGTACAGAAAATACTTGTTATATTTATACGCATACTATATTGATGATATTTTATTCTCATTAAAAAATACGGTGTGTCTCAAGATCCCCTTTTCAATCATCATGGTTGTAGAATCAAGAAATATATCATTTTTACATCATTACGTTTAAAGCAATTTAGAAACAAAATATGAGAAATGATAAAAACAAAAGAGACGAGGAGTCTGGACTTTCACTTCAACGAGGAGAAAACTGAATAAGATATCCATGAAAGCCACAATGTCCTCAAATGTACAGTTTTAAGAAAACCACATCTGCAAATATTTGGTATTCAATACTGTAATGTGTTCCACACTTATAATTTACCATTGTTCTGTAAAGGAGCCTGAGAGCAAAAGGACAAAAACACTGCTTCCTCTCCTGCCACCTTTTCTTCTGGAAACTCAAAGTTCACAGCATCTTCTTGCTGTCTGTGATCCTATTGAAAACAGAAGATGACATGAATATTCAATCTAGTACTTTGCAAAGTGTGTTAAAACAATTAAAGAACTTTGAATTAAGTTTATTTCTTAAACCCCAACAATTGTGCTGCTCTGAATCAAACACTGTTTTCTTTTGATAAGTGACTCACTGTCATACTCATGGGAATGAAATTGTATTAGCAATTCTCTGTATATTCAGAGCAATGCTCACTTTCCAAAAACAACTGTTTCATACAAATTTCACTTTAAAGCCCTTTGAAACTTTAGTGTAAGCAACTGATTTTTATCATCAATACTTGACAACATAAATTTTGTTTGCTTCTGGATGATTGGTTTAAGCATGTAAATGACAGGTATACTGCTCATTTAATAAACACTCTTTGTAAACATTGAAGAATCTGTACACACACATATAGACAGAGGGAGAGAAAGAGAGAAGAGAGAAAGGAGAGAGAGAGACAGAGAGAGAGAGAGAGAGAGAGAGAGTGCATCTATGGTCTCAGGGTTCATTAGCTAGGTGAGGAAATGCGAGAGAGAGAGCGCATCTATGGTCTCAGAGTTCATTAGATAGCTGAGGAAATAAGACTATTCCAGAAGTAATACCTTGAAGTCTGAGTACTATGACAGTGATTCAGGAGTGCAACTGAGAACTGGGGAGAACCCAGATTTGAGCTGGGCCATGGTTAAGAGTTTAGAACAGTGACTTTTCTGAAAAGGCTCTGTGACAGGACCTATGATCTAAGGAGTAAAACCAATGACCTGTGGACATGGGCTTATATTCGATAAAATGGAAAATAAAGCTAGTTCAGTAAAGTATACCTAAATTACAAGGGGAAAGAGTTTTGACTTGTTGGACAAGAGGAGTATAGGATGCTATGAAAACCAGTGAGCAACAGGATTAAAAAGTATGTTCTAAGAGGCTATTTTAATTGGTCACTACTCTCTTTATTAGGTGTCCTCTACCACATGCCTACCTTCAGAATGTTTCTTATTTCCTTGCTTGTGTGAGTACATGCATGTTTGTGAATATACACTTTATATAGGGAGCATGGGCGTGGAAGTCAGGCCAATAGCAGATGTTTTCCTCTTTCAGTTTCTCAAGACATTCGGAATTTTTCTATTAGGCTAGACTGGTTGGTCAGCAAGTCCCAGGGATCCTCCTGTCTCCACCTTCCTCAAACTGGCATTACAGGACATGCCTCCATTGCTATGAGTTTGAAAGTATTAATCTCAGGTCCTCTTCTTGCATAGAGAGAACTTGATTGAGCCATTCTCCAGCCCCTCAAGGACACTTAAACAGGTGACACTTACCTATTACTTCCTAGGTAAAATAATAAAATCATCAGATAATATCATAATTTAATGCCTAATATTGTTACATATTTACCCAATTCAATCATCAATACCTACTGAGTCTTTATCATGTACAATCCAATTGCTGTGCTAGAAACATGAAATAAATATAGACTTCTCTGATTTGAAAGTTTGGAGTTTATGGAAGAGGTAGATCAATAATATCGAAATGAAAAGTCAGGAAACACAAACATATGCTTAACAGAGAGCTTTGAATCATGAAAGAAAGAACGCTAAATAGGCATCTGGGCTAAGAGCGCCTTAGAGGGATAGAGGGAAAATGTTTAAGGCTATGAATCCAGGAGAAGATGACACAAGAAAGTAACATTAAACCAACGGGAACAAGAAACAGGACTAAGTAAAAAAGACTGGAGGAGTATGATTACCGCTAGGAAAACGGAATATCATTGAACAAAGACCAGGAGTGAGAGTTTCATCTCAGTTCTCTGGCTGAGTTTCTCAGTTCATCTGGCTGAGACTCTGATGCATTGCAATGCTAACCTGATACTCCAGGACTCGGCATGGTCGGCAGTTATGGCTGTAGTTGAACATTATTTCAAGTTGTGTTACTTTTGTTTGTGCTGCATTTGTTTAACTCAGAGAAGCTATATTATAATGCCTGTTTAAAATACCTGGTGGTCCTAATAAAGAGCTGAATAGTCAATAGGGAAGCAGAAGGAACAGAGGAAGGGCATGGCATGCAGATTATAAATAGAAGGAGAACTAAGGAAGGAGCCTCAAGAGGACAAGGAGAAGATGACATCAGGGCCCATCTGCCCAATGGCCCAGCCACCCAGCAGCCCAGCCACGAAAAAAAAAGACAGAAAGTGAGATATGCAGAAGTAAGAAAGATAAAAGCCCAGAGGAAAAGGGGAGAAGGGTAAGAAACAAGTGAAGGTAAGGCCAGATCCTCAGAACTAAGAATCAGCCTGAGTCTTTGATTTATTTTGGAGTGGAATGTCGGGCTGTGGAAAAAGCCAAAAGAGTGAACAAGGAAAACATCATAGGATATATAGATAAATGGCTGTGTTGAAAGCACTCATTACCCAATGTGCAGAGGACAGTTTAGAGATCAGTGTTGAAATGTCTGTCTTTAGAAGATCCTGCTTATAAACTTTTCTCTGGGCAATAATTCAGAAACCCAACAAAGAGCTCTCTGTGCTAATGTAGACCTTCCCTAATGGTAACTGTGTTTCACCATTGATATACAGAAAAGCATTATAGTCTAGTTCCTGTGAACTCTTGTGGAGGTTGCCTATCTGCCACTTGAAATCTTTGTGGAGTCCTAGGTGCAAGTGAACGCTGTTGGTACACAATGGGAACATGTTATTTCCCTCTCAGTGGAAGAAATAAGTGTGTCAGATGAATCTACTGGAAGAGGAAATGGTCTCCTGCTTCCCTTGGGACTTCCCTTTCAAGTCCTTCCAAGGATGACTTTGCTGTGTGTGCTCTTGCTGTGATGGATACTACTCCTATATACAACTACACATTTTGAAAATTTACCTAAGCATTTTAACAGAAATGAATGCCAGAAGCTACTCAAATAAATGAAGGTGCCTCTTACCATATTTTTCTACAACTTGCAATTTACAATACACTATTGGAAATTCAACAATATGTGCTTTATTTCTGAGACATGGCTATTAAGTTATATTATGTTGTAGATATCATTTTACCTGATTTTAAGAACACTTTATAAAATTACTATAGTCCAAGAAAACAAACACAGATGATACTATGTGATAATAAGTTATGTGCAGACAACTAATTATCTTCTTTAAAATAAAAAGTGAGACCCATTGCCTTAAGAGACCAAGGGAATAGTTCAGTGATAGACTGCTGTCCTACAGAGTACCTTTGTTCATACTCCAGTAAACAAAGGGAGGAAAGTATCTATACAATTAAATACAATTGATGCATTTGCTTAATATTTGACATTCATGTACACTTCCTGACTTAATAAACCATCTTAGAGAGTCACATACTGCTCAAATCTCCATTACTACATACATTTTGTAGCTACTTATTGGCGGGGTGCTTGTTACCTACCCAAATATACATGGAACATATATCTACGAAGGAACACCAAGAAATTCAAAGTGCAATTTTTTAAGGACAAAAAATTCCAAAACCACAAAAGAAGAAAGTTATCTCTCTCTTTGTTTAGCCATGGGTGGCCTGGAATTACTGTACAGACACAGTGGCTGAGGATTCACACCAATTCACCTGCCTCTGTCACTGAGCATGCCCAACCATCCTTGCAAGGACATTTCTTAATGTAGCTCACTCCTCGATATTTTTGCTTTTTGCTTTCAAAATCAGACAGCATTAATTTAAACATAGTAAACTCTTTATATTTTTTAAGAGTTTAAAAGGATGTTTTGTTAGAATCCTTAACAGAAAGAAGTAAAATGAAGAAATAGGCTGCAAAAGAGAAACAGCAGAAAGAAACAAGAAATGTTAGAATAGTTCAATTATATGCATAGTAAGAATGTTAAAATATAAAGAGTACACTAAAAGTATACACTAAATATGAATTTCATGCCTGAAAATAAGATACTAAGATAGAAAAGTTAATTAAGTAGTGATTAAAGCAAAGTTTATGCAAAGTAAATACTGTTTAACAGGATGGTAAGCTGTTTACACTCATTCTTGGAATGTCAGCCTTGGAATTACATTGTACACACCAGAATTCTCTTTCTTGCTTATTTTATTTTCATAATAAAAGGACAACAGTTCATCAAAACATGCATGCAAAGACTATTAACAAAATTGATTTTTTTAATTAAAATTTTGATTTCTTTTAAATACTCTTAAAACATTATTAATCTAAAGGAAAGGTGTCAAAAGATTATGAATGGAATCTTAATTCCTTCTTCCTCAACATATGAAATCCATCTGCAGAAAATTCATGTTTCTCTTTGACATGAAATCAATCCCTTATCAGGGAGAGATTGATAATCTTAATTATAAAAAATGATGCCTTCATTTCTATTTCCTATTTATAGTGAAATATATAATGAAGTGTGTTTACCCCCTAAAATGGCACCTACTCTTTACCTTGATAATATCTCATGACTATATCAAATATCCTGAAAAAAAACATCACAAGAAGTGAAGTTCAAAACTAACACCTAGGGAGGTCTACCACACCTCTCTACAAAATGGGAATCTATAGTAGTATCCTTTCTATTATATGCAACCATATTTTCTGTGGCCTATCCATGCACACTTTTAACAACATCCAGCTTAGTGTTCTGCAGAGCAACTCATAACCCTACTAACTTTTAAAATACCATTTCATGTTAACTAGCTCCTCTCTGTCAAAAGCAATGCTTGTGCCTTCTGCTCTGCTGGAGATGCAATGGATCTGAGTTCCTTTGTTCTTTCTCTGTGCTCACAGATATTGATTCCAAGAAGACCTTAAACATACCAGCAAGCACTGAGTCACTGAGTCACTGAGTCCCATCCCTAGCACTAATTCCTTTTGTTCCCAAATGGATACCAGATAAAAAGCTAACAGTTCATTTAAAGCTTAGAATTCAGGATACCTTTTCAATGCAGTTCTATACAAAAGAGATTCAGGAACACATGCATGCCTGGTTCTGCTCAGTAAACCATTAGCACTTTAAACTTTGGCACCTCTTGTCCAAAACCACGCTTTTTGTTTTTTGTTTTGTTACAATATCAATCCCAGTTCCCTCTCCCTCCCATCCTCTCCAGACCCCTTCTCCCCCATCTACTACTATCCAGAGAGAGTGAGGCCTTCCAGGAGGGATCATCAAAATCTATCAAGTCTTTTGTGGTAGGGCCTAGACTCTCCCTCATGTCTCTAGGTTAGAAGAATATTTCTTCATGGGGAATGTGTTCCCGAAATCCTTTCGTGCACCAGGGATACATCCTGGATCCACTGTCATAGGTCCCATAGACTGCTCAGGACTTCTGAGACCTGAATCCAGGTGGGTCATATATTGGTTTCTCAGCTATCATTCCGGGGGGCCATGAGCTCCTCCTTGTTCAGGAGAGATGTCTCTGGGGGTTTCTGTATCCTGGTCTTGAACACTTTGCTCATTACTCTACCCTCTCTGGAACTGGATTTCAGGCTCAGGGAGTAACATTTTACCTCTGCAATACAGGAGCACTCTTCAGATACTGCTGTTTGAAGTGGTCCAATTAGCACCTGGAAAGGCTCTTTGTTGTTACCTAGCAGAAGATATAGCACATGTGAGCCAACACTGTACATGCATAAGTAATACTGTCAGAGGTAACTTTTCCAACAAGTGGTATTTTAAAACAAGACACATTTTAACTTATTCCAAATTTAGTGTCTATTGTGCAAAGTAACTGTCTCAGATCAATTTCAAAGACTGGATATTTCCATTCAATGGAAGAGTATACATCAGTGATTTCCACCCCAACACAAAAAATATATTCACATAGTTATCCACTAAATACATGATTGCAAAATTCTAGTAAACCTTCCACAAATGAATCTTCACGATTTTTAAAAACAGGGACATAGTTCATTGGTAGGGTATTTTGGCTAATATGTCCAGGACCTGGGATTCAACACTAGTGCCAAAAAAAAAAAAAATAATTGATTTTAATCATGTCTTCCTTTGTCTTTTCCTCTGTTCAGAAAGAGTGATCATTACTTACTAAACCACTTTATTACCTACTAATAGAACAATCAATTCTCACTACAAAACACCGTAGGGGCTATCTGAAGACTATATCAACACAAACAATGGAATGCATGCAAATACAAGTTAAATCTTATCAAATTAAGATGCCAAAGAAGTCTTGAAATGAAAACTTAGCTTCCTTTTTAAGTGATTCTTCAACTCTGATATTTTCAGAAGAGCAATTCTATTGAGGACTTAAAAATTACCCATTCCTAATTGTAAGTACCTAAATGTGAGAAAGGAAATATACAGTAACCCAACAGCCAACATCAAACTAAATGGAGAGAAACTCAAACCAATCCCACTGAAATCAGGAACAAGACAAGGCAAGGCTGCCCGCTCTTTCCATGCCTATTCAACATAGTACTGAAAATTCTAGCTCTAACAGGATGGCAACAAAGGAGATCAAAGTCATACAATTTGGAAAAGAAGAAGTCAAATGTTCCCTGTTTGCTGATGACATGTTAGTATATATTAGTGACCTCAAAAATTCTAAGAGATAGCTCTTACATCAGCTTCAATAATATGGCAGAATACATGGTTAACTTTAAAAAATCAGTAGCCATTCTATATACAGATGACAAACAGGCTGAAAAGGTAATCAAAGAATCATCATTGTTCAAAAAAGTCACAAATACCATAAAATGTATTGGGGTTTTTGTAACCAAACAAGTGAAATAAATGTATGACAAGAACTTGACGTCTCTAAAGAAATTACAGAAAATTTCAGAAATCCCATGTTCTTGGATATGAAGGATGAACATGCTGAAAATGGCCAAAAGTAATTTACAGATTCCATGTGATCTCCTTCATAGTCCCAGCACAAATCTTCACAGAATTTGATCAAAAAATACTCAACTTTAAATGGAAAAACACAAAACTCAGGATAGCCTAAACAATCCTGCAAAATAAAGGATCTTCTGGGGACATCATCATCCCTGACTTCCAGCTCTACCATAGAACTATAATGATGAAAACACTTTGGTATTGGCATAAAAACAGAGAGGAGGACCAAGGGAATCAAATCCAAGAGACTGATATCAACTCACAACCCATGAACACCTAATTTTTGACAAAGAAGCTAAAGATATAAAATGGAAGAAAGAAAACATATTCAACAAATGGTGCTGGTATAACTGGCAGACAACATGTAGAACACATATAGATTAATATCTGTCGCCATGCATGAAACTCAAGTCCAAATGGATCATAGACCTCAATTATAAATCCATCCACACTAAACCTCAAAGAAGAGAAAGTAGAAATACATTTGAATGCATAGTCACAGGAGACCACTCCCTAAGTACACCACCAGTTGTACAAACTCTGAGAGCAACAATTAATAAATGGGACCTCCTGAAACTGAGAACCTTGTAAATGGAAAGAAGACAGTCAACATGACAAAACGGTTCCCTAGAGAATAGGAGAAGTCTTCACCAACGTCACATGTCACAGAGGACTGCTTTCCTAACTATACAAAGATCTTAAAGAACTAGATATTAAACTACCAAATAATCCAATTAAAAAATATGGTAGAGATCTCAGCAGAGAATTCGCAACAAACAATCTCAAATGGCAGAAAGACACTTAAAGAAATGCTCAACATCCTTAACAGGGAAATGCACATAGAAATCACTCTGAGATTCCATCTTACAAGGATCAGAATGGTTAAGATCAAAACCACTAACGATTGATGCAGTTTTTCTAGCTCGGTTTTAAGTGGTAAGTCCTGAATTTCCTGCTCAAGTGCCCACTTTTCCTTCTCTTCCAGTTTGAGGATATCAATTTCTTTTTTAAGCTCATTAATCTGAAGAGTAATTTGTTCGAATTTCAAATCAATATGTCACTGCTATAAATCTCTTAGCTCAGAAATTTCTAAAGTTAGTTGATTCTGCTTACTCATCAAGTTGTGGTTTTCACACTGCATCCTTTCCATCGTCTTACAGATTTCCTTTTGTAACTCATATATCTGATGGTTGACATGAATGGCCAAATTATCTCTAAGGTTTTCAATACATGTTTGAAAGTTTAATTCTAATTCTTCTTTTAATTTGGAAAGTTCTTCTGCATGACTGGAGAGGAGTTGGCTTCGCAACTGCTGCAGTTTCATTTCTTGGGATTTTGACCTTGCATACGATATTAAAATAGAGTCCCTTTCACTTTTGTGGTGATATTTAAGTTCCTCTATCTGAGCTTTGTGTTCTTTTATTAATTCGTCTTCCACATGTATTACTTCCCTTTCATATTTATCATCAAGCTCCATTTGGAGGTTGTCTAATTTCCTCTCTGTTTCGCTTTCCGTGCTCTGCTCTATGTCGGTGTCAGTTTGGTGAACTTGGTAACATCTCTTCTGTAGGCCTTCAACTGAGTCCTTGAAGTATTTCATTTGTAAAATATAGGTGTTCTCTTTTTCTTTAGAACGGGCTAGCTCCAATTTTAATCTTTGGGTCTCTTTGTCCTGTCTTTTAAGCTGTCCTTTTAGATCTCCTATTAATTTTGCAGCAGTCTCTAACTTCCTCTGCAGAGCATCACTCCGCTTTTCTTCTATAGCCTTTCTTTCCTGCCACACCTCAATGACTGCCTGCTGTTCTTGTATCTTATTAGCATTTTCTACCTTTTCATCTTCTTCCTTCAGGAGGAAAAAAAAGGAAATTATAACAATTTCTGATAACTTTGGTGCTTAATTTTAACAAAAGACAAATGAAAGTCAAATTTTTACATCATTCTATGAAAAGCAGCTATTGTGCCCACCCCTCAGTTGTCCCCATGATAAGACAGTTAGGAGCAAATAAGAATTCTACAGAAGTTCAGACCTTCTTAGGAAGAAATACTGAATTACATTTGCTGTTTCAAAATTTGAATTAACCTGGGTAGGGTCAATCTGGAAGAACAGGAAGGAAAATGATAACAATATATGCTATGAAAAATGTTAAAATAATAAATAATGAAACACACTTTAAAATTAAAAGCCTACACCCTGATTTCCATAGCATGTGTGAGAATTAGAAAAAGAATGAAGGAAAATTAAAGACTGCTAGTCTGATGAGACAGTTCTGATGACCTGAGTCCACTCTCCAGGCAAATAAATAAGTGTAATAAAGAATCCAAAAAATCTTTGCAAAATAGTTATATCTTCACTTTTAAATTAACTGATTAATATCCCATTTTTGTAATCTTCTGATAGGTAATTATAATATTAATCACTGTCAGACTACTCAGACAAAAAGATGTAAAAGTAAGTTCAGTCTACTCCCATAAACCCTAGTGATCTGAACATGTTCCTATGATAAGAAACATTTTCTTGGGTCTGTCCTCATTTCACTGTATGACAATTAAGGGACGTCAATGAAAAATTAGTATATATAGCACATGGAGCTAGAACTACGATTTCATATCAAGCAGAAACTTGGAAACATAAAAGGATCTGCAGTTCCCATTTGATGTCAATTACACAACTGTAAGTAACAGCTCTGCCCACAGCAACACACCAGGCACAGGCATATCACAGTCTCATCAAAGCACCAGGTGAAACAGAGGCCTAGGCAGAGGTTTCCATCTGTTCTTTAGTTTTCTCTGTGGGCAACGGCTTCAGACACAAATACTAAGCATGAAATAAAATCTACAGAACTGACCACAGCAGGTGAATTATATTGCAAAGGTCCTTAGCAAGCAAATTTCAAAGGAATTCTGATTGGATGTATAATACACAGACAGAAAAAATATCAAAGCTCAGACAGAAGGAAGCCCTCTGAAGGAGGTGCTGTGTGTACCCATCTAAGTTCAGTTCATGGAAAAACACAAAAGTGTCTTCAGCCTTTGACAATTATGGTCCCTCTAGAAAACAATACTCTAAGCCAGGCATACCTAACATAGACACAGCAGTCAGGAGATAGCAGGATCATCCAAACATACACAATATACTTACTCAATTGAAGAAAAAGCAACAATGTTTGAAATTGGTATAAACAGGACTGAATAATTCCAGCGCACAGGCATAAACTCTACTAGAATAAGATACATTAATCAGTTCACCACAGTTTAATGCCCCAACAATGCCTGTCTGCTAACACCCGCCCATCTGCTCATTAAGAAAGTCCTAACTAGTATTTGTCTTTTTAAGTTCATTTGTCCATGGAAAGAAAACAAAATCCAAAGGACAGAAATAAGGCCTTCCCCTTGATTGTTGATGGTTGCAAACCAATAATCTTACATTTGAATTTTTAATCAGCCTCTGGAACTTAGAACACCCTGATTCACCTCTGCTCTAGCTCAGGACTCACATAATACCTAAAATGAATTTTTTGAGCCAACAACTCAGTATCAGATTGTGCTTTTGATTTGCTATTGATTATGTTTTTTTTTTTTTTTTTTTTCCCCACATGAAAAGGCAGTGTTGTACAAGGCTCTGCCCTGCACCAAGCCATCTGAATTCCAATTCTGGTAAGGGACTAATACAGCCAGCAACAAATCACTTTTGAGTTTTCATTTTTTATTGGAAAATCAGTGAAAGCAAACCTTTCAGGATGAGTTCATTTAGAAGTTAAGATTATAATCTATGTGGTGCATAATGCCATCCTATTCCCTAAAGAACCTTAGTACCTAAATGTTTACAAAACTTAGAACATAATTTGCATAAACAATCCACTGCATTTCTTTTTTGTAATAAATCTACAGAATTTTACATTGTGACAAAGGTATTTTCACAATTTCAGTATCATAGCTAAACTAGATGGGAAGACTTCAGATGGGACAAGGTAGATATTTGACTTACAGTTTACGTTCTACTGAGACTTGAGGTAACATATGCAAACCACTTTAAGGGACACAGTAGAGGACAGAACAATCTCAACAACTATATTGGTGTGATACTTACAGTTAGTATGAGGTTCTCAATGGCTTTAGAAAATAAATTATTTTCCATATTAGCAGTTTGACTTAATTATAAAAGTTTCTAATTCACATTCATAAGGCACTTGAATAAGAAAATTACAAAATTGTGACAAGCTAGCCAACATCTATATTTACCATTTCATATAATTTAATTTTCTCCTGTAGAAAGTTGATTTGAGTTTTTAATTCTGCCTCATTTTTCTGATAATCCTTTAACAGATGGTTTTGTTTTTCCAGCTGCTGCTGCTGGGCAAGAACCTGCTGTTTGATGAGAACTAGCCCACCAACAGAGGTATAAGGGGTGCTGCTCTGCAATATCTCACAAGCCTGTAAGGTGAAAACAGAAAGAAACTTCAACATACTGAACCCCCAAGTGACTATTTGTGAACAGAATTCTGGAGGCCTGTTCTGTAGACACTGGATCACTGTTATGTGTCTTCACTTCAGGGGTTTGAGACCTGGACTGAACGAGCCATAAATTATCTTTCAAAAATTGTTCAGAGAAAGCAGGTCCAGTGAGGGAACTAGGACTGAGGCCACCCACAGTCCCATGAGAAGTGAGACAGGAACATATTGCTTCTTTCTGGTGACTTTTCAGACTCCACTTTCAATTTCTTTCAAAGTCTTGATTGTATTTTTACCCCTAAATTCTGTAGGACACCAGTATACTTACAAAAGGAAGCTGTGAAGGAGAGGGTTTATTTGCCTTATGTCCATGTCCTAGTTCATCTTCAAAGGAAGTCAAGCCAGGAACTCAAACAAGGTAGGACCCTTCAAGCAAGAGCTGATACAGAGGTGCATGGTGGCTTCCTCCTCATGGCTTGCTCAGCCTACCTTCTTAGAGAAAACAGGACCCCTCCCCAAAATGGCACCACTTGTCATGGGCTGAGCCCTCTAGCACCAATCACTAATTAAGAAAATGCCTAACAGGCAAATCTTATGGAGGCATTTTCTCAACTGAGGTTACCTTGACATTAAATTACCAGGGAGGTTTCCCAAGTTAAACTTAAAATAAATGGAAGTTGTAGATCCAGATACCCGTTGTAACCTGACTAAAACCATGCCAGGACTGCAAAGGTCCAATGCAACTACAGAGTGATATCTGCAAAATTCCATTCAGTCCACCCTGGCAAGATTTTGTAGACTTTCAAAATAGAAATAGGGGGTAAAAATAATATCAGGAAACCACTCATGAAACAGGAATTACAGTTTTGAGGTAGGTTGTGTAGTGGTGGCAGCATATGCCTTTAATCTCAGGACTCGGGAGGCAGAGGCAGGAGGATCTCTGTGAGGAGGCAAGCCTTGTCTACATAGTGAGTTTCTGGAAAAGACTTGGAAGCTCTGCAGAGAAACTCTGTCTCAGACAAACAAATTTGGTTACAAATATCAACACAAATGTACCAATGTTTTCAGTATGCTAAAATAGTACACTAAAGTACTTCTTTTAGTACACTAAAAGCAGCAAAGGGCTTCATAGGAAGTTTTGATTTGCCCTTGAATGGAATAAAGTATATAATCCATGTCTTAAAAACTAATCCACTTTGTTGTACTCATAATACTTACATGCTGGAATTGAATTTGTAATTTGTTACTTTGATCTTTCAATTGGAAAACTGTTTTAATCATTTCAGCTGTCTCTGATGGGAGATGTCATTCTGTATGTTTCTCATACTGGTTAATAATAAAGAACTGTTGGCCAATAGGAAAGGAAGATAGGAGGGACTAGGAGACAAGGAGGAAATAGGAAGTAGGAAGGAGGAGTCAAGATGGAGAGACTGGGGAGACCAGATGCCTGCCCCACTCCCCGGTAAGGAGGCCACGTGGAAATACATAGATCAACAGAAATGGGTTAATAATTAAAGGCAGAGCTAGCCGATAAGAAACAAGTAACTGGGCCAACAGTATTGTATCAAATACAGAGTCTCTGTGTGTTATTTGGGGCTGGCGGCGTGGCAGTGGGACCAGACAGGCAGCAGCAGGCGGAAAAACCGTACTCGTTACAGATGGCGCCCAACGTGGCTAGTAAGAACTTACTTACACTTAAAATTTAATAGAAGCTTTAAAAAAGGGTTTTAGAAACAAAAGAACAGAGACAAGCAAGGTTTCTTGCTGCAGCATTTTTCTCAGTTGAACTCTTTGCTAGAGACAAGCAGATATTCGCGTGGCTCCTTTAAGGGAAGATTCCTTACTTTGAATAAGCGGGGGAAAAAAACGCACAGCTTTTAAATAACTCTGCTAACAATTTATTGGTGTGTATGAGAGATGGCAATGGCAGTGACCACATCTCCAAGCCGGCAGCATGCAGATCAAGGCAGTGAGCGCAGCTTTCAGTGCTGGCGGTAAAAGTACCCGCCACCATCTTTGGTAAACCGCGGCTGACACAGCTATGACTTTCATTTTAGCAAAGTTGTTGTTTACCAGATAAAAGACTTGTGGCCAGACAAAGATAAAGATTTACAGTAAAGACAGATTCATATTAAGAAAAACCTCTAAAGGTTTACAGTGTGTTTTAAAATATAAGTAGACATGAAAAAAAAAATGGTTTTAAAGAGACAAAGAGGAACTGGGTGTTGTAGCACACGCCTTTAATCCCAGCACTCAGGAGACAGAGGCAAGCAGATCTCTGTGATTTGCAAAGTAAACCTGGTATGCAGAGCAAATTCCAGGACAGATAAGAGTTACACAGTAAAACCCTATGTCAAGAAATAAAAAATAAAAGTAAAATAAACAGAGTAATAATAAAGCCACGTAAAGATGAAAAGCTCAGAGAGAATCTGGTTACTGTATGCTATAGTGTTGTCTCTGCATTGTTTGACTGCTGAGAAAATAACAACTGATAAAGAAAATGCTGCTGCATTAATTCAATTTATATATTTTAAAAATGCTTTGACTCCAACATTTAAGTTCAAGGACAAGTTACTGGGGAAAAGGATTTCTATTTTTGTTTCCACAGAAAATAAAAAGCTGTGGATTCCTTCCAGACTAATGTGGTTTGAGCAAGCCAGGCCCCCTGAAACAGAGTCGTTGGTGATCCAACATTCAAAACAGCTTGGACAAAGCAGCCTCGCAGACTACAGCCAAGATTTCTGCAACTTCTTAGGATCCACATGACAGCGCCCCTATCAGCAGGAAGTAGTTTGGAAAGAACGACGCCCAAATTCCCAAATATTGTTTATAAATGTTTGGTTTCATTTAAATGTGCTTGGTTATAAATGGGTAGTGTTCACAGCCAATTATTTTTAAAGGTAAAAAGGGAATTATGGTATTGATATGATTACTTTGTTTTGGAATGGATTTTCATTTATTGATACAATTTAATGTCAATTTTGTGAGATGTTTATTTCTCCTCTTGTTTTGGTATTATGTTTATATAGAAATATAATGTAGTACAGATTATAGATAATTACCTATGATAGTCCAAGCTTAGAGTTAAGTTAGTTAGGTTTTCAAGATACACAGAGATGTATTTGAGATAAATAGGCATTCTTCAAACCTTTCAAAGACCTACAGAATATGGCATTTAAAATGGTTTAGGGTTTTTCTTGACAATGAGACATAATTGCTCCTGGTAACACCACCTGCGTCAAAAAGGAAGATGGACATTGAAGAAACTCCTTATGGTGTTTACTTCCAATATGGCAAGACTAGCCATTTGGACAAGATACTGCTCTTGTCTGGACTGTTTGACTTGTGATGTATAAACTGGACATGCAGGACCCACAGGAAAGTGACTTCTGATTCAAGATGGACATTGCTACAGAGTTCCTGCTTCATGGAAGAGTCTGCGAGACAGTATGCAGGACACAGAGAAAACTGCAACCCCTTGAGACAGTTGAAGACTGAGTATGATGGTGGTTTTCCTTATTCTTAAAAAAAAAAAAAAACACACAAAACACACCCACCACAAAAAGAGATGAAAAAAAATTTTTTTCCACCAAATCTACCAAAATGTAAAAAACCAAAATTACAATAACTTTTTCTTACTAAATAACAGTTAAAAAATTTTATTTAATATAATGTAAAAACCACCCCTTATTTATACAGACAAAAAAAAAGAGAAGAGGGGGAGAGCTCATACATTTTATACACAAACAAAAAAAAACAAAAACCAAAGCCAAAACAAAAAAAAAAGAAGAAGGGAGCAAAGACAAAAGAAGAAAAAAGAAAGAAGGAAGGAGGAGCCAAGGCGGCGACACGCGGCCCCCCGCCCCCCCCCCCCCCCCCCCCCCCCCCACCCCCCCCCCCACACCAAACACAAAACAACAGAAATAAACCAAAAACCCCACCCAGCCCCAACCAACAACCCAACCCACCCAACACCATCCAAACACAAACACAGACACAGTGTGTGGTACGTGCCCCCCGCCGCGGCGGCCCCCCACAACCCCCCCCACCCGGGAAAAACCCCCCCCCTACAAGTCCCCTTTCTTGATTCCTGCAATGGGGGGGGGGGGGGGGGGGGGGGGGTGAGCAGTTAGCTGAGTAATGATGGTGTCTCGTTGTTTCATGGCAGATTCAAATTCATGTAACTAATAGAAACCAGGATAACAGTAAATGTTAGCTTTTAGGTTTCTCCCCCACGTCCCCACAGTTAAGTAATCTTCCATGAAAGCTACTATTCTGTCCAAATTAGTTTTATTTTAAAACTGACTTTGAAATCATGTATATGCATGAAGGACAAGAATATATTTTGCTTGAATTTTCCGTGTTTACTATATAAGAATCGTCTTTACACTTTGGAGTGAACCGATGTGACTCTAGGCAACACCAACAGACACATTTAACCCCAGCTTGTTTCTGAAGAGGATGGAATGGAAGTGTGCTGTCATTTTTATCAGTGTCCCACTTCATCGTGACTTCCATGCATAGCTGATGTCACTGTAACCTCTGAGATGACTTACAAGGACTTGCTGACATTCTTATTGGGTTAATGGGTTTACGTCACACATTTTTGTGGTTTTCACAAATTTTCTCCCAGACTGATCACAAAAAGACATCTGTCTTACACGAGTGATTTCACTCTAACTACTTGACACAGTTAAATTTTGTAAGTCTGGATATTGCAGCTGTGATCCTGCAATCCTTATATTAAAGGGGCTTGTTCATGCTATCTATGTACAAGAAGAAAAATTATGAAATGACCCACATTGCCATTGCAAGCCATTCACGTGTGTAACAAAGCAAAGCCACGGGAGGTGAATGCACCCTCTGCAAGTCTTCAGTCCCACAGGTGGCCCTCATTCCTTCCAGTTGTTGAGTTAGTTCTTCAATCTCATGCTGTCTTCTAGCCATTTCAATTTCCATCATCTCCACAGGGTGTGACTACACTGATCTACTTGTTCAGAATAAGAATTTTCAAGTTCAAATTCTTCATCCTAAATAGATCTACAATTTTTAATAATTCATTACTAGCAACATTCCTCAGAGAGAGGGATGAAACTTTAAGATCACAGAGAATTCCTTTTAAAAACATTGCTACCCCCTGCAAGTTCTGTAGGACATAAACTAGCTTTATTTATGAGATATAAGTATGAGATATATACCTTAACAGCATAAACAGGATTTCTTCACTACAAAAAGTAGATAACTGGTTTGTTAATTATCAAAAATAAATAGAAATACATCCAGGAAAGCTTTGTTAGTAAGCTGAGTCCCTTTACACAGTATAAAACTTTACTATCATAGTATATATATTATATATCCTCAACATTTGTAGGCTACCCTGCTTTTTTGTTTTCAAAACAGCAGCCATTTAAGTGTAAAAAAGATAAAAAAAGTTTCTTGATTTATTTATTATGATCTTAAACTGATTGTAATTTAACTGACAAGTGTATTTCACTAAGAATAGGGATGGAAAATTCAGCTACATTCACTGGCCAGCTAGCACAAGGCATCCTGTCTCTGCCAACTCAAAGAATACACAGGCACTCAAGCACGCATGCATGCGCAGGCACAACACACACACACACACACACACACACACACACACACACACACACACACACAAAACTTTCATACTTTCTATTGGATTCTAGGGATCCAAGCTCATGCTTGTGTGCCTAGCACTTTACTCATCAAAAAGACATATAAATAGTTCAAATGTTAGTCATTCCTCAACCACTTGAATGCATCTTTTTCTCTGCCAGTCACCACTAATTTCCCTCATACTGCTTCTCTGTGTAAAGTGTAATTGGGCAGGCTACAGACTGCTATGGCTTTCAGTGTATGTATGTGAGGTCAGAGTTCAATGTCAGATGTCATTTTCAACCACACTTTGTGGGTGCCCATAAAGATGGCTGTACTCTATTTTGGCACAAGGGCAGAGAGTTCAAAGCTGTCAGCAAGTCACAAGACCTAAAGGTAAAAGGTGTAGCTATAGAAGGATGCTTTGGCCCTCTTAAATAACAACAGACCTGAATCTGAGGTGTGGCTACTTCTGACTGTCAAGGCTAAGGAAAGAGAAGTTGAATCTGAGGTATGGCTACTCCTGACCTTAAGGCTAGGAAAAAAGAATTTGTGGCTAAGGTGTGGTTACTGAACCCTTAGAATAATTGAGGGAGAAAGGTTTGTTTGCTCCGTATACATGATACTGTGTTCTTTTTTGTTTTGGTTTTGTTTTTTTTTGTTTTTTTTTTTGTTTTTTTGTGGTGAAAAGTAAATTTGTGGCATTTTAGTATTGACTGATCTGCCCTCCTGACCTTTACTCTGTCTCTCTGATTCCTTTATTTTCTATAGCTAGACTTTCCCTGATCCACACTCCCCTACCCAGGTACAGACTTGGGGCCACTCAGCTGGCTCCGATTGTAGCACTGCAAAGACTGCTCTGGACAACTCTCCTTCTTAATATTTTGAGAGAGGTAACTGTAGCTGGAACCTGACATTCATTGTTTCAGCTAGAATGCCTGAGCCAAAGCCCCAGGGATCCTCATGTCTTGACCTCTCCAGTGCTGTGATTACAGAAACTAACAGTCACAACTGGATTTCCCATGGGTGCTGAGGAACCAAATCCAGGACAAGCAAGCACTTTAGAGCTACACCATCTCCTCAGCCCCTGAAAAGGCTTTTTCATCACCTCTTTGGCTTTCCTCTCCTCTATATCTGTCTGCTATTCCCCAAGATGAAAGAATATCACTTTGATAGCCCAGCCAACAGGCTACTATAGTTGACAGGGTCACCGAAGGAGCCCCCAGAGGAAGGCTCTTCAGTACACTGTTCATAATCATGACTTGTGCTCTTAATTGCTTTCTCTTCTACCGGGGAGCATGGGAAAAGCCGAAACCCAACTGTGTAATCATAGAAATGTTTGCACCAACCTAGAGAGCTTCCATAAATACTTTAGCAACCATGACTAAGCATCAGAAGCACTAGAGCTCAATGAGTGGAGGAAAGTTCCCAGTTGGAATAAGACAGTAATAAAAATCAAACATGTAAAACAGGCAATACTCGAAGGTCTCCTTCTCATGCATTGCAGCATTCACTGGCTCAGGCATACTCAAAGGTCTGCAAGAACTAGTATATATACTAGTTCTTCAGATATAAGTACACATACTCCTGTGGTTGTTTTGAAGGTTTCTCTTACCTTGGATATAGACTCCTCTGATATAGTCACATTAAGTCCAGTGTGTCTTTACCAGTGAGACATATTTCTCACAGACAACAAATGATTGCCTTATTTTTTTCAATCAGCCAATTTTATCTTTCCATTGGAAAGCAGGGACTACTATTATTGAGGATACCTTGTTATTTCTTATTACTCTGCTGACTTCTTTCTGGTTTCAAGTTTTTTTGGTTTGGTTTGGTTTTTTTGCACTCTGACCCCCACCCAAATTCCACTTTGGGAGTTTCTTGATTTGCAGAATAATATACAAATGGTTATTAAATATTTTTCCTCTGTTCATCTACTTTCTGTGCTTATTTCCCTGTGCTTTTGTGACTGAGTCTGTCTCTCCTGCTGGTTTGCTTGACAGGAATGTCTTAAGTTTGTACTCATTTTTATAATTCTGAAATTCTCCCATCATTTTTTCGGCATAGTTCTCTCAAATGGTAGTTTATAGAGGTTGTGATTTTAAAACCATACTGACCACAGAGTTAATTTTACATAGTGTGATGCAGATTTCCATTTATTTATCCATCATTGCTTATTTTCCTGGTCAGTCTACTAGTACATAATTTGCTCAAATGTACATTAAATTTTTATATATCACTTGTTCTTCCCATATTACCAATACAAAATGTCAATTTAATTATAAATAGTAATCTTGTCTATTTCGAACCTGCAACACACTGAAATAAAGAAATACACTAATTGCTGACACAATTAGAGTAAGAGAAAGGTTTTGATGTTCTCTATCTCTGGACCAAAGAAATGGTGATCATATTTAAAAAAACTAAGACAAATGGCACAAGGCTATCACCGTCATGTGAAGACAGGACATCATAAAGAGATCTCTTCCACTTAATAGTTCCTCAGGCAAAGTCACCCCCACAGCATTAGTGCCAACTGAAAAGTCCCCATGGTTAATGAAAATCCACACATTTTTTTAAAAGCTTTACTCAAAACAAATTATGAAAAAATAAAGTAAAATTTGTGCTAAACGAACCCGTTCACAATGGGCTTCCCACTCCAGATTTTAGCTCAGAGATTTACTACTCCCACCTGTTCCCCTGAGAAAATAAAGATAAAAATAAAAAATAGTCAAGCCCTTTGCTCATCCTCAAGGAAAAGTAAACTTTCCTGAAGGCCTATGCCACCCCTAAGTCCAGAGCTCTGGAAGGGGCTAGGTTTAGTTTCTTGTGCAAATAAACATAGACCCTCTCCTTGACTTACAGCCCTAAGACACTGGTGATAAGAGGTTCTCCTACAAGTTTTACTTCATAGCTCACTGTGTAAATCTTAACTGACTTGCTGACCCTGAAAAACTCAAGCCACATATTGCAAAAAGAATTACTGTGGCAAACATACATACATACTATCTCTCTCTCTCTCTCTCTCTCTCTCTCTCTCTCACACACACACACACACACACACACACACACACACACACACACGTATATTATATTCTTCCAGCAAGTGACTTTAAGCATTGAACCATCTCACCTGTCCCGCACCATTTCTTCTCAAATTTATACATCAAATAATACTATCAACATAAAAAAATAAAATCATATTTACAGATTGTATATATAAGAGTATAGTTAATTTTTGTTATTCATACTCTTTCCTTCATGAACTCAGCTGCTTATGAAATGTATTTGCTAGCCCCCAAATCAATTTGAGGACATGAGCAGACTGGGAAAATGGAGAGTATACAGAACAGGATTTCATCTCCTTTCTTCTTTCTCACTATGTAAAGTCACTGTCCTTCCAGAGTACATAGTGACACATTTTGCCACTTTTTAATTGGTAATCTCACTGCTTAAAAATGACCCCTAGTATAAAGGTGAAGTGCTGCCTCATGTTTCTAAGAACAGCAAGGCTGTGGTGTGCCTTAAGAGGACAGGCGATTCAGTGAAATTTTGTTCAGACATGGTCTGTAGTTTGTGTGTTCATGTGTGTGTGTCTCCTTCATGTCCTCTTACTCACTACATACATGTTAACCACACTTCAATTCTAAAGATTTAACAATATATACTAAATAAGGAGTCTTTAAACATAAATACAAATAAAAAGATAGTGTAACAATTGCTGTTGTACTTATATTTTACTGTATTTATTAATTTGCATGTGCTGCCATGGGGTGATGAGAACACTATGTCAAATGTGAGGTTAATTGAAAATGTAGCGGAATCAATTTTCTTTCCCCTTGTCATGAGTTCTGGGAATTGAACTGAGGTCACCATGCTTGTGCCTCAGTGTCTTTACCAACTTAGCCTTCTTGACAGACTTGTATTATCTATTCAACAAAATGGAACCAGTGACTCACAGCAATCTAGCACTGATTACCTTAAGAAAAATGGTTCAGTGTTTACTAATTCATCATTGGAATAATTAGAGAAAGCGGCTGAGGCATGTAAGGAAAGATTTCTATATGGGAAGCACAAATGCTTGTTCCACAATACACACAGTTATGTTTTTAGTGTGTCTCCCTCTTCCCATTTTCCTACTTCCCCACTACAAAGTCTCAATCCACAGCCCAGGCATGCCTCTAACTCCCCAGTCATCTCAGACGATATTTAGCTTTAAGTGTCTTCTATACAACCTAGAATCACCTGGGGAGAGGTTCAATGAGGACTCACCTACAGGAGGGTGGCCTGTGGGCTTGCCTGTGAGTAATTTTTCTTAATTGGATAACCTGGATGTGGAAAGATGGATCCCACTCTATATAGCACTAATCGCTGGTCTTGGGTCCTAGACTTTTTAAGAGTAGAGAAAGGACCTGAATTCTAGGTATGCACTCATTTATTCTCCCTTGATTGTTACATGTGATGAGACTAGCTACTTTGATCTTGACTTACCTGCAATGGTGGACTAGAACCCACATTCATAAGTCAAATAAGTCAAATAAACACTTTCTTCTCCTAAATTACTTTTATTGGGGCTATTTATTCTAATAACATCAATGAAACTACCACATCCCTCTTCAATCTCCCAAGAGCTGAAGTTTCTGATATGTGAAAACAGGTTGAGCAAGCCATGGGAAGCAAAGCAGTAAGCAGCAACCCTCCATGGCCTCTGCATCAGTTCCTGTACTCTTTGAGTTCCTGTCCTAACTCCCTTCAGTGATAAACAGCAATGTGGAAGTGTAAGTTGAATAAACCCTGTCCTCCCCTCCTTACTTCAGGACATGGTATTTTGTCACAGCAATAGAAACACAAAATAGTACAATCCCCAACTATTTTAATCTTATTTCTACATAAATATGCTGTGGCACAGAATCCAAATGATATTCATCCTCCTAATACTCACATGAGCAACCTGTGCCTCTATTTCTCATGGTGGTTAGTGAGCCAACCACATACTAACCATTATAATCCATTCTAATTACACCATTTCAGAAAGTTGCACCATTCAAACGGGAGAGGGATTGGGAAATTAGGAATCATTTGGCACTTTCTATGGACTCGGCCTGAGGACAATTTCAAACACTCCACCACCCTACCCTTTCACATTGGAATCCATATGAACTCGATACTCCTGTTACAAGATCATATAGCACACAGCTATTTATCTTCACAATACTTCACTTTCTGCACACAAGTTGCTTCCCTTGGTTTTTTGTTGACTCTTAACTGATTGCCACTCATACTTCCAATATTACCCTTTCAAAGCTACCCAAGTAACACACATGGGGCTGGAGTTGGCATCACCTGTGTTCTTGAGAAGCAGATGCACTCTTGTGGACATGGGTCTAATGGTAGTACAGTGTTGTTTTTCCATCTCCCTTCCTCAGCTCTACACTATGACTGTTCAAGAAATAGCTATTGAATGAAGCCTACAAGGCTCCCTCAGATGTTATTAAATATTTTAGCCATACTGCTGAATTTGCAAGGAACAAAAGTCATCATTAAACTGCATGGGGTGCTGATGGCCACTCTCCTTACACAATTCAGAACTATGCAGAAAAACTGGAAGCACTCACTTCAACCAGGACTTGATTAGGTGTTCCGTTGGTCTTGGATTTATGACAAGTTCTTTCATTATTATTCAAGCACTGTTGATGTTGTTCACAATTTGAATATTTTTTAATATTCTTCTTAGACTTCTCATTACTTTGGGCCTTTCTTGCTCTATATTGAGCAAGCTATTGGGGTGGGTGGGAGACAAAGCAGAATTATCATCTAAGATTTCTTTCTATCATTATTAAAACTCTGGGTCATTTTATTTAACTCAAACAATCATTAAAATGGAGTGACAAAACAAAGGACACATTTGCTGCCCTTAATAGAGAATTACTATTATGCTGCAAAGGATCTGGATGTTTCTGAATCAGGACTAAACAGTGAAACTGAAAGAAAGAAAATCAACTCAGCACCAGAAGATGGAGAATGAGGCAGGTGCTCAGAGTAATTAAGATTTCACATGTTTCAGGAAAGACACACACACAAAGAGGTCAAGAGTATCAGTCTTCATATGTTTCCTAGGATTGTAACTTAATGCTAAAGATAATTAGCTTGTGCCCAAAATTTAGCTCTAACTTTGGTCTGTGCACACTTATCTATAAAGGAAATAATAGAAATAATCTAAATTTCAGAGACTGATGCTTTCTAGCCTTCAATCATTTGCATATCATTCATACAATTCACTTACCATCCACAGCAGTAGACCTTCCTTAATTTAACTTGAAATTTAATTTGAAAAGAATGTTTAATCTTTTATTTTTTTTCCTTTTGAAAATGTAGTCATTAAAAATTAAAACAATGACACAGCTATATCTAAAATGTTAAACACTAATGAAATTTATAAACAACACTGATGTGTATTAAAACATTTAGGGATAAAAGAGCAGCAAACAATTTCAGCTGCCATAGCAGAAAGAAAAATATAAAAGGTAACAGACTTCTTTAATAATATACAACATTTCTGCCATTGGACAAGGACACATAATATACCATCATCTTGTCAGAATTATCATCTCATATATACCACAATGATGGGTGAACTATAGTGAAGCCTTATTAATAATATTAATTCAAACTACTAATGACAATAATTAAGGCAGAGTAGAGGCTACAAAATATTATTCCAGTATAATCATTATGAAAAAAAATCATCACACCTCTTCTTAATAGAGACACAGCAGGCTTCACCTCAGGCTTCAAACCATCAAGAATTGTATCTAGCTTGTATTTTAGTAACACTAAACTCACAGCCATAATTAAATATTGGTCCCCCGTGAGGGGCAACTTGCAGTGAAGCCCCCCCCTCCCGCCTAAGACATGGGGTCCCCTGAAGATGGGTAAGGGGTGGCATACCCTGCAGAACCTAAACCAAGGGTCTCTCATAGAAAATAATAAAAAAAGGGGATTGTAGGAATTAAGAATTAGGCTAAGACTTCACTCCCCCTCCTGTTGCCCTCAGGGCAGGCAATTGTAACAGCTGGAAAACAGGAGACATGCTTTCTAATGCAAAATGTTATTTTGGCTTCCAGATCCCTGAAAGCACCCTAACCTGTCCTTGGAATCTGAGATGCCAAACCACCCCCTCTGCTTTCCCCTCCTCCAAATGGTGCTGGGGTATATAAGCTAGTAGGATATACAATAAAGACCATTCTTAATATCAAAAAAAAGGGTATAACTTTTGTGTGTTTACCAACTAGAACTACAACTGCTTTCTCCTAGATTTCTCTGAGTTTGCTGGTGAGTAGTATGTGTGTGTGGCATGTGAATGCAGGTGTTCTTCCCTGAGTGTGTAAACAAATGCAAGGCCAGAGGTTGACTGCAGGTACCATCCTCTATCACTCACCACTGAAGCAGTAGCTCATAGTGTTGGCTAGGTAGTCTGGCCAGCATATTCCAGGCATCTTCCTGCCTCCATCTATGTTTCCCTGTGATGTGATATAGGACTCACAACCCCCAGGCTTGGATTATTATATGGATGTTGGAGGCCTAAACTTTGCTTACATAAGAAATACTTTGCATACTGAACCATCTCTCCAGCCTGAACTTCCTTTTTTATACAATTAATTTTCTATGAATCAATCGAGCCTCCCTCCTCTCTGATGACTGTGGCTTGTGTCATGATACAAAGCCAGCCAGTACAATAGGAAAAACCTTTAAAAATATCTTAATTGTCCCAACGTATGACAACATATCTCAAAGGTAACTTCGTTTTAGTAATCAAGGAGGGCAAAATAAGCTCAAAGAGGTCATTTCAGAAAGAAATCATTACATTCATTTCCCGTGTGAAATTATTCATTAAGCCCACTGACAGATACCTACATAAAATTCTGGATTATATACAGGTCTTGCCATATACCCATACCCACACTAAATTGAACTCACCAAATACATAATAAATTCATTAAGAGCAATTCTACATGAGCTGTTTAATTTATAGAAACATTCAATGCTCAGAATTCCACACAACTCCAAAAGACATTTTACACAAATATACAAGAGAAGGAGGAGAAGGAGTAGAAGGAAGAGGAGGGGGAGGAGGAGCAGGAGCAGGAGAAGAAGAAGAAAAAGAAGAAGGAATAATATTTCTAAAAACACACCAACAGCCAAGTTCACCACCTGTGGCACACTCAGCCTACTGGCGAGGTAGCTGTCACAGGACAATCATACACCACACACACACACACACACACACACACACACACACACACACACACACACACCTAAATGCAGGAGGTTTGTGATCAGAGCACAGGTGTCCCTGAGAATAAAGAAATGACTAAACACCCACTCAGAACACTCAAAGAGCAAACCAGTCAACAAACTCCAATGAGAAAGTTAAGGACCTGGGCTGCAGAGCTATTTATGAGCAGTTTATGGTGGGGTTAAGAGAGGGTTTTGTGTGCACCAGGGAGAAAGGAGGCTGTTAGTGCAGGTATCAGGTCTGCTGTAGCCAGAGTGGGCAACTCTCTCCAGCCCCAGTCCCTGTCCCTGCCCCACAGCCCTGCTCCTCTGCACTGCACTCTACCCCTGGCCCAGGAATAACCGCGCAGGCCGCCATGGTCCTACCTTAGCCCTGCCATATTCGATCTTCCTCCTTCTCTCCTCGTCCTCCATCATGCCTGCAGGCCAGGTGAAGACAGGAGGAGAGGAAAGATCTGTTAGGACTCAAGGGGACAGAGCTCCATGGCTGCCCAGGGCAAGCTCGGTTCCTACTGGCCACAACCGCCTTGCTCACCATCTTTCACCAATGCCATCTTCATCCCCAGGGAAACACACAGGGAGGGTGAGTGGTCTCAGTAGGAGCCTGACACTGCAGTTGCTATTTATGCTTCTACCATACCACAATGCTTTTCCAAACTCAAATGCAGCAGCTGCCTGAAGACTACAAGCTGCAGTGGGGAATGAGGTGGCCAGGGAGGGACCCCTTGGCTATGGTCTATCAGCCCAGGATGAGGGGGAACCCTGAGGATACCCTCCCTACTCCTTCCTTACCACAACCCAGGTCCTTCCTCCTTGTGCCAGGTGGTTCCTACCCACCCAGGTTCTCCTACAAGGAGAACAATTCCTGCTGCTCCAGGCTTCTCCCAACTCTTTGTTCCCTGAAGCTAGGCAGAGGCTCTCCTCCCCCATGGGGCTTCTCCTGGGAACCTTGCTCCTGAAGGAGCGGAATTATGGATATAAACGGGGAACAAACCCCATCTATACTCACTTCCCAACGTTAAAGCCTGGAAACACAGGAGCTGATGAGCACTGAGTGTGAATGAGGTCAGGAACACAAAGTACAGTATGAGTGGTGTCCTAAAGGCAGAGCCAAACACAAAGGTGGCTAATTAAGAGTGGGGAATTATACATAAAATCACAGAGGGGAAAGAAGGCCAGACTAAATTATGTAGGCCTTTTATTATTATGTAATTATGTAAGATCAGTACCCATTTCTCTGAATGAGAGCAGGAGCCTCTGGGAAAGTCTCATGGTCTATGCTATTACTATGTATAGAAGCTACAGTGAAAAGTGGGCTTGGATTTTGTTTTGTTGAGAATCTCCTTTACATTAGGTCACCTGATTACCTGGATCTGGGGTAATACCTAGAAATTAGTCACACCTATGGAACCTTCTAGTGTCCTAAGTCCTCCTTCCCCTTCAAGGCCAAAGGCACAAAGACTGAATGAGACAGCCTACCTCTACATAAGACTCATTTCAATGTTCCTCGAAAGGCTAGCCATCACCAGAAGCTTTGAACTAATCTGCATCCAGCAATAGCTGAATTGGGCCCTTTCTCAGGGTATTTATCCCTCACTCTGAGGTGATGTCATAAAGGAGGAGATACCTCATCTCTTGGCAACCTGCTACTTCCAAAGGAACAAGAATGCCTTTAGGTCATGTTGCTAGGCAGCAGGTCCCACCCTTGGATTCCTCTTGAGCTTGGGGTCCCAGGCATGTTGAGGTGACTGTTCAATGTTAATATGCCTGGGAGGCAAACTCTGGTTCTCACACTTGTGTGGTATTTACATTCCCACTGAGCCACCTCTGCATCCCCTACAGTGGAGTTTCAAAGGATTACATTTGTATTTATAAAATGTCTTCAATAAATTAGGGTAGCATTCTCTTCTAGTTTAAAAATGAAAGTCATTTAAAAATAATGACATAAAACTGACCTATAATCAGTTAAAGTAAAGTGGCATGGGATCTAAATGAAATCATATGGCAAAGGATGAAATTATATATCGATTCTCAAAGACAGTGCAGTTAATTACTGACTAATGGAATACATGATCACAAAATTCATTATCTGAGGAGTTTATACCACTTAGCAGTCACAGTACATGAACTCAGCTTCCAAATAGATGTGACAAAGGCCCATGTGGTCTTTATATTCAGAATAAAATACATTTACTGTAAATGTTAGTATTTTGTGTTACTTTTGCTAAGAAAAGTTTTGGATGTTGTTATGGCTCCTGTTGGTTTTGAGAGAAATCTATCTTGCTGTCTTACAAGTGTTCAGACTAGTAAGACTAAATACACAAAGAAGATGCATCTCTCCTGCGTTAGAACAGCACAAGATTCAAACCATTTTAGATCCTATTTGAAAAGGAATGTACATACCCAATCACAGCCGCTCCTTGGAAATCAACATATCGTATGAATTAAGA
Organism: Phodopus roborovskii; assembly: GCF_943737965.1. Classification (NCBI taxonomy): domain Eukaryota; kingdom Metazoa; phylum Chordata; class Mammalia; order Rodentia; family Cricetidae; genus Phodopus; species Phodopus roborovskii. The sequence continues at coordinate 1,034,962 of NW_026126683.1, read as the reverse complement.
GGATTCCAGTCATTAGACTTTAGGCTGATTCCTATTTCCCATGAGACCTGCCTCTTATGTACTTCCTTGGAAGTACCTTGAACAAATTGATAGCTCAAACGATAACATCTTTGGATAGCTTACATCACACCACAACCTTACACAAATCGTGCATTACCAAAGGTGATCAGGGTGTGCTTTTTAATTTCTTAAAAAAGCTAATAAATACATCTCACATATACTATATGGAATTTTTCAAAACAGGCATAGTAATATAAATTATTTATCACTACATAGTCTCATCTAAGAAATTCTAAATATAACTTACCATTGTGAAGGTCTATAAACACTTTGTTTTAAAAAGCCAAAATTATGAAAATGAAAAACAATCTCTTTTTAAAAAAAGAAACAAAATTATTCATAATATCCAGAATCTGGAAACAACCTAGATGCCTCTGAACAGAAGAATGGATAAGGAAAATGTGATACATTTATAATGGAGTACTATTCAGTGGTAAAATAATAACAACCTCATGTAATTTTCAGGCAAAGGGATGGAATTAGAAAAAAGCATTGTGAGGTATGTAACACAGACTCAGAAAGATATATATCGTATTACTCACTAATAAATGAATATTACATGTAGAGCAAAGAATAACCAGACTAAAGTCCAGAGCTGCAGAGAAGATAGATAACAAGGAGGACCCTAAGAGAAATACATGGATCACCCTGGGAAGGGAAATTAGAAGATATCTGTGAAGTATACTGGGAGGGAGATGGGCAGTAAAAGGGAGGAGAGGGGAGAGGAGAACAGCGGGGAATGAGATGACATTAAGAAATAAAAACTGATAATCCAAAAAGTTCCACAGTCCATGGCAAAATGGACCATCAGCAAGGAATTCAGCTGGCCGATGGCACACCCTAATGCTTTTAGAACCACTGCCATTATTCCTGCTGTAACACTCCCCGTTTCCCTGGCCTATTTTCCCTGGCAGTGGAAATTTGTTCTCCTCCCTCATCTGCCTGACTCTATTCTAAACCTCCTCTTTCTTTTTACCTTGCACCCTTTCTTTTCCAACTTTATTTTTTTTCTGTCCACTTATGTTCTTCATCTCCTTCTGTCCAACTTATGTGGCCATGTTAGAGACATTGACTTCATGGGGAGTGATGGAAGCTCATAGTTCTGCACTGTGCCTGGGGACTGGACCAAAACCCTATAGAGTATGTGCAGGTTAGCTGAGGAAGTCATGTGATTGGGCTGGAATGAGTTTCATTTGTAATTAAAAGGCACAATTTTGTGGGATATATACATACATACATACATATATACATCTGCTATTACTGTGCTTTGAGATTTTAATTTCAAGCTCTTTTAGAATGATATATTTGGTTCAGCAGTGGCATCCAGTCAAAACTTCTGGTCCCATCAACATTAACAGGGATGACTTGGGGTTGAGTTCAGGTTAGGTCAAAATGGCAAAGTTTCTGTGCATGTCTCTAAAATTGCTATATGTGTAATAGCAGTCAATGACTAATTCTAATGCTAATTTCTGTACAAAGACCCTGAACACCCTTTGAGCAAGGATAGGGACTTCATTTTTAAGAAGTAGAGACTGATTTTTGAAACACTTAGACTGGACCAACCCTAATTTTTCTTCATTGATTCTCCCAGGCCTGTGACAGGCAGTTACTGTTTTTTATACTGAGTAATGGGGAACACTCGCCATTTGCCTCAGATTAGCATGCAGGGAGATAGTGATGCCAGAGCTGGAGAGCATTACTGTTGGTCAAGTGCAAGAATTGTAGTTTGAAGTATTTACAACTTAGCATTATATTTCTGGGCTTCCATGTCCTTTTAATAATTGTAAAATTCTTCTCTCTACAGCTAGAAGTCAGTAGGGAAAATATTAGGGCAGGAACAATTCAAGGAACAGTGAGACCAAAAAATGGGAGGGCACTGAATAGAGGACATATTGTGATGTTGATAGTTTCCATCTCAGGTCCTGAATTTGAGTCTCAGGAAAAGGAAGTATGTCTGGTGTCCTGAGAGTATTTCAGAAAAGCCATACACATAGATGAACTCTTTGGCATAATGAGTTGTGGTGGTAAAAATAACATTAGCAAATCTCAATTTCATGGTTTTTTTCTGGTTGTATTTTGTTTATTTCCAATAAACCTAGAATAATGAAGATAAGACTTTCATTACATTATTGTAGTATCCATGTCATCTCCACACACCTCCCCCAAAGCACACACACTCACAAACCCTTCCTCCTTTTATCTTGTTACAACTGAAGCATTTTACAAAGAATATATTTCTGTCAGTTTATTTTCTTTGAAACATAACTCTTAAGACATGTTCACAGTTAAACAGAAAACCACCAAAAGCCTCTTTGGTTTGTACTGTTCTCTTTTATCAAGAATGGAAACTAGCTGGAAATAGTACATAGTGTCACATACTGTTCTTTTAAACAATAACTGGTTTTATATCCAACCTCTAGCCACACTGAACCTCTTAGAAGAGAAAGTGGACCGTACCCTTGAACAAATAGGTACATGAGACCACTTCCTGAACATAGCACTAATAGCACAGACACTGAGAAAGACAATTAAAAAATGGGACCTCCTCAAACTGAGAAGCTTCTGTAAGCAAGGACACAGTTGACAAGATCAAACGGCAGCCTGCACACTGGGAAAAGATCTTCACCAACCCTACATCTGACAGAGGGCTAATCTCCAAAATATACAAAAAACTGAAGGCAGTAGTCATGAAAGCACCAAATAACCCTATTAAAATGTGGGGTACAGAACGGAAGAGAGAATTCTCAAAAGAGGAATCCAAAATGGCTGAAAGACACTTAGGTGCTTAACATCCTTAGCCATCAGGGAAATGCAACTCAAAACAACTCTGAGATACCATCTTACTGCTGTTAGAATGGCTAAAATTAGAAAAATCAATGACAACTTATGATGGAGAGTAAGTGGAGAAAGGGAACATTCCTCCACTCTTGATGGAAGTGTAAACTTCTACAGCCATTGTGGAGATAAGTATGGTGATTCCTCAGGAAAATGGGAGTCAGTCTACCACAGGACGAGGCAATCCCACTATCCACATCCATGCCACAAAGACATCTATTCAAGTCTGTTCATAGCAGCATTATTTGTAATAGCAAGAACTTAGAAACAACCTGGATTCCCCTCAACTGAAGAATGAATAAAGAAGATGTGGCACATTTACACAGTGGAATACTACTCAGAGGAAAAACAAAACAAAACAAAATGCCTGAAATCTGCAGGCAAATGGATGAGTAGAACTTCAAGAAATAATTCTGAGTAAGGCAAACCAGTCACAAAAAAAGGAGGATCATGGTATGGGCTCAGTCATATATTGATTTTAGACATAGAGCAAAGGATTGCCAGCCTATAATTAACACCACCAGAGAAACTAGGATACAAGGAGGAACCTAAGAGATTCATATAAGATCCCTCACAGAAGTGGAAAGGGACAAGATCTCCTGAGCATATTGGGAATGGGTGGGCAGGCAGTGAGTGGAGAGGGAGTTAAGAGGAAGAGAAGGGGAGGAGAACATGTGGGTCTAAGAAGATTGAGTCAGGGGATGAATAGAGGAGAGAAAAAAAAAGAGATATCATAATAGAGAGAGCCATTTTTTATTTGAAGAGAAAACTGACTGTAAAGAAATGTCCAGATATCTACAAGGATGACCCCAACTAACAATCTGAGCAACAGTACAAAGGCTACCTTAAATACCTTTCCTTGATAATCAGATTGATAAGTAACTTATGCCATCATAGAACCCTCATCTAGTAGATGATGGAAACAGAAGCAGATACCCATGGCTAAACACTAAGCCAACTTCATGGAATCCAGTTGCAGAGAGGGAGGAATGATAAGAAAATGGGGTCAACCAAGGTGCAGAAACCCACAGAGACAGCTGACCTGAACAATGGGAAGCTCATGATCCCCTAGACTGATTGCTAGGAAACCAGCATTGGACTGACTCAGACCCCCTGAACATGGGTCTCAGTTGTAAGGCCTGGGCAGTCTAAGGGACCTCTGACAGTGGAACCAGAATGTATCCCTGGTGCATGAAAGAAATTTGGCAACACATTCCTTATGGAAGGATACTTCCTTAACCTAGAGCCAGGAGGGATGGCCTAATCCCTACTCCAAAGACTTGACAGATTTTGATGATCCCACCTGGAAGTCATCACCCTCCTTGTGGAGTGGAGTGGGAGGGCAAGGGGGTCAGGGGGAATGAGAGGGAGGGGGAGAGGGAACTGGGCTCGATATGGAAAATAAGAAAAAAATTACATATGCATATTCATATATATGTATATGTATGTACATATATACATATACATACATATATATATGCTGAAATTCTGTGATTGCCTATTCATTGTGTGAGATGGCATATAAAGTATATCCATACTTTTTCATGGTCTTTAGGTAAGTCCTCCTTAAAATCTGGCCAGCTGTGGTGGTGCATACCTTTAATCCCAGCACTCCAGAGGCAGATACAGTGGATCTCTGTGAGTGTAGGGACACCCTAGACTACACAGAGTTCCAGGTCTGTCAGGCAGCCATATGTCCCTTCTGCCAGAGCTAAGGGAAACAATTGCTTTGGGTTGATGGACCCAGTTTCTATCTAACCTGCAGAAATCCCCCTATAGTCAGCTTAAACTTATTCCTGTGTATGTGGACATACTGAGACCTAACAGTGTGTGTGTGTGTGTGTGTGTGTGTGTGTGTGTGTGTGTGTTTGTGTGTGTGTGTTTGTGTGCTCATGCATTGTTCAAAACACAATATAAGACATATGTATGTGTGTGTTTGTGTGTGCATGCATTGTTCAGAACACAATATAAGACATAGGTAGCATGGGAAAAGGGGGAATGTATTATTATAGCTTTGAAAGAAAACAATGCTTTTTCACAGTGAATGTTCTCCTCCCTGTCTTATTCTTCAATGAAAGAGACCTTATAGATCACATTTTCAGGTATTCACAAACCAACTCTTTCAAGGTAATTTAGACAACATAATTGTTTGATTTTCATTTGCTTCAGGCCTGGCAGCATTAATCAATTTGCTGCAAAGGCCTAAAAGTTTACTGCAGGAGAGTATGCAGTTGTGTGATAGTGATTGGGTGTTTTCATGATCTACCTGAGGGCTGGATAAATAAAGATACTGACTGCAGTGAAATGCATGCATAGCTTCCCCGATGGTACTGACATGAACATAGTTAGAGTTCAGAATTGGGGGACTGAACTGTATTAATGAAATAAACTGCCTATTTGTTATTCATCCTCCTCTTTGTAGCATTAGAAGCAACCTGTAGATAACTGTTACAACAAACTTTTTCAGCCATAAAATTTAAAAAAAAAAAACCTAAATAATATATCAAAAATTATTGATACATTTTCATTATGTCCATTATGGGCAATCCACCACTTTCTCATTCTATGAAATGAAAGACTTTCAGTAAAAGCTCCTCATTTTCCTCTAGGAACTTAGCAACCCAGCAGTAAGGAACTTGAACTTCAAAACCAGGTGTGGTGGCTCAAGTGTATAACCCCATCATTGGGGAGGCAGAGACAAAAGGATTAGGATTTCATCGCGATCTTCAGCTAACTGTGGGCTTAGAGGCTACCCTAGACTACAACAACATGAAAAATAAACAAAGGAAATGAAAATTTTAGATCATTTAAAATCAAATATAAGACAGCAGAGAAGACTCAGTACAATGTTCATCATGCAACCCTGGTGGTGGGAACCCTAGAACCTATGTGAAACAGCTCCACGTAGAAGCATTTATACTCCCAGTGCTGGAGAGGTAGACACACGCTTCCTGGACCTCACTTTCACATCAACTGGAGATGAATCAGCAAACTCCAGATTCAAAGAGACCATGTCTCACACACTAAAGCAAATGTCCATAAAGGGAGACAGCTGGTATCAACATCTGACCTCCATATGCAGGTCCAACACATGCACACATGCACACAGACACAGAACCCACACACACATTTACCCTCACATACAGACAGACACACACACACTCATACACACAGAGACTTAAATGAAGTAGAAACACCTCAAGCATAAGTGCTTTAAGAATGAAAATAAAATAAGGATATAAAAGTTAATTAGTCTCAAGAGGAACTGAGAAAGACAAAGGAATAACTCAAAAGCCACATTGGAAATCAGAGTGTCCCTTTCTAGCACACATATTTTTTTTCTGGCACTGTTTCATCTGCAAAACAAGGGAAAACAAAAGGTATACATTTGATATGCTAAAATATATAATTATAAATGCAACCAAATACTATTACATATTAAAGATCAAAATGTAATAAAACTATTTTAAGTTTTGTTTATTTTTGATGCCAAAGAGAATATATATATATGTATCTGAATTTCTTTAAAAATCCATGGCAATATCTAAGAATTCACTATAAAGAATTTTATATAAATGCTAAAGTATACTGAAATAAAAATTAATGCTGCCTGAAACATAAGTCTGTATGCCTCTTACCTGAAAAGATTTTCAAATGGGCACCTTGGCAATATTTGTGTGTACAATATGACAAAAGGAAACATGGTGCCACAATTTTTCAGAGTGACTGAGGAAAAGGGAAGTTTATAAATAAAAAATAGAGAACTTTTCCTCACAGCAATACCAAAACCTATGTAACCTATACCATGACAAGTAGTTGGAATAAGTTATATAAAGTACATCTCTATGCTTTTGAAGCTAGCATGGTCTACTCAGTAAGTTCCAGGACAACCAGAGGTGAATAGTGAGACCATGTTTAAAAGCAGAAAAGTGAGGCATTTTCTGTCTTCTTTTCAATAATATACATTAATAAAAAAATGTTCAATTTGGTAAATGATACTATTCTAAGAAGAAATAATAGTTAGGAACATTGCAATAAAATTACTTTGCTTTCTTCTCTTTTTTAATATCTTTAGTTTAATACTGAGGCTAAGATATATGCCCTTTACCACTGAGCTAACTTCTAAACACCCTTTTCATTTTGTTTCTCTCAAAGTTTACAAAGTGAGTATGATGGCCCATGACTAGAATCTCAAAATGAGGGATGTGGAGGCAGGTCAATCAAGAGTTTAGGACAAGACTCAGCTACACATTGGGTCTGAAGCTATCCCGGTATACCTGAGAATTCCTCTCAGAAAACAAACAAAAACTATAAATCACGAAAACCATTACAATTGATATATAATAAAGGTAGGATTTTTTTTTTAAATTTGGCTTTAGAAAGTGATGCCACCATACCAATATCTATGAACTAATTTGGAAATCTATTGTATTTTCCCAGTGAATATATCACCTTTTTATCCTTTTCAAATTAACATGAATTAAAATAAAATTCATATAGTTAAAAAAAGTCACAGTATTTCATGTTAAATGTGAGGTTTTCAGAAATGCCACACAGTCTCTTTTATTCCCATACAGAAAATGATTTAGTTTCAAGGTTAAAGAGCTGGAGTAGACAGAAAACAGATTTTCTGAACTTCTAGAACTTCCTATTATGAGCAATATGATTACAAAACATGACTGAGAACACAAGTGCTGCCTGGCATGACAGTAAGTCCCCAAGTGTTTCATGTGCGTCCTGGGAGCTCTCCTGGGAGCCCACTTGTCAGGACATGAAGTAAAAGTGTGTACTGAGCCTCAGTTCTACCACACCAATTTCATAAAGCAACTTCTCATTGCCATTAGAGAGCACGTAGAAATTCCCTAAACTTAGCATTATGCAAGCACTTCCAACTCAGCAAAATACATCAATTGGATATGATCTCCCAAACCCTGAGCAGAGAGTTGTTATGGGTTATTTCTGGGCCCATTTCCTTCATAGCAATGGAGTTTCCATTATAGAAAGGGAAGTGCAGAGTAGGGAGGGTAGGGAGGTAACACCTGGCTCTGTGTCAGTCAGTGTATACACTGAAAAGCAGTGGTGTGTGTGTGTGGGGGGGGTGAGATAAAGAAAGTAATACACAGTTCACTCAGTCTAAATATTAGAATAGAGATTTCTTCTGATGTACTTGTATTGAATTTTTAAATGAGCTTTCAATGTTTTCTACTTTTACTAATACAAGAATAATACCCTTAAATATATATACATTTTATGGGAAGTTTAGACACATAGTAAGCACAGTCATGTGACAGGCTATGATAGAGCAGATGATTTAGGAAGCAAAAAAAAAAAATGATTATGTAACTAATGTAATCCCAAGACTGAATTTTGTGTAAAACCCAACCAAAAGCATATTGTATGCAGTGACCTCAGAAGTAGTAGTTAATTGGGCCTGACCTGAGTGACAATGCCCTGTTTACTTTTTTCTAATGAAAATGTTATGTATGTCAGGTGGTACATCTGATAACAGCATGTGGAATATCACCTACACATGTAATATCATCAATTAATTTATACAGTCTCCTTAAAAACAAGAGCCACATAACTTGAACTTAGATTGGTAAAAACAAAAATAATTAAATGTCTATCAGACACAGCTGGACAACTGGTGAAACCACTACTTATTTTCCAGTATGTTCATACTTAGCCTTCTAAAGTTGCAGCTTAAAAAAGAAGTCAGGGACAAATGTGTTACATCACTTCCATTCATAAATAACACAGAGCCACAAGGCTATAACAATATAATAATAAAACACCAAACAGGCAAGTCATTTAAGAACTGCAAACACACTTAGAAAAGGAACTGCTGATATTCCCATAAGAGAGTGTTGTATATTATATAAAGCATGGGCACTGTCACCCAAAGAAACACAATGAAAGTAACACAACGACAAGCTTCTTCCCATCAAACACAGCACTGAGGGACACTGTTCACAGCAACACAGTTATTCCAAGGTGGTGCAGGTAAAGTCACAATTCTCAGAAGGTCAAGTTTCTCTCTGACAAATATTGGGAATATGAAGAAAAAAATACAGTCACCTAACAAATCACTCTGCCTAGAACCTAAACAAATCCTGCCAACAATTGGACCAAGGAACCTCCTGGCACATGTATGTACACAGATGATTCCAGAGGAAACCCTTTCTTTAAACAGGTGCCTTCACTTCTCAGCTGACACAGTTTGGTTGATATTTGGTCAATACATAGAGCAAGGAGGGAGGAAGCAGGAGTCACTCAGTGGTGGTCTTTGACCTTCCCTTTTGCTGAAGTAGTCCTTCTCTCCAAAGGCATCTCAAAAGACAACCTGTTGTTGTAGCTCCTGAGATGGGTCACAAACCCTATACTGAAACCCTGGGAGTCCTCTGGCCTTTTCTTCACCCTAGGTGCTTGCAGAGAAGGAGGTGAATTGTAGGGCTCACGATGGGGCAATCAGTCTAGAGCTCTTCTTGCTCATGGCCACTGACACCCTCAGAGCCAGCCAAGAACATTGGTCCCATGGTCCCTTCACTCGCCTTTCAAGGCATCTCTGGTGCAGTGTGACAGGTGTGGAGTCCCAGAGCTCTGAGTATCTGCCACAGCAGCAGCAGCTGCTTCCTTCCAGAATGAACCTTGCCTGCAATTCAGGGATAGATGCATAGAAACTTTGCACCCAGTAAAGTTAAGAGAGAGCCAACAGCTCCAGCCAGATCTCAGGCACCCTGGGAGCAAAGATAGAGCTCAGGTGAGCTCTCTGCTCCCTACCCCCATGCTCTTTGCCTCTCTTCTCCCAGTCACCTTCCCTAAAGTCAGGCTCTGAGGAACAGAGCCAAGAGCAACAAGTTCAAAAAGATGCAGGGGAGGAGAGCCACCCTTGCTGCTCACTCTGGCCAATTTACTGTGCAGCCATCATCCCTGGGGACCAGGATTTGCAGGGCTCGGGGGTTCAGGACTGCAGGGTTCCTGACTTCAGAGCCAGGCTGCTGGGTGGTTGCAGGGCAGGCAATGGTGTTGGGCCTCAGAAGGGTCGCCAGTAGGGTGGTCATTGCCATGGAGGCAGTAGGGGGTCCAGGGGGTGGAGAAAACTGCTCCCTGCTCCCAGCCAGTGGATGTTCCTGCATCTCCCTCAGGATCTGCCAAAGCTCTGCCTCTGTGATCTGTAAAGCTGCAGGAAAGAAAGCAGGAGTGGCACCAAGCATGACCTGCCATGCGCCCCATGCACATTAGGGGGAAGGCTTGCCCTGCCTTTCCCAAGCTCAGACCTTTCTCCACTCCAGCCCTCAGGGCTCCTTTCCATCCACCCCACCCTCCCATCAGCCCAGGAACCAAATGTCCCAAAGGGAGAGATTCCAGGTGGTCCTGCACCAGGGATGAGCCAGGCACAGATGAACAGAGAAGCTTCAAGACTCTTTACAGCTGGTGTTAGGTGGAGAGGAGGAAGGGGACTGGTGGCTCAATGCTGCCTGCTGGGCCAGGAGCATGGAAAACAGGGGCAAACACATTCCAGAAAAGCTAGGAAGGAGGGTGAGCAGAGCAGAAAGAAAGCAAAGGGATCTGTTGCTTTCCAGGGGCCAGTGGGTCGCAAAACCTGCAAAGCTCCGCCGCATAAGTTTTAAGTGATTCCTCTCTTTCTAATTTTTTTAAAATGTATTTTTGCTCAAAACAAATGTTAACGTTACTTAGGTTAATGAATACATTACCTGCCCAACTTGTAGAAAAGGTTTGACAAATCTCCTTGGCTAATTCTTGCAACAACTCCTTTCTATTGTCCTTTGCAAACGAGTGGAGAGTTTAGACCGTTTATTGAAATGTCAGAGTGCAGGGGCGTATGTCTCTGAGACTGTGTGTTTCTTCATGCTCTTTGAGCATACCTGCGAACATCTAAAATGGCCAAAGGAAAAAGGTGACCGTGTGAAGGGTGAGTGTGAGGAGAGACAAGAAAACTTTAGTAGCCAGAGGATTTTGGTCTTCATGTACCTCTCCCTACAATCAAGCTTTTAAGATCCATAGCCAATAGATGGCAGGAGTGGGGAGAAGTTAAATCTACATCTAGGGTAGTATATCTTTAGAAAGATAACATAAGCACCTATAATTTCCCTGCTACCACCACCATTTTTTGTATTCATATGGGACCTACTATTCAGGCTTCAGACTGCATTTTGATGGATATGGAATAGGATGTAGAGAGTTTCCTGTTTAAAGTCATCTCTGAAAATTAAATCTGAAGTATCATTTATTTTACATATCTAAAGTCACAGAATGATCTCCTGTTTACTTCTTCTTATGCCTCTGATCAAGCTATATTTTAGTCTTAAAATAACCTCTCAGGATAAACTGATGCATGACACACTGCATACAGATGGATACCTTGGATGTGCTGACAGTCCATGGAAGGTCTGAATGCTTCCCTAAAGACAGGGACTCTCCATTCCATTATGAACTTCCTGTTCTTTCAGCTGATGCTGTAAGGTGTTCCCGGGTCTCTAACCCCTGAAATGGATTTTCCTGTTCTTTACTTTCTTCACTCTCTGGCAGAGAAGACACCTCACTCTCATGTTTGATGTCTGTGTCACAGGAACAGAATCAAAGCACAATTGGGTACAAGTTTCTTGGTGACAAATCAGTATTACTTGAGTGTACAGAAAATACTTGTTATCTTTACAAACATGCTATATTGATGACTTTTATCCTCCTTAAAAAAATACAGTATGACTCAAGATCCCTTTTTCTATCATTGTGGTTGTAGAATCATTACATATATTACATATATATATATATTACATCATTATGTTTAAAATAATTTAGAAAGATAAAATATGACAAATGATAAAGTCAAAAGAGATGAGGAGTCTGGACTTTCACTTTAAAGAGGAGAAAACTGAACGAGAAGATGACCATGAAATTCCCAACGTCATCAAATGCACAGAGTTTTAAGAAAAGCACTTATGTAAATATTGGATATATAATACTGTAATGTGTTCCACACTTATAATCTACCATTGTTCTGTAAAGCAGCCTGAGAGCAAAAGGACAAATACCCTGCTTCCTCTCTGCCACATTCGTGCTATTGAAAACAGAAGATGACACCTCCTGCAAAATGATAATCTATCAAGGGAGAAATTCTACTAGTGTCGTGTCCTTTCTATAATATGCAAGCATGTTTTCTGTGGCCTGTCCATACACACTGCTAAACATACGCAACACAGTGTTCTGCAGAGCAACTCACATCCCCACTATCATTTAAAATACCATTTCATGTTCCTGACTTGATAAGACATGCAAGTTAATTTTATCTTTGTCAGTCACACTACTGGAAACAACCATTAATGGTTTAAAAGATTTAAAAGCAAATTGTTTGTTGGTACTATTTCTTGCATTCTATTGTGTAGATATGCCACATCTTCATTATCCATTCTTCAGTTGAGGGACATCTAGGCTGCTTCCACGTTCTTGCTATTACAAATAGTGCTGCTAGCTGGACAAAACAGCCCTACAGACTACAGCCAGGATATCTGAATCTTCTTCGAATCCCCCAAGACAGCACCCCTTACCGGCAGGAAGTAGTTTGGAAAGAACGACGCCCAAATTCCCAAATATTGTTATAAATGTTTGTTTTCATTTAATTCGACTGTTATATAAAATTAAATAAAATTAAAAAAAAAACAAATAGTACTGCTATGAACATAGTTGAACAGTCTTTGTTGCATGGATGTGGAACATTTGGGCATATGCCTAAGAGGGGGATTGCTGGGTCCTGTGGTAAGCTAATTCCCATTTTCCTGAGGAACTGCCATACTGATCTCCAAAATGGCTGTACGTGTTTGTACACCCACCAGCAGTGGAGGAGGGTTCCCCTTTCTCCACATCCTCTCCAGCATGAGTCCTCATTGATGTTTCTAATTTTAGCCATTCTGGCAGGAGTAAGATGGTATCTCAAAGTTGTTTTGATTTGCATTTCCCTGATAGCTAAGAATGTTGAGCACTTTCTTAAGTGTCTTTCAGCCTTTTTTATTTCCTCTATTGAGAATTCTTTCTTCAGCTCTGTACCCCATTTTTTAATAGGGTTATTTGGTGTTTTGTTGACTAGTTTCTTTCTTGCATTCTTTAAAGTTACAGCACACTGTAGGATAGTGACTGAACATATTAACTCTTGAGCATAGCCACAAAGGCAGCATTTTATCCCAGGGCACCCTTAATGAACAGACTGCAATGCAAAATTTTAACTAGCTCCTGTCTGACAAAAGCAATCCTGGTTCCTTCTACTCTGCTGGGGATGCAACAGATCTGAGTTTCTTTGTTCTTTTTCTGTGCTCACAGAGATTGAATCCAAGAAAACCTTAATCATAACAGGTGAATACTGAGTCATGGAGTCCCATCCCTAGCACTAATTCCTTTTGTGCCCAAATAGCTATCAGAGAAAAGGCCAATTGGTCATTTAAAGCTTAGAACTCAGGAACACCTTTTAAGTACAGTTCTATACATAAGAGATTCAGGAACACATGGGTGGCTGGTTCTGCTCAGTAAATCATTAGCACTGTAAATGTTGGCACCTCTTGTCCAAAGCCACTTTTTTTTCTTACTTTACATATGGATCCCTGATCCCTCTCCTTCCCATCCTCCCCAGACCCAGTCTTCCCTATCCCATCCCCCATCGCACCCAGGGAGAATGAAGCCTTCCAGGAGGGACCATCAAAATCTGTCAAGTAATTTTTGGTAGAGCCAAGACCAGCCCAGGTGTCTCTAGGTTAAGGGAATAGGCTTCCATGGGAAATGTTCTCCTGAAGTTCTTTTGTGCACCGGTGATACATCCTCGTTTCACTGTCATAGGTCCTATAGACTACCCAAGACTTCGAACTTGAGACCTGCATTCAGGGGATCACTGTTGGTCCTATAGAGGTTTACCAGCTACCAGTCTTGGAGTCCTTGAGCTCCCCCTTGTTCAGGTCAGCTTTCTCTGTGGGTTTCTGTACCCTGGTCTTGACCACTTTGCTCATCACTCCTCCCTCTCTGCAAGTGGATTCCAGGAGTTCTGCTTGGGGAGTAATATTTTCTGCAATACAGCAGCACTCCTCAGATTCTGCCCTTTGAAGTCTTCCAATGAGCACCTGGAACATGTCTTTGTTATTACCTAGCAGAAGATATAGTACATGTGAGCTATTCATTGTACATGTGTAAATAGTACTGTCAGAGATAACTGTTCCAAATAGAAGTATCCCTAAAACAACACACCATTTAATATTTTTTCCCAAATTTAGTGTCTATTGTGCAAAGTAACTGTTTCATATCAATTTTAAAGATTGGCAATTTCTCTTCTATAATAGGGTATATATCAGTGATCTACACTCCAAAACAGCAAATACAACCATATACTTTCTCCATTACATATATCATTGCAAACTTGAAAAAAAACTTCCATAAATGAGTCTTCACTTTCTTTCACAAAAGGACATACTTCAGTGGTAGGGTACCTTGGCTAGTATGTCCAGGACCTGGGTTTCCGACCTAGTGCCAAAAAATAAATCAATTAATTAAAACAAAAATTGTTAATATGTCTTCCATTCTCTTCTTTTCAGAAAAAGTGATCATTACTCACTAAACCACTTTATTAATTACTAATTGAATAATCAACTGTCAGTAGAAAACACTGGATGGGTTATCTGAAGATGATATCAACACAAACAATGCATGACATTCAAATACAAGTAAAATCTTATCAAATTAAAAAACCAAAGAAGTCTTGAAGTGAAAACTTAGCTTCCTTCTTAAGTGATTCTTCAAATCTGACATTTTCAGAAGAGGAATTCTATTGGAGACTTAAATATTGCGGTAAATAAGGATCAGGATAAACAAATAGGCCGAATAGATGTTTATTCAGGGAGAAATAACTTACAACCTAGACAGATGAACACCAGGAAATTCAACCCGATCCTCTCCTGTCCGAGTCACGCCAGAAAGAGAGCACCTTCCTCGCCCCCTCCGACCTCCTTCCTCAGGTCACCTCCGCCCATCGCTCCACCCCCCAATGGGCGTGGTCAGTGCTACAGAAGGACTACCTCACTACAATTCCCCTTTTAGTCTAAAGAAAAGATTTAGGCTTAATACAAAACTATATACAAAACAGTGAATAACAAGTGTGCTCTAAGTAAAAAGGAAAATCGAGAACAAAATGACCTACATATCTAGTCCTAGGGTGAGGGCATAATGGAGTTTACAATAGAGTTGTCCTAAGCTGGAAAACGTAAGTCTAGTACCTAATATATCTAACTAGGAAGAGAGAATAATAGTTGTGATAGTTTAATCTTCAACCTCATCAAGACCTGAGAAGGAAATTAACAATACTAGAGTAGACAGGAAATGCGGATGGACAACTTCCAAAAGGTGCAGCAAGGACAGAAACAGCAAGCCACCTGAACAGTCACCCTAGGTCTCACAGCGACGTTGGTACACCCAGATTTGGCTAAGGCCAAGAGAACTTGACAGACCACAACAACAGCAGGGAAATAGAATGGCTGTCTTACCCTGACTTGGCAAGGTCAAGCAGTCTTCTATATTTGTCTCCTGCAAGCACATAGGACTGCATGTCCAAATCAGTGGTCAAGGTGGGGGCAATTCTATGCCCAACAGGCCATTAGCTGAGGCGAGATTGAACTCCAGCAGGAGCAACAACAGTGTCCAACATATTTTCGGGAAAGTGCACGGTGCTGTCAGGAGCAACAGTGTCTCATGTCAATGGAGTACTAATATTAAAACATTTAAATGCCATGTTCTGCATGTCTATGAAGTGATTGAAGATTAAGCATCTATATCTGACTAATCTCATAGGTACAGGAAATGTGAGTGAAGATAATCTGTAATACTCGGGAACTTAGCTAAAAGACTGATTAAAACTTTCCTGAGTAAAGCAGGAAGAAATACTTAAACAATATAACTATTTACATATACCTACATGTAAATCCCTAAAATAGAGGTAGTGTATAAGTGTCAAGACAAGAGGTAGAACTATAAAGGGCAGCAAGATAAATATCCCAAATTGTATCAATATACAAAATGTCTTGAATACAGGAAAAGTATACATACATACAATATGGTAAAAAATAATGTGCATAAATATTATAAGTGGAAACATTTAACACAATATAACAAAATATAAACTTAATTTTACATAGCTTACCACATAGGAATACATAACAATGTAAGCTGTAAAATACTATCTCATTCATACTCAAATTCTCAAGGAAATAGGCTAATTTACTTATATCCCATCTAAACCATACCTTTACCCACCATTCCCTATTCCTGTCTAAAAGATAAACCCGAGTGTAAGCATCACCCAATCCCAAATAACTAAAACCAACCCAAAGACGATGACTATTATCCCAAAATTCCAAGGGTAGGGAAAGGGGGCGTAGTCATATTAAGATTACTTCCTGCTGAAATGGGACGATGATTGCTCCAATGGATCCTGTAGGAAGAAAATTTTTAGCAACCAAATTTCTCAACAGAACTGGCTGTGACATATGTAGTTAGTCACTGTGTGGCAGAAAATTCTTGACTGTAGTTCTATTTGAAACTGGCCAGGGTGTAATAAAAAGGTGCACCATTACAGCTAGCTAGTCATGAGTTGTCTCGAACAAAACAGTCTCAAACCGGTTTTAGGGTGATGTTTGTAGTTCCGATGCATCAGGTTGAGTCAAGTGGAAATGATGATGTGGGGCCCCATCTTCTTTCCGGAAAGTTCAAAGACTGCTGTTAGGAATCGTTATTATTCCTTGTGGAAAAGTTACACATCAATATTAAAGTAAAATTTTCAAGTTTTAAGGTATGCATTAGGGAAAGACAACAATAAGCATTAAAAGTATGTGAGAAAATTAGGATTTCAGAGAGAAAATTGCATAAGATATGAGTCCCCAGATTTTGTTCTTCTGCCTTACACCAATTGGCTTCTTGATTTAAGGCAGAAACCATGAATTTAATCTTAACAACATGCTTGAATTTAGAGAAGGAAAGCCAAATCCAACTCCAAAGCCAGCATTGGTTTACAAAATTTGGGACTTCAGGAATACTAGATAATAGAGAGAAATAGATTTCTATATAGAAATAGTTTACTACAATTAAATATTTTTTTTTACCATATATCAGATTCTGCTTCCTTAAGTGATTGTTTCTGAAGAGCTGTCTTCTCTTCTGTAGGCACCTACATGTTCAGTGTCTTTTGGCTGTTTGATGATAGGTTTTCTCTGTTTTCCTGTAGAAACAAGAACAGAACACTTCCCCTACCTTTGAGAGGCCTCCGCACACCTCATAGGACCTAGTTTGTTGGATGACTTGTCATTTCTCTTCATTAAGATGTTTCTCTTGTTCAACTCGGATCTTGATTAACTTAGATGGTATCCATAGTTTTTCTTCTCCTGTAGATACAAATGCAAAACCCCTACCCCAACGTAACACATATCCTGCTTTCCATTCTGAGGTCAGTACATCCTTGAAGTACACTGGCTGATTTAGTTCAGAAGTTTTTTCTATTGTCCAGTGTCTTTCTGCAGCTATTTTTCCTTTTTCATCAGCATTAAGAAAGTTTAATGTTAATAAAGCATTATGTAATCTGTGTTTGGGTGTTTTGGTTCCTCCTGCCTGTTTATGGAGCATTTCTTCTAAAGTACGATTGGATCTCTCAACCACTGCTTGTCCTGTAGGATTGTGTGGTATACCAGTTATGTGCTTTATCTTGTAATACTCAAAAAACTCTTTCAATTTGCTGGAGACATATGCTGGAGCATTGTCAGTTTTTATTTGTGCAGGTATGCCCATAATGGCCATTACCTCTAAAAGGTGCGTTATAACAGAATCAGCCTTTTCAGAGCTCAGAGCAGTAGCCCATTGAATCCCTGAAAATGTATCTATAGTGTGATGTACATATTTTAATTTTCCAAATTCTTCAAAATGAAACACATCCATTTGCCATATTTCATCCCTATTTATACCTTTAGGGTTACTGCCTGGTGATAAAGGAGTTTGGTTATAGAATGAGCAAGTAGGACATTTCCTTACTATTTCCTTGGCTTGTTCCCAAGTGATAGAAAAATCCTTTTTTAAACCTTTGCTGTTCACGTGGTGTTTCTTATGAAACTCTGAGGCTTCTATCACACTTCCTATCAATAAACGATCAATTTCATCATTGCCTTGTGATAGAGGACCTGGCAGACCCGTATGGGATCTGATGTGTGTTATATATATAGGATGAGTCCTCTTTCTGATAGTATCTTGTAACTGTATAAACAATGAAGTTAATTCTGTATTGTCAGGAATAAATTCTGCAGTCTCAATGTGTAAAACGACTCTCTCTGCGTATTGAGAGTCAGTAACTATATTGAGGGGTTCTTTAAAATCCATAAGTACCATGAGAATGGCATACAATTCTGCCTTTTGTACAGAATTGTAAGGGCTTTGAACCACTTTGCTAATATTTCCTGATTTATATCCTGCCTTACCTGATTTATTTGCATCAGTGTAGAATGTATGAACTCCAGAAATAGGTGTTTTTCTTACAATGCGTGGAAGAATCCAAATCGTTTTCTTTATGAATTTGATTCTCTTAGTTTTGGGATAGTTGTTGCTAATTGTTCCCAAAAAGTTACTTCAAGCTCTCTGCCAATATTCGTTATCTTTCCATAAGGAAGAAATTTCCTCATTAGTTAAAGGTACTATAATTTCTGCTGGGTCCCTTCCTATTAGCTGACGAAGTCTTAATTTACCTTTTATAATCAAGTCAGAGATCTTTTCTATATATGTTTTCAGTTTTTTATTCTGTTTATGTGGTAGGAATATCCATTCTAATATGATATCTTCTCTCTGCATCAAAATCCCTGAAGGATATTCTCTAGATGGTAATATAACCAGAATACAGTCTAGGTTTGGATCCACACGGTCCACATGTGCTTCTAGTATCCTCTTTTCTACCCATTCTAATTCCTTCTCAGCTTCAGCTGATAGTATTCGTGGACTATTCAAGTCCTTATCTCCTTTTAGGGCCATTTTCAAGTTTTTCAAATCATGCCCTTCTACTCCAATTATGGTTTGCAGTTGAGAAATCTCTCTTAGTAATTTTTGAAGATCATTAAGAGTCTGGTAGCGATCTCTTCTGATCTGTACTTTTTGTGGTCTAATTTTCTGTAGACCTATTTTATATCCTAAGTAGTTGATAGACTCTCCTTTTTGTATTTTTTCAGGTGCAATTTGTAATCCCCAGCGAGGTAAAACTTCCTTTACTTTCTCAAACATTTTTTCTAATATTTCTCCTTTAGAGTCAGCTAACAATATATCATCCATGTAATGATAGATTATGGATTGTGGAAACTGTTTACGAATTATTTCTAACGGTTTTTGTACGAAATATTGGCACAGGGTGGGGCTATTTAGCATTCCCTGTGGCAAAACCTTCCATTGATATCTCTTCACCGGTTGAGAATTGTTATAATTAGGTACCGTGAAGGCAAATTTTTCTTTGTCTTGTTCTTGTAAAGGTATAGTGAAGAAGCAATCCTTTAAATCAATAACTATAATAGGCCATTCTTTGGGTATCAAAGAAGGCAAGGGCATTCCAGGCTGTAGAGAGCCCATTGGCTGGATAACTTTATTGATGGCTCTCAGGTCTGTAAGCATTCTCCATTTACCAGATTTCTTTTTGATCACAAATACAGGAGAATTCCAAGGGCTGGTTGATTCCTCAATATGTCCAGCATTTAGCTGTTCCTGAACCAGGCTTTCTAAAGCTTCTAACTTCTCAGAGGTCATAGGCCATTGTCCTACCCAGACAGGTTCCTCTGTTAGCCATGTTAAAGGTAGGGCTTTTGGTTCCTCTGTTTGTTCAGCATTAGTATTTTGTTTTTGTACTGCCTGGATATTTGGTCTCTGTCTTGTATAGTACTTAACAGTATTCTTTCCACAATCATGAGGTCGTCTATGGTTCCTATCTAATACAGGAGGAATGTTAATCTGTGTATTCCATTGCTGTAATAGATCACGACCCCATAAATTTATCACTACATCAGCCACAAATGGTCTCAACCTCCCTCTCTGTCCTTCTGGTCCTATACAGTCAATCCATCTCGTGCTTTGTTTTACCTGAGCCAGGGTTCCAATCCCTAAGAATTGAACATTTACCTCATGCAGGGGCCATCTTTGAGGCCAAGATTTATTAGATATGATAGTTACATCAGCTCCTGTGTCCACCAGACCCTCAAACAGTCTATTATTCATCTTAACTATCAATCTAGGCCTATGACTATTTATAGCAGTTTGCCAAAATATACGTTTTTCATTTCCTTCTGTCATGTTTGATTCAACTTCCGTCACTAGTTCGTCATCCAGAGCAGTATGAGTTTTTATAATAGGCACAGAATTTTCTAATTGTCCTGTGGAATATTGTCTTACACTGTGACTGGGAATGTTCGAACCACCTGTGACGTGGGGGCCTTCGAGAGGCCCCCCAAGGAGTTTCCCGATGGTAAAGGGTTTCCTTGCTTGTCTCTGGTCGATCTACACTCATTTGTCCAGTGTCTGCCTTTGCCACACCTTCTACATAACCCAGGAGGCTGAGGCCTTCTGTTTGATTCATTCCTGGGAGTGTTACTTCTAGGGAAGCTTTGCCTACAATTTCTTTTTAGATGTCCTATCTTACCACAGTTATAACATCTGACATTATGATATCTTTTCAAACCTTTGGGGATGGCTTTTCCTACCCAAGCTTCTAAGTCACCATAGTAAGGAACTCTGTTATCTTGATATCTTCTCTGACCTTTAGATATGGCTTCTCCTATCCATGCTTCAGTCTTATTGTCATTATACTCAATGTTGCCTGTATATAGGACCCATTCATCCAAGGGTGCTGACCGCATTTTTAAAGGCCAAAGCACCTGTTTGCATTGAGGATTCGCATTCGTATAAGCTAAAGATTCTATGAGTATTCGCCTAGCATCTATGTCTGCTATCTCTAATTGTACTGCCCTAGATAATCTTTCTAGAAAGATACTAAAACGTTCTCTAGGTCCTTGCTTTATCTTGGTATAGGGTTCTATCCTCTCTCCTAATTCATGAACCTTATCCCAAGCATTCAAAGCTGCTGTACTGCATAGAGACAAGATGTGTTCATCATAGGCAGCTTGGGTTTCTGGGTCAGCATAGAGACCCTCACCAAGAATTTTATCTTGGGGTGCTTTATACCCTTTCTTTAAGCCCTGAAGTTCAAGAGCTTTTGCTTCCTCTCTCCATAAAGCCCTCCATTCTATTTGAGAGGCGCTTTCAAGGACAGCTGATATTAATTGATCCCAATCCTTAGGGGTTACCTTGTTATTCCATGCCCATGATTCTACTAATTGCTTCACATAAGGTGAGTGCATGCCATAAGAGACTACTGCTTCCTTTATATCTTTTAAATCTTTCATACGTATTGGTTCCCACTGATATGCAACGACACCTTTTGGATGTTTCTTCGTTGCTGGCTTTTCATGAATAGATACAGGGAAAGCTCCCCTTACCCTAAATGGTGTGGAAAATTTTAAATCTTTTTCATGCCCTGTTACCTGTAGTTCTTCTTCTGATGTATCAGACTGAAGGTCTTCTAAAGCCTGAAATCTATTCACCATTGTTTCTTTGAGTGTCTGAACTTCTTGAATCAAATAACTTTCTAGAGACTTCATTGTATCAGTCAGTTTCTTACTTTCTCCAACTACAAATGATTCCATGTTTTTAATCTTATCATCCTTAGATATTATCTGAATGGCGTGTAAACTGCCTTCCAGAAACAATGTTCTATCTGCTAGCTTGCCATTATCCTCAGACATGGAAGAGATTCTGTCATCTAGTCTTTCTATCTGATGTTCCAGTTTTTTAAACTTATTAGTAGCTTCCTCCAACCAGGAGTGGGCTGTTTCTGCTAGTTTGTTAATGCATTGCATTGTTTCTGTTCTGGTTATTGAAGTATCTGACATTAAACAAATTATACCTTTCAGCTCGCCAACGCCATCTTCAATATTCTGAATCTTTCTTTCTATATTTTCTATGCTTTGAATTCTATCATTTTCAATGTTTCGAATCTTTGTCTCTATGTTTTGAATTCCATCATTTTCAATGTTTTGAATCCTTGTCTCTATGCTTTGAATTCTATCATTTTCAATGTTTTGAATCTTTGTCTCTATGTTTTGAATTCCATCATTTTCAATGTTTTGAATCCTTGTCTCTATGCTTTGAATTCTATCATTTTCAATGTTTCGAATCTTTGTTACTAAGTCTCCCATGGTTTGTACAAGTTCCTTATTGTTTGCTGTAATCTCAAACCATTTCTTTAAGAATATCATGTTAATGATGAAACCCATTGCTATTACAAAATAAAAGTATATATTGGTCCAGTCATAAGTTTCTTCTGCTAAAATCCCTTCTACATATGAAGTAAAATAATTCCTAAAGTTCTGCATAGTAAAATTATCTGCCATAGTTATAGAACAATTTATTTCAGATTTTATATCAGCTTAAATTGCAAAGGATGTTACAATTACCTTAGGTGTAATTCTGCTGTCCTGGAACTTTGATGCTTTTAGTTGTATATCTCAGCTTGTGGTAGCTATGCCTGGAGGTGTGTCATCAAATAGCGCCTAGCCGCCCAGGCTCGTCTGATCCCGGTTCCTGTAAAAAGTTCTTAACAAACTATGGCAAGCAGAATTTTGTTAAAAGGGGACTTTTGGAGTTACTTGTAACACAAGACGAAATGCGTGCAAGCCGGGCGGGTGCCGCCAGGCGGGTGCCGCCAGGTGGGTGCCGCCGGGCGGGTGCCGCCTAGAGGCTCTGCGCGAATGCAAAGTCCAGTGCAGAAATGGGCAAAAAATGTTAAGCGGTAAGTGCCTTCTCAGGTCTGCTTTAGCGGCAAAGATCTCCTTTGCAGTAAGGAAGAGGCAAATGTCCCAAAGCTGTGGTGAGTCCACCTGGTTAAACCCTGCCCGTTGGGGAAGGTGGGGGAGGGGGGCGGCTTCTGCCGCCTGGGGGCAAAACCCAGGTAAATCCCGCTTCTGACACCAGATATTGCGGTAAATAAGGATCAGGATAAACAAATAGGCTGAATAGATGTTTATTCAGGGAGAAATAACTTAGAACCTAGACAGATGAACACCAGGAAATTCAACCCGATCCTCTCCTGTCCGAGTCACGCCAGAAAGAGAGCACCTTCCTTGCCCCCTCCAACCTCCTTCCTCAGGTCACCTCCGCCCATCGCTCCACCCCCCAATGGGCGTGGTCAGTGCTACAGAAGGACTACCTCACTACACTTAAAAATTACCCATTCCTAATTGTAAATACCTAAACGTGAAAAAGGAAATATACTGTAACCCAACAGCCAACATCAAACTGAAACTCAACGCAATGCTACTGAAATCAGGAACAAGACAAGGCTGTCTACTGTCTGTCTCCATGTCTATTCAACACAGTACTCAAAGTTCTAGCTCTAACAAGAAGACAACAAAGGAGATCAAAGGGATGCAATTTGGAAAAGAAGTCAAACTCTCCCTATTTGCTGATGACATGTTAGTATACATAAGTGACCCCAAAAATTCTAACAGAGAGCTCCTACAACTGATAAACACTTCAAGTAATATAGCAGGAAACAAGATTAACTAAAAAAAATCAGTAGTCATTCTACATACAGATGACAAACAGGCTGAGAAGGAAATCAGAGAATCATCACTCTTCACAAAAGTCACAATAGCATAAAATGTCTTGGGGGTAACTGTAACGAAACAAGTGAAAGGAATGCATGACAAGAACTTGAAGTCTTCAAAGAAAGAAATTACACAAGATATCAGAAAATAGAAAGAGCTCCCATGCTCTTGGATATGTAGGATAAACACAGTGAAAATGGTAATCTTACAAAAAGTAATCTATAGATTCAAAACCCCAGCACAAATCTTCACACAACTTGATCGAAAAATACTCAACTTCAAAGGGAAAAACAAAAAACCCAGGATAGATGAAACAGTTTTTCAAAATAAAGGATCTTCTGGGGACATCACGATCACTGACTTCAACTCTACCATAGAGCTATAGTGATGAAAAAAAACTTGGTATTGGCATAAAAATAGACAGGTGAACAAATGGAATTGAATCCAAGAGCCTGATATCAACGCACAAGCCTATAAACACCTAATTTTTGACAAAGAAGGTAAAATTATAAAATGGAAGAAAGAAAACATATTCAACAAATGATGCTAGTATATCTGGCAGTCACCATGTAGAAGAATGCAAGTGGGTCCATATCTAATGCCTGACTCAAGTTCAAATGGATCAAAGACGCAATATAAATCCATCCACGCCAAAAAATTGGAAATACATTTGAATGCATAGGCACAGGGATCACTTCCTAAGTAGACACCAGTCAGATAAACTCTGAGAGCAAAAATTAATAATTGGGACCTCCTGAAACTGAGAAGATTCTGAAAAGCAAAGAAGACAGTCAACATGACAAAATGGCTCCATACAGAATGAAAAAACTCTTCACCAACCCAACATTTGACTGAGGGCTTATCTACAAAATATACAAAGAACTTAAGAAACTAGAAATTAAACTATCATATAATCAAATTAAAAATTTCTCAAATGGTAGAAAGACACTTAAGGAAATGCTCAACATCCTTAGTCATCAGGGAAATGCAAATCAAACCACTCTGAGATTCCATCTTACACAGATCAGAATGGCTAAGATCAAAACCAGCAATGAATGCTGCAGTTTTTCTAGCTCAGTTTTGAGTGGTAACTCCTGAATTTCCTGTTCAAGTGCCCACTTTTCCTTCTCTTCCAGTTTGAGGATATCAATTTCTTTTTAAGCTCATTAATCTGAAGAGTCATTTGTTCTGATTTCAAATCAATATGTGAGTGCTGTAAATAATCTCTTAGCTCAGTAATTTCTAATGTTAGTTGATTCTGCTTACTCATCAAGATGTGGTTTTCACACTGCATCCTTTCCATCTTTTTAAAGATTTCAATTTCTAACTCATCTATCTGATTTTTTTGGTGATTTCCTAATTACCTAAGTTTTTCAATATTTATTTGAAATTCAATTTCTAGATCTTCTTTAAACTTGGAGAGTTCTTCTTCATGACTGAAGAAGAGTTGGCTTTGCAATTGCTCCAGTTTGATTTCTTGGTATTTTGACATTGTGTTTAGAATCTCATTCTTTTCTTTTTCTAGCATTTCAAGTTCATTGTGTAATATCTAATTTCTGATTCATGTTTAAACTCAAGATCTTTCTGGTTTTTACACAGATCACTCTCAGATTCAATTCTCTCACTTTCTGGTGGCATTAACATGTATTGAAGAGGACATGACTCCTACCCAGAATGGTACAACTCATAATGGGCTGAGCCTTCTCACACCAATCACTAATTAAGAAAATGCCTCACAGCCCAATATTACGGAAGCATTTTCGCAATTGAGGTTCCCTTCTTTAGGATAACTCTAGCTTGACAAGGCAAACTTAAAGTAAATGTAAGGTGTAGATCCAAATACCATTTATAACATGAATAAAACCATGCCAGGACTTTAAAGGTCCAATGCAACTACAGAGTGATATCTGCAAAAATCCATTCAGTCCACCCTGGTAAGATGTTATAGACTTTCAAAATAGAAATAAAGAGTTTAAATAATAGCAGGAAACCAATCATGAAGTAGGAATTACAATTCCTGGGTATGATGTGCAGTGGTGACAGCATATGCCTTTAATCCCAGGACTCGGGCAGTAGAGGCAGAAGGATCTCTGTAAAGAGGCTAGCCTTATCTACACAGTGAGTTTCCAGGAAAGGCTCAGAAGCTACACAGAGAAACTCTGTCTCAATCAATTAATTTTTGTTACTAAAATCAACACAAAGGTACTATTGTTTTCAGTATGCTAAAATAATACACTAAAGTATTTCTATTAGTACACTAAAAACAGAAAATGACTTCATACTAAGATTTGATTTGCCCTTGAATGGGATAAAGTATATAATTCATGGCTTAAAAACCAATCCACTTTCTTGTACTCATAATACTTACATGCTGGAATTGAATTTGTAGTTTGTTACTTTGTTCTCTCAATTGGAAAACTTTTTTAATCATTTCAGCTGTCTCTTTTCTTGATTCCTGCAAATGAGCAGTTAGCTGAGTAATGATGCTCTCTTGATGTTTCATGGCAGATTCAAATTTATATAACTGAGGAAAATGAGTGAAAACAGTAAATAATATCTCTTAGGATGTTTTTCCACAGTTAAGTAATCTTCCCTGAAAGCTGCTGGCCTGTCCAAATTAATTTCATTTCAAAACTGACTTTGAAATCATGTATGTCTATGAAGGACAAGAATATATTTAGGTTGACTTTTCCGTGTGTTCTTATAGAAGAATCGTCTTTACACTTTGGAGTGCACAGATGTGACTCTAGGCAACACCAACAGACACATTTAACCACAGCTTTTTTCTGAAGAGGATGGAATGAAAGTATGCTGTCATTTTTACCAGTGTCCCACTTCATTGTGACTTCTATGCACAGCAGGTGTCACTGTAACCAGTGAGATGACTTACAAGGGCTTGCTGACATTCTTAATCAATTTAAGTCAAACTTGGGTTTAAACATGTTCCTTGTCTAGGGGGTCTCCCTAGACAAGTAACAGGAGCTGCATGGCAATCGTGGGCAACCCAGGCTAGGCTTCCCTCCTGAGGAACTACTTCAAGAGCTACAGGGACAATTAGGATAAAAGCAGAAACGCATGATCAAACTCCTAAATGAAACTCAAAAGTATAAACCGGATTCTTTTCAAGAAAACCCCTGATGGAAAAGGACAGGCAGGTTCACCAAAAGATAGCTAGCCCCCAGGGCCAGCAGAAAAGGGAGGAGCTGCAGAGCAAAGTGGAAGAGCTTCAGCACTAGCTGCTGGAGAAAGGCAACAAGTATATAAACTAGACCTTGAAGGGAATGGACTACAAGTGTTACGCAGGGATTACAACAGCAAGAGCTAGAGTGGAAGGCAAAACAGGAAAGCAGATGACTTATATATCAGAATATTAATAAGGTAATTTTTTTTTGTTTCTTTTACAGTACTTATGAGGGCAGAAGAGATGGCTCACTAGGTCATATCTGCAGACCTGGATACAGGTTCACACCAAGATCCACAGACTTCCAAATGCACTCTGTGCCATGGGGGCACCTACACACAGAAATAATAACTGTTGTTTTATGTTACGAGTAATTTTAGTATTTTAAGATAACCTTAGTGTTTTAAATTTTAAATATATTATTGAATCAAATAAAAAGGTATGTTCACATCATCTCAAAACAGTGTCTATCATATTGATAGCCATTTTGTTCCCTCAAAAAAGAAAATGAAATGATGCTCATTTGTCAGTATTTCTTTTCTGCCCAAATTTGCCAGGAAGCTACTTGGACTTTTACTGACCACAGAACTAGAAATTGGTTTCTTCAGCATAAAGTGGAAGGATAAAGCAAAGACACAAGTTATGTGAAATTGATGGATATAAACAGAGAAAAGGCTGACTTTAATAATGACTTAGAAATTATTAGACAGAAACTTCATGTGGCTATGAAATTTCAGTGACATATAGTCCAGAAAGCCTGTGACAATTGGTGTAAGGCAGAAGAAAACAAAATCTGGGGACTCATTTCTTACACAATTTTCTCTATGAAATCCTAATATTCTCACATATGTTTTAATGCTTATTGTTGTCTTTCCCTAATGCATACCTTAAAACTTGAAAATTTTACTTTAATATTGATGTGTAACTTTTTCACAAGGAATAATAACGATTCCTAACAGCAGTCTTTGAACTCTCTGGAAAGAAGATGGGGCCCCCCATCATTGTTTCCACTTGACTCAACCTGATGCATCTGAACTACAAACATCACCCTAAAACAGGTTTGAGACTATTTTGCTCAAGACAACTCATGACTAGCTAGCTGTTATGGTACACCTTTTTATTACACCCTGGCAAGAGTTTCAAATAGAACTACAGTCAAAAATTTTCTGCCACACAGTGATTAGCTATATATGTCACAGCCAGTTCTGTTGAGAAATTTGGTTGCTAAAAATTTTCTTCCTACAGGATCCATTGAAGCAATCATTGTCCCATTTCAGCAGGAAGTAACCTTAAGACAACGACGCCCCCTTTCCCTACCCTTGGAATTTTGGGATAGTAGTCATTGTCTTTCGGTTGGTTTTAGTTATTTAGGGTTGGGTATGGAAGGTGATGCTTACACTTTTAGAAAGTAATAGGGAATGGTTGGGAAAGGTATGGTTTAGATGGGATATAGGTAGATTAGCCTATTTTCCTGAGAATTTGAGTAAGAATGAGATAGTATTTTATAGCTTACATTGTTATGTGTTCTTTTTTTCCTTTTTTTATTTAATTTTATATAACAAAGTCCAATTAAATGAAAACAAACATTTATAAACAATATTTGGGAATTTGGGCATTGTTCTTTCCAAACTACTTCCTGCTGGTAAGGGGCGCTGTCTTGAGGGAATCGAAGAAGATTCAGATATCCTAGCTGGAGTCTGTAGGGCTGTTTTGTTCACCTGTTTTGAATATAGGATCAGCTTGTACTCTGTTTCAGGCGTTCCGGCGTGATCAAACCACATTAGTCTGGAAGGAATCCACATCTTTTCATTTTCTGTGGAAACAAAAATAGAAATCCTTTTCCCCCAGTAACTTGTCCTTCAACTTAAATTTTGGAGTCAAAGAATTTTTTTTAATTTATTATTTTACATGTCGATCCCAGTTCCCTCTCCCTCCCTCCCTCACTCCCCTCCAGCCCTCCATCCCTTCTTCCCTCCCTTTTACCCTCTCTGCCCTCTCACATGCACTCTAAACACCATCCTCTCCCATCCCCCACCCCAATTCCACATGTGGGGGAATGCCATCCAGTTGGGGTCATGTAGATCTGACAGATCCTGTGAAGTAGGGACTAGGGCTTCTCTCCTGTCTCTAGATTAAGGCAGTTATCCCTCCATGGGGGATAAGTTTGCAAAGTCCTTTTGTGAACCAGGGATACATCCTGTCTGAGGTCTCTTAGACTGCTCAGTCCTTCTGGCTGAGACCCATATTCAAGGGTGCCTAAGGCAGTCCAATGCTGGCTTCCCAGCTATCAGTCTAGTGGCCCTTAGCTCCTCCTTGTTCAGGTAAGCTGTCTCTATGTACTTCTGCCGCATGGTCTTGTCCTCTCCACCTGCTTCTGGGTTCTAGTTCGACTCAGTGTTTATGTATGGGTGTTTACTCCTATTTTCAACAGGAATAGGTTGAGGGGCTCCATGGAGAAGTTATTTGTTGATCTCACTCTCTGGGAAGGGCATTTATGATAGCCTTTCCACGGAAGCTAAGATTGTTAGTTGGGAGCAGTCTTGTAGTTCTCTCGACCTTTCTTTGTGTTCAATTTTATCTTCAAACCAATATTGGCTCCTTCTTTTATGTTCTCTCTCTCTGTCTCTGTCTCTCTCTCTCTCTCTCTTTCTTATCTTCCAATCCTAACCAGGCTCAATGCTCCTGGTCACACATGCCTTCATCTCCTACCCCTCATTTTCTCCTACTTCTCTCTCCATTCGCTGTACTCCCCCACTTCACCTGAGCTCTGGGGGACTTGTCCCTTCCCAGTTCTGTGAGAACTTTATATGAATCTCTTTGAATACACCTTATATCCTAGTTTGTCTACTGATGTGAATTATAGGCTGGTGACCATTTGATCTAGGTCTAAAATCCATATATGAGTGAGTAAATACTGTGTTCCTCTTTTTGTGACTGGGTTACCTCATTCGGGATGGTTTCTTCAAGTGCCATCCACTTGCCTGCGAATTTCAAGATACCATTATTTTTTTCTACAGAGTAGTATTCCATTGTGTAGATGTGCCACATCTTCATTAACCATTCTTCAATTGAGGGGCATGTAGGTTGCTTCCAGGTTCTTGCTATTACAAATAGTGCTGCTATGGACATAGTTGAACAGATGTCTTTGTTGCATGGATGTGAATCCTTTGGGTATATGCCTAAGAGGGGTATTGCCGGGTCCTATGGTAAACTAATTCCCATTTTCCTGAGGAACCTCCATACTGATCTCCAAAATGGCTGTATGAGTTTGCACTCCCACCAGCAGTGGAGGAGTGTTCCACTTTCTCCACATCTTCTCCAACATAAGTCATCACTGGTGTTTCTAATTTTAGCCATTCTGGCAGGGGTAAGATGGTATCTCAAAGTTGTTTTGATTTGCATTTCCCTGATAGCTAAGAATGTGGAGCATTTTCTTAAGTGTCTTTCAGCCTTTTTGATTTCCTCTATTGAGAATTCTTTCTTCAGTTCTGTACCCCATTTTTTAATAGGGTTATTTGGTGTTTTCTTGAATAGTTTCTTGAGTTCTTTGTATATTTTGGAGATCAGCCCTTTGTCGGATAGAGGATTGGTGAAAATCTTTTCCCAGTCAGTGGGCTGCCGTTTGGTCTTGTCGACTGTGTCCTTTGCCTTACAGAAGTGTCTAAGTTTGAAGAGGTCCCATTTATTATTTCTTTCTCTCAGTGTCTGTGCCCCTGGAGTTATGTTCAGGAAGTAGTCTCTTATACAAATTTGTTCAAGGGTACCTCCTACTTTCTCTTCTAAGAGGTTCAATGTGGCTGGATTGATGTTGAGGTCTTTGATCCATTTGGACTTGAGTTTTGTGCATGGCAACAGACATGGGTCTATCTGCAGTCTTCTACACACCCTCAATCCAATTGTGCCAGCACCATTTGTTGAAGATGCTGTCCTCGCCCCTTTGTATAATTTTAGCTGTTTTGTCGAAAATCAGGTGTTCATAGGTGTGTGGATTAATATCAGGATTTTCAATTCGATTCCATTGGTCTACTTGTCTATTTTTATGCCAATACCAGGCTGTTTTCAGAACTATAGCTCTGTAATAGAGCTTAAAGTCAGGAATGGAGATGCCTCCTGAAGTTCTTTTATTGTATAGGGTTGTTTTGGCTATCCTGGGTCTTTTGTTTTTCAATATAAAGTTGATTATTATCCTTTCAAGGTCGGTGAAGAATTGTGGTGGGATTTTAATGGGGATTGCATAGAATCTGTAGATTGCTTTTGTTAAGATTGCCATTTTTACTATGTTAATCTTACCTAAGCAAGAGCATGGGAGATCTTTCCATTTTCTGGTATCTTCTTTAATTTATTTCTTTAGAGTCACAAAGTTCTTATTATATAGGTCTTTTACATGTTTGGTAAGCGTTACACCAAGATACTTTATGTTGCTTGTGGCTATTGTAAAGGGTCATGTTTCCCTGATTTCTTTCTCTGCCTCTTTGGCATCTGAAAAAAATAGGCCTACTGATTTTTTTTGAGTTTATCTTGTATCCTGCTAGTTTGCTGAAGGTGTTTATCAGCTGTAGGAATTCCCTGGTAGAGTTTATTGGGTTGTTTATGTACAATATCATATCATCTGCAAATAGAGACAGTTTGACTTCTTCCTTTCCAATTTGGATCCTCTTGATCTCCTTTGTTGTCTTATAGCATTAGCTAGAACTTCTAGTACGGTATTCAAGAGATATGGAGAGAGAGGACAGCCTTGTCTTGTTCCTGATTTTAGAGGAATTGGCTTAAGTTTCTCTCCATTTAGTTTGATGTTGGCAGTTGGTTTGCTGTATATTGCTTTTATTATGTTTAGGTATGTTCCTGTTATCCCTGACCTCTCCAAGACCTTTATCATGAAAGGGTGTTGAATTTTGTCGAAGGCTTTTTCCGCATCTAGGGAGATAATCATATGGTGTTTCC
Organism: Phodopus roborovskii; assembly: GCF_943737965.1. Lineage (NCBI taxonomy): Eukaryota > Metazoa > Chordata > Mammalia > Rodentia > Cricetidae > Phodopus > Phodopus roborovskii. The sequence continues at coordinate 1,003,228 of NW_026126683.1, read as the reverse complement.
TTTTCTGTTTGTTTTTATGGTGGATTACGTTGATAGATTTTCATATGTTAAACCATCCCTGCATTCCAGGTATGAAGCCTAGTTGGCCATGGTGGATGATTTCTCCGATGTATTCTTCAATTCGGTTTGCCAGTATTTTATTGAGTATTTTTGTTGTGTCTTTGTGAGGTTTGGCTACCAAAGTTATTGTGGCCTCATAAAAAGAGTTTGGCAATGAACCTTCTGTTTCTATCTTGTGGAACAGTTTGAGGAGTAGTGGTATTAGTTCTTCCTTGAATGTCAGGTAGAATTCTGCACTGAATCCATCTGGCCCTGGACTTTTTTTCATTGGAAGGCTTTCGATGACTGCTTCTACTTCATTGCGGGTTATAGGTCTATTTAAGTTGTTTGTCTGTTCTTGATTTAATTTTGGTAAGTGATAGTTATCCAGAAACTTGTCCGTTTCCTTTGAATTTTCAATTTTTGTGGAATACAGGTTTTCAAAGTATGACCTGAAAATTGTCTGGATTTCCTCTGTGTCTGTTGTTATGTTCCCCATTTCGTTTCTGATTTTGTTAATTTGCATGTTCTGTCTCTGCTTTTTCGTTAATTTGGATAAAGGTTTGTCTATCTTGTTGATTTTCTCAAAAAACCAACTCTTTGTTGCATTGATTTTTTGTATTGTTTTCCTGGTTTCTATTTTGTTGATTTCAGCCCTCAAGTTGATTATTTCCTGGCGCCTACTCCTGCGGGGTGAATTCGCTTCTCTCTGTTCTAAGATTTTCAGTTGCACTGTTAATTCTCTTATGTGACTATCCTCTGTTTTCTTCATATGGGCACTTAGTGCAATGAACTTCCCTCGTAGTACTGCTTTTAAGGTGTCCCATAAGTTCGGGTATGTTGTATCCTCATTCTCGTTGAATATTAGAAAGTCTTTAATTTCTTTCTTTATTTCTTCTTTGACCCAGGAGTGGTGCAATTGCACATTGTTCAGTTTCCATGAGTTTGCAGGTTTTCTGCTATTTGTGTTGATGTTCAATTCCAATTTTAAAGCATGGTGGTCTGATAAGATACAGGGGACTATTCCTAGTCTCTTGTATCTGTTGAGGTTTGTTATGTCACCTAGTATGTGGTCGATTTTAGAGAAGGTTCCATGTGGAGCAGAGAAGAAGGTATATTCTTTTGTCTTTGGATGGAATGTTCTATAGATGTCTGTTAACACCAGTTGAGACATAACTTCTGTTAGTTCTTTTGTTTCTTTGTTGAGTTTCTGATTTGTGGTCCTGTCTAGTGTTGAGAGTGGTGTATTGAAGTCTCCCACTATAAGTGTGTGAGGTTTTATATGAGCTTTGAGTTTTAGTAGTGTTTCTTTTACGAATGTGGGTGACTTTGTATTGGGGGCATAGATGTTCAGAACTGAGACTTTGTGTTGATGGATTTCTCCTGAGATGAATATGAAATGACCGTCTTCATCTCTTTTGATTAATTTTGGTTTGAAGTCTAACTTGTTAGATATTAGGATAGCTACGCCTGCTTGCTTCTTATTTCCATTTGATTGGAAAATCTTTTCCCAACCCTTTACCCAGAGGTAATGTCTATCTTTGTAGCTAAGATGTGTTTCTTGTATGCAGCAGAAGGATGGATTCTGTCTTCGTATCCATTCTGTTAGCCTGTGTCTTTTTATAGGTGAGTTAAGACCATTAATGTTGAGGGTAAGGACCATTGATTGTTGATGCTTGTTTGATTTAGGTTTGTTGTTGGCAGTGGTATTGTGAATATATTAGTTCTGCTTCACCCTTGGTTTCTGGTGTAGTTGGATTATCTGTTGCCTACATTTTTGTGGGCGTAGTTACCTTCCTTGGGTTGGAGTTTTCCTTCCAATACTTTCTGTAGGGCTGGATTTGTAGATACATATTGGGAAAATCTGGTTTTGTCATTAAATATCTTGTTCTTTCCATCTATATTGATTGAGAGTTTTGCTGGATATAGTAGCCTAGGCTGGCATCTGTGTTCTCTTAATACTTTTAGAACATCTATCCAGGACCTTCTGGCCTTGAGGGTTTCCATGGAGAAGCCAGGTGTAATTTTGATAGGTGTGCCTTTATATGTTACCTGTCCTTTTTCCTTCGCTGCTCTTAATATTCTTTCTTCATTCTGTATGCTAGGTGTTTTGATTATTATATATCGAGGGGTCTTTTTTCTTTGTTCTAGCCTATTTGGGGTTCGGTATGCTTCTTGTACTTTCATGGGCATGTCCTTCTTCAGATTTGGAAAGTTTTCCTCGATGATTTTGTTGAATATGTTTTCGGCACCTTTGAGCTGGGCTTCCACACCTTCGTCTACGCCTATCATTCTTAGGTTTGGCCTTTTCTTGGTGTCCCACATTTCCTGGATGTTTTGTGTTAAGGATTTGTTGGATTTATGATTTTCTTTGGTCGATGAATCTATTTCTTCTAGTTTATCTACTGCGCTTGAGATTCTCTCTTCCATCTCTTGAATTCTATTGGTTATGCTTGTATCCATAGTTGCCGATTTTTTTGCCCAGCTTTTCAATTTCCAGCATTCCTTCCGTTTGTGTTGCCTTTATTTTCTCAATTTCAGTTTTCAAGTCTTGAACCGTTTCCTTCACCTGGTTAATTGTTTTTTCTTGGCTTTCTGTACTTTCCTTAAGGAAGTTGTTCATTTCTTCTACTGTTTTGTTTGTTTTTTCCTCCATTTCTTTAAGGGATTTTCTCACATCTTCTTTGAGGGTCTCTATCATTTTCATGATGGTGATTTTCAAGTTGTACCCTTCTGCTTCCTCTGCTTTGTTGTTGTGTTCCATTCTAGTTGGTATAGATTCCCTAGATTCTGGTGGTGTCATGTTTGTCTTTCTGTTGTTAGATGTTCTCTTGTATTGCCTTCTTCCCATAGCTTCTTCTAGTAGTTGTTGGTGGTGTCTCCCCCCTCTCTCTATGGTACTTCCCCAATGGGCTTATGTGGGTCTGAGATTCAATATCTGTAGCTCTGTGTGGTCCAAGCTCTCTAGGAGGTTTCTCCGCAGACAGGGATCCAGGGATGGGGTCAAGGATGAGGATCAAGAAGAAGATGCCAGCAGGTACTCACAGTGGTCCTCTGGCCAATAGCTCTGGCCAATAGCTCTGGCCAATAGCCGGCGGAAGAGGACGAGGGCTGAGCTGGAACTTTAGAAGGTTTTGCAGCGTAGTGGGATCTCACTGGAAACTGGTGCTCTCCAACTGAGACCTCGTTCTTTGTCAGAGGCCAGGATTTGGGGGTCAAGGATCTTGCTGGCAGGAACTCTGAGTGGACCCGCAGAGGTAGGCGGATCTCTGGGAGGGGCTGGGGACTCCAGCAGAGGAATGGAGGCGGGGTCAGAGACCAAGCTGGTGGAAATTAAGGGTGGTCCAGGGTGGATAGTCAGGTCTCCTTTGTTCAGAGTTGCTCCAAGAAGTCTCCAAAGTAGGGTGGACTGTTGGCCCCACCCTCTGTCCCAGTGCTCAACCAGAGCTGCAGGACTGTGGGGGGGGTAGAGCACAGGGTAGGGGGGTAGTCTGGCGGTGGGGATGGGTGGGGGTGTTTCAGAGCTCCAAGGGTGCTCTCGATGGGGATTGGAGACAGGAGCAGCAGGATCAGGAGCTAACCCAGGGAGTTCAGGAGGGGGAGGGGGGAAAGATGTTGTAGGGGACAGGCAGCCCCGATTGTGCCCAGACTCACCTCAGGCCAATAGCCGGCGGAAGAGGACGAGGGCTAAAAATGGCTTTTAAGCAGTTTTTTTATTTCAGCTGTTCCAGTCCCTTAGGTAAATCCTAATTGAGAAAGCACATCAAAGTTTGTTCTTCTATGCCACGAATTCTCCTTCCCTATTTTGTGAAATCTTTGTGGTGATAGTTCTCCCACTGACCTTAGCAGGAGTTTTGTGATAAGGATTCAAGGAGCATTAGGTATTAATACTTATATAGAAATTGTCTTTGATGATCATAATCTAATTTTTAGTAGTTTTGATACATTGTTTTCTCTTTTGAAAGAATAACTATATCATGTCTCTCCTTTTTTTCCCTCCATCCAAACTTTTCCCATGCAAATGCTCATTTTATTTTCTCAAGTTCATGATCTCTATCTCTGTATAAACACACACACACACACACACACACACACACACACACACACACCTATAGTGAGATATTCACTTTGTCTGCATCTGTGGCACTGACCAAGCCTATTGATATTTAATAAGGATCAGGAGAAACAAAGAGGCAGAATAGATGTTTATTCAGGGAGAAATGACTCACAACATAGACAGATTAACACCAGAAGGTTCCTGGTCCCAAGAATGATTCTGGATGTACTCCTATCCCTGTGCTGCAAGCAAGAGTGCTCTCCTAGCCCCCTCCTAAGACTTAGTTCCCCCAGGTAACATCTGGCCCTGTCTCCACCCTCAATGGGCATGGTCTATGCCACAGGTGTGGACAAGGTGAATCTCTCACTACAATTACCCTTTTAGTCTAAAGAAAAGATTTGGGCTAGATACAAAAACTATATACAAAACAGTGAATAACAAGTGTTCTCTAAGAAAAGAAAAATTGAGAACATACAAACTTAAGACCTAACTATCTAGTCCTAGCGTGAAGTTGAAATGGGGTTTACAATAGAGTTGTTCTAAGCTAGAAATCTTAAGTCTAGTAGCTAATATATCTAACTAGGAAGAGAGAATAATAGCTGTGTTAATTTAATCTTCAACCTCATCAAAGACCTGAAAAGGAAAATAACAATACTAAGGTATGCAGGAAGTGCAAATGGGTAACTTCCAAAAGGTGCAGCAATGACAGAAACAGCAAGCTACCTGGACAGTCACCCAAGATCTCACAGAAATGTTGGTACAGCCAGTTTTCACTAAGGCCAAGAGTACCTGACAGACCACAACAAAAGCAGGGAGGTAACCTTAGCCTGACTTGGCAAGGTTCAGCAGTCTTCTATGATGGGAGATGTCATTCTGTATATGTTTCTCATACTGGTTAATAATAAAGCACTGTTGGCCAATAGGAAAGGAAGATAGGAGGGACTAGTAGACAAGGAGGAAATAGGAAGTGGAGAGGAGGAGCCAAGATGGAGAGTCGAGAGAAAGCAGTATGCCGGCCGGCTCCCCGGTAAGAGAAATACATAGATCAGCAGAAATGGGTTAATAATTAAGGCAGAGCTAGCCGATAAGAAACAAGTAACCGGGCCAACAGCATTGTATCAAATACAGAGTCTCTGTGCATTATTTGGGGCTGGCGCAGCGGCGGGAAAAGACCAGGCGGCAGGCGGAAAAATCCATACTTCTTACACTTCTATGTTTGTATCCTACAAGCATATTGGACCACACATCCAAGATGGGGGCAGTTCTTTGCCCGAGAGGCCATAGCTGAAGCAAGGATGGATTTCAGGAGGAGTGTCAACAGTGCCCAACATATTTTTGGGAAGGTGCATGGTGCTATCAGGAGGTATAGTGTTTCATGTCAAAGGAGTACTAATATTAAAACATTTAAATGCCATGTTCTGCAGGTCTATGAAGTTTTTGAAGATTAAGCATCTATGTATGATTAATATCATAGGTATAGGAAATATGGGTGAAGATAATCTCTAATACTCAGGAACCTAGCTATAACACTGATTGAAACTTCCCTGAGTAAAGCAGGGACAAATACCTAAGCAATGTAACTATGTACGTGTATATACATGTAAATCCCTAAAGAAGAGGTAGAGTAGAAATGCCTAGACCAGAAGTAGAATTATAAAGTGCAGCATGATAAAGATATCCTAAATAGTATCAATATACAAAAATGTCTTGAACATAAGTAAAAGTATACATACATAGAATATGGTAAAGATATTGACTTCTGACACCAGATATTGATGTTTAATAAGGATCAGGAGAAACAAATAGGCCGAATAGATGTTTATTCAGGGAGAAATAACTCACAACATAGACAGATGAACATCAGCAGGTTCCTGGTCCCAAGGATGTCTCCAGATGTATTCCTGTCCCGTTGCTCTGAGCCCCCTCCTCAGACTTAGTTCCCCCAGGTAACATCCGGCCCTGTCTCCACCCCCCAATGGGCGTGTTCTATGCTACAGTTTTGGACAAAGTGAATATCTCACTACACATGCCCATTGGGGGTGGAGACAGGGGTGAAGTGACCTGGATACTGGATACTAGGTCTGAGGAGGGGCCCAGGAAGTGTTTTCTTGCTGGCGGGACATAGACAGGAGAGGATCCAGAGGCATCCTTGGGACCAGGAACCTGCTGGTGTTCATCTGTCTATTTTGTAAGTTATTTCTCTCTGAATAAACATCTATTCTGCCTATTTGTTTATTCTGATCCTTATTAAACCACAATATCTGGTGTCAAGAGTGGGATCAGGATTTTCGCAGGACCTATGTTTCACCCAGGCAGATATCATTCCCTTGTCCCACCATCCCTGAACAGGTAGGTCCCTTGCCTAACCAGGCAGACACATCGCGGTTTGTGAGACGTTTGTGTCTGCTCTACAATTTCTTTATCTCTTACGCTGCCCTGAGACCACTGCTCATCTCCTGTCCATTCCCTCACATTGCATTCACACAGAGCCCTGCAGCACCCACCCCACTCGTGTGTTCCCGTGCATGGCACAGCTTCTGGGCCTGCCCTGCTTGTGTGTTCCCACGGCCTGCTGGCACCAGTTGGAGGCAAAACCTGTTAGCCCTGTAGTCCCAGCAATTTGCACAAGGCTTGTTTCACTCCTTTATTTAACAAAATTTCGCTTGCCCTAGTTTTTTAAGAGCTATTTTACAGGGACTGGGATCAGAAGGATTGTCTGCTATCAGACACTATTTGGTGGTACACCAACCACTAGGCATAACTACCACAAGTTGAGATCTACAATTAAAAGCATTAAAGTTCCAGGACAGCAGAATTGCACCTAAGGTAACTGCAGCATCCTTTGCAATTTAAGCTTATATCTGAGATATATTGTTCCATACCTATGGTAGATAATCTTACAATGCAAGACTTTAGAAATTCTTTTACTTCATATATAGAAGGAAATTTAGCAGAAGAAAATCATGACTTAACCAATATATACATTTTTTTTGTAATAGTAATGTTTTTTTCATTAATATTACATTCTTAAAGAAATGGTTTGATATTAGAGTAAACAATAAGTAACTTGTACAAACCATAGGAGATTTAGTAACAAAGATTAAAAAAAAACAGAACACAAAACATAGAATGCTTAGAAAAAAATGTTCAGAATATTGAAGATGGCAATAGAGAGCTGACAGGTAGAACAGGTAGAATACAAAACATGGAACATAAAAAGGACCAAGTAGAAAACAGAATTTGTTCCATGTCTGATGCTTCAATAACCAGAACAGAAACAATGCAACGCATTAACATGCTAGCAGAAACAGCTCCTTCCTGGTCAGACGAAGCTACTAATAAGGTTAAAAAACTGGAACATCAGATGGAAAGACTAGCAGATAGAATATGTTCCATGTCTGAGGATAATAGCAAGCTAGCAGATAGAACATTGTTTCTGGAAGGCAGTTTACATGCCATTCAGTTAATATATAAGGATGAGAATATTAAAAACATGGAATCATTCATAGTTGGAGAAAGCAAGAAACTGACTGATTCAATGAAGTCTCTAGAATGTTATATGATTCAAGAAATTCACATACTCAAAAAAGCAATGGTGAACACATTTCAGGCCTGAGAAGACCTTCAATCTGATACATCAGAAGAACTGCAGGTAACAGGGCATGAAAGAGACAACAACAAAAACAAAAAAAAAAAAAAAAGAAGAAAAAGAAAAAACCATCTAAAAAGTGTCACTGCATAGCAATGGGAGCCAATATGTATGAAAGATTTTAAAGGCATAAAGGAAGCAGTAGTCTCTAATGGCATGTATTCACCATATGTGAAACAATTAATAGAATCATGGGCAAGCAAAAACAAGCTAACCCCTAAGGATTGGGATCAATTAATATCAGCTGTCCTTGAAAACTAGCTGTCCTTGAAAACTCCTCTCAATTAGAATGGAGGGCTTAATGGAGAGAGGAAGCAAAAGATCTTTAAATACAGGGCTTAAAGAAAGGTTATAAAGCTCCCCAAGATAAAATTTTTGGTGAGGGTCTTTATGCTGACCCCGAAACCCAAGCTACCTATGATGAACACATCTTGCCTCTATGCAGTACAGCAGCTTTGAATGCTTGGGATAAGGTTCATGAACTAGGGGAGAGAATAGAGTCCTATACCAAGATAAGGCAAGGACCCAGAGAATTCTATAGTGTGTTCCTAGAAATACTGTCTAGGGCAGTACAATTAGAGGTAGCAGACAGATTCTAGTCAAATCCTCATAGAATCATTAGCTTATGAGAATGTGAATCCACAATGCAAACAAGTGCTTTGGCCTTTAAAAATCAGATCAGCACCCTTGGATGTATATACAGCCAACACGGAGTATAATGACAATAACACTGAAGCTTAGGTAGAATAAGGCATGTCCAAAGGTCTGAGAAGATATCAAGATAACAGAGGTCTTAAATATGGTGACATAGAAGCTTGGGTAGGAGAAGCCATCTCCAAAGGTTTGAAATGATATCAAAATGTCAGATGTTTTAACTGTTGTAATATAGAATATCTAAAAAGAAATTGTAGGCAAAGAATTTCTAGAGATAACACTCCCAAGAAGAGATAACACTCCAAGACTGAGGCCTTCAATGTAGAAGGTATGGCAAAGGCAGACACTGGAGAAATGAGTGTAGATGGACCAGAGACAAGCAAGGAAACCTTATGGCATTGGGAAACTCCTTGTGGGGCCTCTCAAAGGCCCCCATGTCAAAGGTGGTCCAAACATTTCCAGTCACTGTGGAGGATAATCTCCCATTAGAAAATCCAGTGCCTATCGTAAGAACTCATACTGCTCTGGATGACAAACTAGTGATGGAAGTTGAATCAAACATGAAAGAACGAAACAAAAAATGTATATTTTGTTTGACCTCTATAAAGAGTCAAAAGCCTAGATTGATAGTTAAGATGAATAACAGACTACTTTCAGGCATTGTTGACACAGGAGCTGATGTAACTATCATAACTAATAATACTTGGCCTCGAAGATGGCCCTTGCAAGAGGTAAATGTTCAGTTCTTAGGGATTAGAACCCTGTCTCAGGTAAAACAGAGCACGAGATGGATTGAATGTGTAGGACCAGAAGGACACAGAGAAAAGTTGAGACCATATGTGGCTGATATAGTGATAAATTTATGGGACCATGGTCTATTACAGCAATGGAATACGCAGATTAACATTCCTCCAGTATTAGATAGTAACCACAAACAACCTCATGATTGTAGAAAAAATATTATAAAGTACTATACAAGACAGACACCAAATATCCAGGCTGTACAAAAACAGGACACAAGTGCCAAACAAACAGAGGAACCAAAAAGCCCTACCCTTAAAATGGCTAACAGATGAACCTCTCTGGGTAGGGCAATGGCCTATGACCTCTGAGAAGTTAGAGGCCTTAGAAAACCTGGCTCAGGAACAGCTAAATGCTGGACATGTCGAGGAATCTACCAGCCATTGGAACTCTCCTGTATTTGTAATCAAAAAGAAATCTGGTAAATGGAGAATGCTTACAGACCTGATAGCCATCAATAAAATTATTCAGCCAATGGGCTCTCTACAGCCTGGAATGCCCTTGCCTTCTTTAATACCTAAAGAATGGACTTTTATAGTTATTGATTTGAAGGATTGCTTCTTCACTATACCTTTACAAGAACAAGATAAAAAGAAATTTGCCTTTTCGGTACCAAATTACAATAATTCTCAACCGGTGAAGAGATATCAGTGGAAGGTTTTGCCACAGGGAATGTTAAATAGCCCCACACTGTGCCAATATTTTGTATAAAAACCATTGGAAATAATTCGTAAACAGTTTCCACAATCCATAATATATCATTTACATGGATGATATATTGTTAGCTGACTCTAAAGTAGAAATATTAGGAAAAAATGTTTGAGAAAGTAAAGGAAGTTTTACCTCGCTGGGGATTGCAAATTACACCCAAAAAAGTACAAAAATGAGATTCTATCAACTACTTATGATATAAAATAGGTCTACAGAAAATTAGACCCCAAAAAGTACAGATTAGGAGAGATTGCTACCAGACTCTTAATGATCTTCAAAAATTACTAGGACAGATTTCTCAACTACAAACCATTACTGGAGTAGAAGGGCATGATTTGAAAAACTTGAAAATGACCCTGAAAGGGGACAAGGACTTGAAAAGTCCATGAATACTATCAGCTAAAGCTGAAAAGGAATTAGAATAGGTAGAAAAGAGGATACTAGAAGCAAATGTGGATTGTGGATCCAAAACGAGACTGTATTCTGGTTATATAACCATCTATAGAATATCCTTCAGGGATTTTGATGCAGAAGGAAGATATCATATTAGAATGGATATTTCTACCAAATAAACAGAATAAAAAACTGAAAACATATATAGAAAAGATCTATGACTTGATTATAAAGAGTAAATTAAGACTTCATCAACTGACAGGAAGGGACCCAGGAGAAATTATAGTACCTTTAACTATGAAGAAATTTCCTCCTTATGGAAAGATAATGAATATTGGCAGAGATCATGCAGTAATCTTTTTGGGAATGATTAGCAACAATTATCCCAAAAGTGAAAGAATCAAATTCATAAAGAAAATTATTTGGATCCTTCCATGCATTGTAAGAAAAACGCCTATCTCTGGAGTTCCTACATTCTACACTGGTGCAAACAAATCTGGTAAAACAGGATATAAATCAGGAAAAGTAAGTAGTTCAAAGCCCTTACAATTCTATACAAAAGGCAGAATTGTATGTGATTCTCATGGTACTTATGGATTTTACAGAACCCTCAATATAGTTATTGACTCGCAATACACAGAGAGTCATCTTACACATTGAAACTGCAAAATTTGTTACTGACGACACAGAATTAACTTTATTGTTTATACAGTTACAAAATACTATCAGAAAGAGGACTCATCCTATATATATAAAACACACATCAGATCCTATATGTGTCTGCCAGGTCCTCTATCACAAGGCAATGATGAAACTGATCGGTTATTAATAGGAAGTGTGTTAGAAGCCTCGGAGTTTCATAAGAAACACCACATGAACAGCAAAGGTTTAAAAAAGGATTTTTCTATCACTTGGCAACAAGCTAAGGAAATAGTAAGGAAATGTCCTACTTGCTCATTCTATAACCAAACTCCTTTACCACCAAGTAAAGGTATAAATAAAAATGAAATATGGCAAATTCATTTTGTAGAATTTGGAAAATTAAAATACGTACATCACACTATAGATACATTTTCAGAGTTTCAATGGGCCACTGCTCTGAGCTCTGAAAAGGCTGATTCTATTATCACACACCTATTGGAGGTAATGGCCATTATGGGCATACCTGCACAAATTAAAACTGAAAATGCTCTGGCATATGTCTCCAGAAAACTGAAACAGTTTTTTGAGTATTATAACATAAAGCACATAACTGGTATACCACACAATCCTACAGGACAAGCAGTAGTTAAGACATTCAATCCTACTGTAAAGGAAATGCTCCATAAACAGGCAGGAGGAACCAAGACACCCAAACACAGGTTACATAATGCTTTATTAACATTAAACTTTCTTAATGCTGATGAAAAAGGAAAAACAGCTGCAGAAAGACACTGGACAATAGAAAAAACTTCTGAACTAAATCAGCTGGAGTGCTTCAAGGATGTATTGACCTCAGTATGGAAACCAGGATATGTGTTATATTGGTGTAGGAATTTCACACTTGTATCAAGAAGCCACTTGGTGTAAGACAAAAGAAATCAAAATCTAGGGACTAATTTGCTTATATGCAATTTTCTCTCTGAAATCCTAATTTTCTCAAATACGTTTTAATTCTTATTGTTGCCTTTCCCTATATGCATACCTTAAACCTTGAGGTATTAGTATTATGTCGATTACATTGTTATATATTCTTATATGAGGTAACCTATGTAAAATATCTATATCCCTGTCTCAGTTGTTCCCCAATAATACACCCATTTATCATTTATCTTTGGTCGAGTGAACTCAATACTACCCTGTCATATTGTGTAAAAATATCCACTTATGATGTTTTATGTACATTATCCTAGTTGGGATTTTATGTTCTCACCATCTCAGTCCAGCCAGCTGGAATTCCATGACCCAGAGCCAACCTAGGCCAGAAACTCTGCATTCTGTTACCCTCATTGCCTGTAACTTCTGTACTTTATGCCAGCCACAGAGTCTGCTGCACTTCCCTGTACTCTCTCTGCACCATGCATTTATCCATATGTTTGTTGAGTGTTGCTTAGAAATTACAGATTGCAACACAATAAAAACAAAATCAGACAGGAGCTTCATTGCTCTGGAACTCCATTTGGCTGTGCACCTCTGACACCTGCTGGCCAAACATAGTTACTGCAACTTAAGATCAGCAAGTGAGCCAACAAGCACTCAGACCTTCTGGGATTTTATTTGAGGTATATATAGTACTGCATCTTTTGAAAATTAAGCTAATAAATAAATAGATAAATAAATAAAAATAAATACATCAACCATCAATATATACAATTAATGCGACAATACATCAATACATACAATAAACTACTCCATAGCAATGGCAGATAATATTACTATACAGGAAGACCTCTTCATGTCTTATATGAATAGGATTTTAGAAGAGGTTTATGAGTACCTGGAACATATTTACTATTAGCCAAAGTTGCTATTAGCTTGATAGTCTATATAATAACCTTAAAGAAATGGTTTGATAATATCAGCAAATATGAGGAAATTATAGAGAGCACTGAAAATACTTTACAGACTGGTAAAGGATTCAGACCATTGAAAACAGCAATGATGATTTCAAAAACAGAATGCAAAAAATGGAACATTATATTGACTGTAACAGAAAAAAAAATTGTTCCATGTTTGAGATTAACCACAAGCTCATAGATAGAACATTGTTTTTGGAAGTCACTCTACATGCCATCCAGATAATCTCTAAGGATGAGAATATTAAATCTCTAGAATAATATATGATTGAAGAGAACAGAAATTGACTGATTTAATAAAATATTGGAATCTTTTAATGTTTAGGAAATTCAAACGCTCCAAGAAACAATGGTGAATAGATTACTAGCCACAGAAAACTTTAAAACTTATAGGACAGGAGATGAGGTGGAAACAAAAGACAATGAAAGAGATTTAACATCACCAGTATCTTTCAGAATCAGAGATGACTTACCAAAGGTCATAACATCAACACTTGTTATGGTCTACCCTGTCATTATTACTGAAAAGCCAGGCAATGAGAAACATCCATAGGGATTCCTGGAATGTCATTGGCAGCCAATACATATGAAAGATTTAAAATGTATTAAAGCAGCAGTAGATTCTTATGGCATGCATTCACCACATGTGAGGCAGTTATTGGAGTCATGGCTACAAGATGTAGAATAATCACAAATTACTAGAGCCAATTAGTCTCAGCTGTCCTAGAAATCAGTCCTCAAATGAAATCACATTCATTATGGAGGGTCCAGGCCAAAGCCCTTGGACATCAAGGTAAAAAGAAAGGGTATAAGGCTCTGTAAGACAAAATTCTTGGTGAGGTTCTTTATGCTGAATCAGAGAATCAAGCTACATACCATAAATGCATCTTGTCCCTATGCCATACAGCAGCAGGCTTGAAGGCTTGGGACAAGATTCAAGAACCAGGGGAAAGAACTGAGCCATATACTGAGGTGATGCAAGGCCCAAAAGAACATTTTAGTGAAGTTTTTGAAAGATTGACAAATCCATACAAATAGGGGTAGCAGATTCAGATGCTAGATGAGTACTCATTGAGTCTCAGGCTTTTGAAAATGCTATTTCAGAATGCAAATAGTTGCTTGGGCCCTTAAAGATAAGATCAGCACTAATGGATGAATGGATTCTGCACATAGCCAATATTGAGTCTTTCATTTATGACACTGAGACTTGGATAGGAGAAGCAATCTCCAAAGATATGAAAAGATATAATAACAAATGCTTTAATTGTGTCAGAATAGGACATCTGAGGAGAAATTGTAGATAAGGCATTCCAGCAAATAATGCTTCTTCTAGGAATGGAGGACCCCCAAACTTCTGGATTATGTAGAAGATGATGCAAAAGCTGACACTGGACCAATGAATGTAGATCGACCAGACACAAACAAGAAAACCCTTTACCATCTGAAAATTCCCTAGAGGGCCTCTCGGAGGCCCCCATGTCGAACATGATTCAGTCATTCCCAGCCACTGTGGAGGACAATCCTCCCGAGAACAACTAGAAAATCCAATGCCTATTATAAAAAATCATACTACTCTGGATGGTAGACTAGCTTTGGAATATGAAACAAACATTCAAAGAGGAAACAAAAATGTATATATTGTCAGTCTTCTATAAAAGACCAAAGGCCCAATCTAAGAGTATAGGTAAATAATGTTATACTTGATCGTTTGCTAGACACTGGCAGATGGAATGTTGGCATCCAAGTTGGAGTCTTCAGCAGGTTAAAAGTTCAGTTCTTAGGGATTAGAACCCTATCTCAGCTAAAACAAAGCATGACCTTTGTTAAATATATAGTGCCAGAAGGACAAAGAGGAAGGATGGGGTCACTTGTGGCTAACATAGCAATAAATCTATGTGATGATCTATTGCAGCAATGGGATACATAGATTAACTTCCATCCAGTATCATGTATGAACCATAAACAAACTCATGTGTATGGAAAAAATAATGTAAGGCACTATATAAGACAAACGCCAACAATTCAGCCTGTACAATAACAGAATACACATGTTGAACTAACAGAGGAACTGGAAGCACTGCTCTTACAGTGGCTAACTGGTGAATCTGTCTGGGTGGGGCAATGGCCTATGACTTCTCAGAAGCTCAAGGCTCTAGAAAAGCTGCTTCTGGAACAGCTAAATGCTGGGCATATTGAAGAATCTAACAGCCCTTGGAATTCTCCTGTATTTGTTATTTAAAAGAAATCTGGAAAATGAAGAATGCTCACAGATCCAAAAGCCATAAAGAAAGTAATTCAGCCAGTGGGCTCTCTACAGCCTGGAATGCCCTTACCTTCTCTGATAATTAAAGAATGGCCTAGTATAGTTATTTGCTTAATAGACAGTTTCTTCACTATACCTATACAAGAAAGAGTTAAAGTAGAAATTTGCATTCACAGTGCCAAATTATATTAATTCTCAGCATATCGAGAGATATCAATGGGAGATCCTTCCACAGGGAATGTTAAATAGTTCCAATCTGTGCCAATATTTTGTGCAAAAACCATTGGAAACAATTAATGAACAGTTCACCGGATGATATACTGTTGGCTGATTCTAAGGCAGAGGTGTTAGAAAAAAAATTTGAAAAAGTAAAAAAAAAACGTTTTGCCTCCCTGGGAATTACTAATTGCCCCTGAATAAACACAAAGAGGAGATTCTATCAATTAGTGAGGATATAAAATATATCTACAGAAAATTAGACCACAAAAAGTGCAAATCAGGAGAGATCGATATCAGACTGTTAATGATCTTTAAAAATTGCTAGGAGAGATGTCCCAGCTACAGACTATTATCAGAGTAGAAAGAGAAGAACAACAACAAAAAAAAAAAATTGAAAAAGACATTAAGAGCATTCAAGGACATAAAATGTCCAAGAACATTAGCTGAAGCTGAAAATGAATTAGAGTGGGTAGGAAAGGAAATATTAGAGGCTTATGTGGACCGTGTAGAAACAAAGCTCCACTACATTCTGGCTACATTACCATCTAGGGAATACCCATCAGGGATTTTGATGCAGAGGAAAGATACCATATTAGCATTGATATTTCCACCACATAAACAGAATAAAAAATTTAAAACATATATAGAAAAGATTTCTCGTTTGATTTTTAAAGGAAAATAAAGAATTCATCAACTGACAGGAATGACCCTAGCAGGTATTATAGTACCTTTAACTAGTGCGGAATTTTCCTCCTTATGGAAAGATAATGAATACTGGCAAAGAGCTTACAAAAACTCTTTGAGAACAATTAGCTAGAACTGTCCCAAGAGCAAGAGAATAAAATACATAAAGAAAACCATTTGTATCCTTCCCCATACTGAAAGGAAATCACCAATCTCTGAAGTCCCTACATACTACATTGATGGAAACAAATCAGGTAAGAGACAGGATACAAATCAGGAAATATAAGTAAAGTGGTTCAACACCCTTATATCTCTGTACAAAAGGCAGCAATGTGTGCCATTCTCAGGGTACTTATGGATTTTACAGAACCTCCAAATATAGTGACAAACTCAACATACAGAGAGTCATCTTATACATTGAAACTGCTGAATATATTCCTGATGACACAGAAATGACTGCGTTATTTATACAATTACGAGAAATAATCAGGAACAGGATGCAAGGACTCATCATATTCATATATACGTATACATACATATATAAATACACACATACATACATATAGCACATCAGATCCCATATGGGTCTGCCAGGTCCTCTAGCAATGTAAATGATGGAATTGATTGATTATTAATAGGAAGTGTGCTGGAGGCCTTGAAATTTCATAAAAAACACAATGTCAATAGCAAAGGTTTTAAAAAGGATTTTTCCATCACATGGCAACAAGCTAAGAAAATAGTATTTTTTAAAAAAAAGTCCTACTTGGTTCCTTCTATAACCAAAATCCTTTACCTTCACCAGCAGGTTTAACCCTAAAGGTATACATAGAAATGAAATTTGGAAAATGGATGCGTTTCACTTTGCAGAATTTGGAAAATTAAAATATGTGTATACAATGAACATATTTTCAGGATTTCAATGGGCAACTTCTCTGAGCTCTGAAAGGGCTGATTCTGTTATGCACCTATCAGAGGTAATGGCTATTATGGGTATACCTGCACAAATAAAATCTGACAATGCTCCAGCATATGTCTCCAACAAATTGAAACAAATTTTTAAATATTATAACATAAAGCATATTACTGGTATACCACACAATCCTAGAGGACAAGCAGATGGTGAGAGATCTAATTTCACTTTAAAGAAAATGATCTATAAACAGCTAGGAGGAATCAAGACCTCCCCCCCAAAAAAACATATTATGTTATGTTACCAATCTTAAACTTTCTTAATGCTAAGGAGAAAGGAAAACAGCTGCAGACAGATATTTGACAACTTTTGAGCTAAATCAGCCAGTGTACTTCAAGGATGTGTTGACCTCAGTATGGAAACCAGGCTATGTGCTACGTTGGAGGAGTTTTGCCTTTGTTTCTACAGGAGAAGAAAAGCTGAGAATATCATCAAAGTAGAACAAGATCTGATTTGAACAGGAGAAACTTCTTATGAGAAGAAATGATAGGTCATCCACCAAGGTAAATCCAACAATTTGTATGGAGACCTCAGAAAGGTTGGGGGAATGTTCTATTCTGTCTTTACAGGAAAACAGAAAACATCCATCTTCAAGAAGCCAAAAGGCATCAGATTTGTAGATTCCTAGAGAAGAAAGATTCTTTTCAGAAAGAATCATCAAACAAAGAAGATTCTCACTTATGGTACCAATATCTATTCACAGTAAAAGCTCTCTACCTAAATGTCTGTATCTCCTTACTTCCCAGTACAATAGTAGTCCCAATTCATGTAAAACCAATGCTGGCTTTGGAGTTGGATTTGGCTCTCCTTCTCTAAATTCAAGCACATTGTTAAAACATCATTCAGAATTTCTGTCTCATATCAAAAAGCCAATTGGTGTAAGACAGAAGAAAACAAAATATAGGGACTACTATTGTCAAAAGTCTGCTATATCTCAAAAATCCTAAATTCCCTCATACTTATTTTCATCCTTATTGGTACTTTTCCTAGTATGCATACCTATAAAAGTTAAACTTTCTGTGTTGATGTTAATGTTTGAGTCTTCCACAGTGAACAATAACATTTCCTAAAAGCAATCATTGAAGTCTCCAAAAAGAAGACAGGGCCCCACTTATTCGATTCCACTTGATTCAATTTGATGTCTTTGAACTAGTAAACACTACTTTGGGACCAGTTTGGAAAAAATAATGTTCTCCACAATCCCACATTAGCTAACTGAGATGGTCTACCTTCTAATAACACTCTAGCCAGAGCTTCATGTAAGAACTTCTGACAAGCATCACCTGCCACTCAGAGACTATCAACAACTCTTATTATCTAGTCCTCCTGAGACTTAACCATTAATTTAGATCTGTTTTCCATTACAGGATCCCATAAAGTCACTGTCACTCCATTACAAATGGAAGTAATTCTAAGAAAACCATGCCCCTTCCCCTACTGTCAGCTTAATGTATTTTTTGTTTTGTTTTGTTTTGTTTTTGTTTTTGTTTTTCATCCCTGAAAGGGTTGGGTATGGGAGATGATGGTCAGACATAGATAGCTCTTTTAGAAAAGTTTAAAAGGGTATGATTAGGATGTGATTTAATATATATATATTAAAGACAGGGCTGAACTTTGCCAAGTCAGGGTAATACAGTTTTTCAATTTCCCTGTTTCTGAGATGGTCAATCTGTTATGTTAGGCTTTAGCCAAAGTTAGTCACCCCAATGTTTCTGTGAGAACTTAGGTGATGTCCAGGTAACCTGCATTTCTGTCTTTGCTTGCTGCATTACGAAGTCACAAGCTCACACTTCTTGCCAACCCTAGCATTGTTCTTTTTCTTCTCAGGTTTTTGATGAGATTGAAGACTAGACAGTCTTAGCTATGTCCTCTCTTGTCTTAGATAGACAAGACTTAGACTTTCCAGATTAGGACTGCTATCAGAGTAATCTCTGTCATGCCTGTTGTTCTTTTGATGCAACTAATGCCTATAAAACACAAACATGAGACTCAGCACCCACGTGGAGTTTATTGAGAGAGGGGAGAGAAAGAGGGGGTAGCTGGTGGCCAACCAAAAGCAGGAGAGAGAGAGAGAGAGGAAACAGAGAGGGACCAGAGAGAGAAACCAGAGAGGCAGAGAGAGAGAAGCACTTGGCGCGCTTGCTTTAAAAGAGGCTTGCACATGCATAACTGAGTCCTCTGGCCGCCAGGTAAAGCTGAAGTAGCGATGACACGGCCATGAGCGTCCCGCCCATCGTCGGGGTGGGGGTCAGCTGGCTGCTAGTTCCTAACAATGCCTTTACATACTGGACATGTAGTATGTGTCTATTGCTCAATGTTGCTCTTGTTGGTAGTAGCTTTGAATTAGTGAATTAGTGTATGTTTACCTTTCCTTTTCCTGGAATATACTTGACATTGTACATAGTTTTTGCATCAGGCTTAAAACCTTTTTTTTTTTTTTTTTTTTTTTTTTGACTAAAAGCAGAATTGTGACTAGCATCTTGTCTGTGAACCTGAACCTGCAACAGTGGCCACACCCCTTTGGGTGTGGCTTCAGGTGTGGACAGAACCAGAAAGATGGAAGCATGAGGCAAAGTCTCTATCTTGTGCTCCCTGTCTCATGGGTCGAGGAACAGATCAGAAGATCAGAGAAAGGACTCTCTTTATCTGTGTAAGTAGTTCCCCAATAAAACACCCATTTATCATTTATCTTAAGTCTAATAAACTCATTATCCCCAGCCTTCATGAAGGTACTTGTGGTACTTTGTATATATCTAATTTGTCTGAAACATCAAATATTGTCAGATTTTCAGAGTGAATTTTTATGATCCTTAACCAATACAACTGATGTTCTTACTGAAATATTGACAGCCTCCAATTTTCCTGCTAAGTGCTAAAACCATGAATGACCATCCCAGCCATCATGAACAAGTTATCACTACCCTTTTATTCTCACACTAACTTGGATATTAAAACAATTTCCTCCTTCTATGGAGGTATGGTGAATTTGAATATACTTGATAAATTCATAAAAGGAACATTAAGACTGAGACCTCCTTTAATGACCATGATAAGAATGGCCAAGACCCCTTAAGTAAGTTTTGGCTAGATTTCCATGCCTAGGGCCCAGTTTCAGAGAGAATATTTTAAATTATAAAAGTATAAAACTGTCAGGATTGTAAACATATGAAAATTGTTGCATAATTTCAGGAAGTAACTCCACTTATTATGTAGCTCTAATTCTTATTATGTTATTCGTTTTAACAATTGAACTTTTTAAACATTGGAGGTTCATTTCTTTGTTGGCAGTAAACATATTTTGTAAAAAATGTAGGTATGACTTATATAGGTAATATTAGGAAAGGGTTTTGAAATTCCACTCTGCATTCAGCTAGGTTTGTATATATACATCTAGTTCAGTATTGGCCCACTTATAAATCACTTTAAGATAATTTCTGTGGTTTATCACATAGACAGGTTTTAAACATAAGTATAGTTCACATTGACTCTGATTAGTGCCTTGTTTTGTACCATGTTGAAACATTATCTAAGGAAATGTGTTCTTTATCACTTCGTACACTGTGGCAGTGTACACCATTCCTCCACGACATCAGGTATGTGTTTCTCCTATTGTCATTCAAAGACTGCAACACATCTGGGGAGACAATTTGGACTTTAGCCCTGATTGCTACTTACAGGATAACCCAGAAACCCAGAATCACAAAAATGTTTGCCTGTGTGCTATTTGGAGCTGATAAGATGACTGATTGAATTTTCAGTTGAAGTGTTTGCTTCAGCAACACATCTGTCCTTCTTCAATAAATCATCCTAAAATTAATTTACCAGAGAGAGGGTAGGAAGAGGAAGGTGGGAGCAGAAGAAGATAAAGGGAGGGAGGGAGGGAAGGAGAGAGAGAGAGAGAGAGAGAGAGAGAGAGAGAGAGAGAGAGAGAGAGAGAAAAAGAGAGAGATCTTTCTTCTCCTGGGGAACAGGACTGTACATTTTTGGGAATGGAATGTTTGTAAAATGGAATAAGACTAAAAGTAAATCTTTGTATAATGCTCTATTTGATCTCTGACCCATGTCCTTTTATTAGTTCCAAACATATGAAGACCATGAACTTCAGATCATTATCTAATACACTTAAGATACAAAGGATTGTAGATAAGCAGTTGAAAGGGCCATTAGCTCAGCAGTTCTGCTTCTGTAAGGTGAGAGGAGGAATCACTAAACTGGTGCCTGTGTCCACTGCCTTCACATCATGGGCTGCCCTGGACCTAATGCAGCAACATATTGTACTTTCCATATTAAATTCTAATATCCTGTTGAGACATGGTCCTAACCACCATCTTGGCATTTTTTTCATGTCTTTTAATATTTAAGAGTTTCTACAGCTAATATAACCTGAGTATTGAAAAACATATTATCCCCTTCCAGTTCTGGAGGCCAGTTGTCAGAATCAAGGTGTTGGCAGGGTCATACTCTTTCTGAAGGTTTTGATGCTTTCTTGACTCTTCCTTGTTGTAAAAGTTACTGGTAATGCTTGGTATGTGGCTGCATCTCACTCCAGCCACTCCTCTGTCTTTCCTTGTTATCTGTTTATAAGTACATTTTATGTAACATATTCTAAGTAATCAGAAATTTTCACTTCTTTTGTTGATTCAGTTAGGATACTTCTTTGTGACTGTAAACAGTTCTTTTACTTTTTCCTTTAAGCCACACTTCTCTTATGTGGTCCCGTTAAAGTGGTTCCCACAAATAAATGTTACATGGGCTATGCAAGTACGGTGATGAACCATGTTCAATTGTATATTTACCACAAAAATATGCCAATTTTTTCTTTTCTCTACTATTTATTTATTTATTTATTGACACAGGATCTTGCTATGTAACATTCCATGGCCTGAAACTCAAATCTGTACATCAGGTTGAGTTGTAATTTATGGGGATGGGCCTGTCTCTGCTTTCCGACTGCTGGAATTAAAAGCTTGCACCACTGGGCCCAGCCAAAATACTAAACTTAATACAACATTCATGGCCATTGTCTTTGCCCAACCTTATGTCAATAATGTCACATCTTTACTAAACATTAATGACTTTCTTAATGATGATCTAGGATTGTCTTGAATTATTTTGATGTGAGAAAGGGATGAACTTGGTGATTCTCAGAGTTTACTCACACCCACATTTTAGTGTTTTGTTATTGCAGCATTTTCTTGGCTTGTGCTAATGACCTTTGCTGAGAACCAGAGATCCATCTGATTATTTCTGGGCCTGGGGACTATCCCTTTTATCTATTTCTTCATCCTTGTCTAGTAGTAGGCTGTCTTAATTCCTGGACCTTTAGTCATGTGATCAAATTTCAAATCAATTTCAACTAGTCCATAGTTAAGATTGCTCTGGACTTGTTTTCCTGTGCATTTTATAATTTTTCTCAGCTTCTGTGTTTGTACATTTTTATTTTAGTACAGATGTTATTTTGGGTATATTTAATCCCCTTCTATTATCATTGTAGTGGACATCTGGAGTTTTGACTGATAGGTTCATACTGATTTAACACTAGAGCTCTCTTGGGACTGATTCCCTCCACATACCCATCTTATGATTTGAACATCCTTATTAATGAGGTGATTTTTTAAACCATCCTAATGCATTAGAACAGATTATAATAGTCTTGGTAGGATGCGTTTTCACAGAACTGTGTGGAAGCCAAACTACTGAGATAGAAATTATTGTCGGGAAATATTTTTAGTTGGCAGAAGCTAGAGAATACAGTGTCTAGGTATAAACTTCAAAATCACACATTGCTCCAGGGAGACCAATCCTGAAGAGTCTAGGTTTGCAATTATAAAATTCTGCTAAGCCCATGGGTTATTCATATACAATGACCACTTACATATGTAAAGATATGAGAGATTAAGGGAAAAGCTCAGTGCCAAAAACTTTAGGTGAAACCAAACACTAGTTATGTGTCCTTTGAAATATTAAATTGAAGCACAGCTACAGGAAGATAGCCGAGACCTTGTACTAAATGTGGATATTTGGTCCCACATGGCCATATTTTGGTGAATCCTTATGCCATTTGATTGTGACTTGTTCAAGGTTGTTGTGTCATTTCCTGAATACATTTAAGGAAGCTTCAATTACAAGATTTTTAAATGAGTAAGATCTTGAAACCAGTGAATTCTGAGCTTTAGCTTGGAATGATAAATGGCACCAATGGCTGTGTTCTGTGTGGTCTGTGTTCAAGGAGCATGAACCTCACAGATTGTACCCATGGGCCCAACTGTGTGACACGCCCATCACCTGAACTAGAGGAGTAAAGATGACTCTGTTGACCTGTATGATACTGTAATTCTCTCACTCAAGGCTGAGGCAGGAGGATTTTGAGTTTGAGGCTAAACTAGACAACATAGCAAGACTGTCTACAAACAAACAAAACAAACAACAAAACCAAAACACCCACCCCATAACACGTTTTTACCCCAATGTATGTTCCAGTTTTAAGAGGTTGAAGACCTTGTATGAGGGCTAAAATCTCTGCTGTTAAGGGTTTCACATTAAAATTCTCTGTGAGAAAAACTTCGCTAGTCTGTTCATGGATGTGAAGTGTGTGCTTCAGTATGTGAAGTTCAAAGGATTTTAGAATTTGGAAACTTGCATCCTATTTATATGAATTAGAGTCCCATTGGTATTGCTGTGAATTTAGGCAAGTCACCCATTATCAGGTTCCCTTGAGAAAACAGGTATTTTCACACATGCTGACCTCTCAAAGTATGCTTTTCTCTCCGTAACTATGTTATTTATGAGACCGCTTCTAGATCATAGATGACATATTTGCATGCGTTAGATCACAGCTTTTATTGAAGCTTGATGACTGCTTCTATATAATTATTTTTTTTTTGCAAACCTAGATATTTTGTCTTTATTACTCTAAGAAGGGTTTTAGACTTTGATTTGTGACAGAGTTGTGACCCTTGAGTCAGGCTGTTTACTGACTAGTTTTAGACTTTGATATATTTCCAATGCTGAGAATTAAATAAAGGGCACAAGCACTAGAATTCAACAGATTTAGGTTTTTATCACAGACCAGACTGAGAATAATAGAGCAGAGGCCAATGGCCATAGAAGGGTTGATGGTCCATACAGCCATGGAGTGGATTCAGCTGGGAAGCACTTGTTTGCTGGCTCTTTTCTACACAATTGCCTTGACTTGGCACCATATTAACTTTAAAAGATTTTTATGCAACTCTTTCCCATTAAAGCAGTTGTTCTAGAACAGCTTTGCTATTTTCTAGAAAGCTTAGTTGCTAATGTGGGAAGTAATATTAATTAGAAATTAAAAGAAATGGACAGCACTGTCATTGTGTTCCCTATAAACCAAAGGTCATTGATAGTGAAACAGTATCTTCCAGATATAACAATAGCACTGCCATTTTAGTCAAAGCTGTTTTAGTAGGGATGTTATTGATACGATTTCATATTTTCTGGGCTGATAACCTTGTCTAGATTTGTGAGAAGGCTTCTTTGGATGCAAGAATACTAAATGTGAGAAAATATGAACTAATCATGAGAATGCCAACTCTAGAATTGAAAACACTTATGGATAGTTCATACAAGGGCACAGTGAAAATATTCTGTAATGGAGGGAGAGAGAAACCCACTACTGGATCTTGATGTGTACCATGAGCTGCTGTGGCACATATAAGAAAGAAGAAGGTTCAAATACAGTTGGTTAAATTTTTATTTCAGGACTTGACAAAATACCCCAGTAAAGTTCAAATTTCTACCATTATACAAAAATAGGTCTCTACAAGTGATGTGTACTGTCTTCATCACCAGCAGCAAATATATTAGACACAAGCATGTAGCATTGTAAGAAAAGAGCAGGACACTGCAAGCTACACATCTAGCAGCATCATTTGAAAAAGTTTAATCTTTTCACCCATCTCATAGTTTATAAATTAATCATTTAAATTAGCATTCCACAAATATACATGTAATTTAATGATTTTTGTGCATGAACACACAGTGCTTATATACACAATCTCCAGTATGTCTTTATGTGCTTCCAAGGATTTGTATACAATCATAAGCTGTTTGTATTGGTCCCATTGAACTTTCACAATAAAAAAGCACAAAAGAGCAGTTGACTTACAAAAGGGTATCTATTTGAAATTCAATTAATACTTCTTTCAGAAGGTTATCTCCTCATGGCAATATAAAATTGAGGATTATCTCCTCATGCCAGTATGAAACTGCAAAGCAGGTAAACCTGTAAAATAAAAAAAAAAAAAATAAAAAAAAAAAAAAAACGAGACAGTTGAATTGTTCCTGTATCAGGACAGCCAGTTCACAACAAAGGCTCTGTTTAAAACCAAATCAAACTGTTGGGGGCCATGAACTGCTTCAATCGCCAGTGTGCTGCCAAGTCTGACAATCAGAGTTCGATCCCTGGAACCCACAGAATGGAAAGACAACACCAATTTCTGCAAGTTTTTTCAGTGTCACATGCATGCTGTTACACAGATGTGCACACAGACATAAATGTAAAACAAGGAAAAGAAATCCAATGTCTTCAGACCTGAACTTCAATTTTCCTTCTTAAAGATTTGTGTGTTGTGTGCGTGTGCACTTGCGTACTAGTGAGAACAGTATAAGGATGCTGTAAAGCACTGGATGCCCTGAAGCTGGAGTTAGAAGAGAGTTTTGAGCTATTTGACTCTGGGTGCTGGGAACCAGCCATAGGTCCTCTAGACCAACAGTATCCTTTCACAAAGAGGCATTTCTTCAGCCCCCATATCTCAAACTTAATTCTAAGAGGCTGACTACATTAGAAGTCACCACTAATGCTCCTACAGCAAGGGAGTTGAAACATTGGTAATGTGATTTATGACTGGGCTGAAGGTTGCTTGGGTTAAACAAATGACTTCTTGAATAAAGAGCTAAACTGAATTTAGATAACCATAGTCCACAGTATGTGGTATTCACAGAAAGAGAGCTCTTGAAAATGATCAGGGGCTGGAGACATGGCTTAGAAAAGCACTGGTTGCTTTTCTGAGGACCTGGATTTGATTCCCAGCATCCACATGGCAGCTCACAATTATCAGAAACTCAGTCCTAAGTGATCTGACATCCTCTTCTGGCCTCTGCAGGTACCTGGCACACATGTGATACACAGACCCACATGGAGGCAAACACTCATACACAGAATAAATATTAAAAACCAAACATCAAGTTGGACAGCTAGCACATAACTTAAGCTAAAATGACTCAGTGTTTGGAACAGCAGTGAGTGAAGGAAGACAGGAAGTTTTCCCAAGATGAATGTCCTCTGCCACTATATGAAGTATGATACTTTGTGGATACTTCTGAAGAATAAAAGATAATTCTTACATAGTCTATCTGCACAAATCTTTTTAAAATACATTTTTATCTCTGTGTGTAGATGATATCTCATAGTATGGGGCAGAAGGTGGCCTGTGGAAGTTGCTTCTCTCCTACCTTGTGGATCGTAGTGACTGAACTCAGGTACTGGGGCGTGGAGGCCGAGTCTACCTGCTGAGCCATTTCTCTAGCCCTTTAAATTCTACCTTTCTGGAATGTATGACACTGCACTTTTGAGGAGAGAAAGATGATGTTTACAGTGTCTTACCAGAGATGGCTTGTTTAAATGACATATAGAAAGACGATCAGCAATGAGGACAGTGGCTGCCTTCCTTGCTTAGGTCAAGGCTTGCTCTGCCTTCTATACCTTACTGCTTTCTCCCATATGAGGAACAGGTTCTGCCCTGGGTCTCAGCCTCAGAGTACCTTGCACTGCTCATCATGCATTTTGTCTAATACAATGAAGGCAGCACCAAATCATTCTGTCAGGGGTTACTGGTAGAGCACAGGAGTAATAAAGAGTCTGTTTTCTGCTGGTCAGAGTTTAAGCTGAGACAACCTGGGCACTTAAGCTATAAGATTCGATTAACAGAAAGGAAAATGTTGAGGAGTTACAATCTCACACAGCAGCCACAGAAAAGTGGTTAAAATGCAGCACCTGACTGTGAAGTAGACCCAAGTCGTCTTTGCAGTGCGTCCATCTGGGTGACATAATCTGTCAGAGTTCTGCCAGGATTGTAATGCTGGAGTTGAGGGGAGGTCAGGGAGGCAGCATTTAAATCAGCTAGCATTCCTGGATACCTATGGATTAGAGTATATTCAAAAATACAATTTGCCAGAAATAACACAGCTAAGTTGCCAGCCTGCCTCTTCCCTGATCTCTACACTGCCTGATCTACACTCCCGGACTTCTAAACAAAGGACAACAAGGAAGTAACTCTTCAATAGAAAACTCAGAGATGCCATTGTCAGACAATGCCCAGTACCAAGCTTGCAGAGGTGCTTGGTAAATGACGAACATTGTGTAAACCATCTTTTCATGCATGTACAGTTTTTTAAATAGTGGATGGATGGTGGTTAATGCTTTTCCAATGCCTAACTATAGCATGAATTTATAACTATAGCATATGTTTCTTATGCCTTTAGAAAACATTTAGAAATTAAAAAGTAGTTCTGATTCTAACCTTTCAGACACAGAAATTACATATAACTAAAGACGTCTAGCTGTCATAGTGCAAAAAACTCTTAAGTCCTAACAGTGTCCACTCCTCTCTGAAACATGACTATATCTACTCCAGCCAGGTTTGATAAGATCTTACCTATTGAATGATAAGGGCGACCTAGGGAAATCTAGGTCAGATCTTGAGCGGCACGTCATGTGTCTTGGATCTTCACATAGTTCCAGTCCACTGGTGGAGTGATAAAGTGCATCAGTCTTTTCAACACCTTAAAAAAAAAAAAAAAAAAAAAAAAAAAAAGTCTATCACTGTAAATGAAAGAGTACCAAACCTTAGAAGTTGGATATAAAACCAGTTAGGGTTTAAAAGAACAGGATGTGCCACTATGAACTGTTTCCAGCTAGTTTCCCTTCTTGCTAAAAGAGAGCATTTCAAACCAAAAAGCCTTTCCGTGGTTTTCCCTTTACCTTCAAACATGAATTAAGAGCTACGCTTCAAAGAAAATGAAGCTAGGTTTCAAAGAAAATAAACTCTCTGGAATATTTTCTTTGTAAAATGCTTCAGCTGTAACAAGATCAAAGAGGGAAGAGTTTCTGAGTGTGTGCACTTTTGGGAGGTGTGTGGAGATGACGTGAATAAAACACTACAATAATGTAACCAACTCTTATCTTCAATATTCTATGTTTGTTGGAAATAAACACAATAGAACCAGACCCCCAAAAAAAAAAATACCCATGAAATTGAGATTTGCTAATGTTGTTTGTGCCATCACAACTCACTAAGGCAAAGAGTTCATCTCAGTGTATGGCTGTCCTGAAATACTCTCAGGATACCAGACATACTTCCATTTCCTGAGGATCCACAGTCAGGATACCTGGATATGAAGGGCATCAACATCACAATGTGTCCTCTATTCTGTGCCCTCCCCTTTTTGGTCTCCCTATACCTTGAATTGTTCCTGCCCTAACATTTCCCTACTGAGTTCTAGTATAGAGAGAAGAATTTAAATTTGCCCTTATAAAAAGGACATGAAAGCCCAGAAACATAACAATAGGTTGTAAACAGTTCAAACCACAATTCTTGCACTTGACCAACAGCAATGCTCTCCAGCCATGGCACCACTATCTCCCTGGTGGCTAATCTGAGGCAAATGGCAAGTGTTTCCCATGGC
Organism: Phodopus roborovskii; assembly: GCF_943737965.1. Lineage (NCBI taxonomy): Eukaryota > Metazoa > Chordata > Mammalia > Rodentia > Cricetidae > Phodopus > Phodopus roborovskii. The sequence goes on along the minus strand of NW_026126683.1, from coordinate 974,518 downwards.
TCAGTATAAGCAACAGTAACTGCCTGTCACAGGCCTTGGAGAATCCATGAAGAAAACTGGGCTTTGTCCAGTCTAAGTGTTCCACAAATCAGTCTCTACTTCTTAAAAATGAAGTCCCTAGTCTTGCACAAAGGGTGCTCAGGGTCTTTAGATGGCAATAGCATTAGAATTAGTCACTGACTGCTGTTACACATATGGCAGTTTCAGAGACATGCACAGAAACTATGCCATTTTGACCTTACCTGGACTCAATCCCAAGTCATCCCTGTTAATGTTGATGGGTCCAGAACTTTTGACTCGATGCCATCGCCGAACCAAATATTTCATTCTAAAAGAGACCCCAAGATAAAATCTCAAAGCACAGTAATATAAATATAAATATGTACACCCCACAAAATTATGCCTTGTAATTACAAACACAACACATTTCAGCCCAATCACATGACTTCTTCAGCTAACCTGCATATACCCCATTGGTTTTTGGCCAAGTCACAAGGCACAGGGCAGAGATGGAAGCTTCCCTCACTCCCCAAGAGGCCAAAGTCTCTAATATGGCCACATAAGTTAGACAGAAGGAGATGAAGAGCAAAAGTGGACAGAAAAAAACAGGGCACAGGGCAAAGAAAGGGTGAAAGGTAAAAGAAAGAGGATGGAAGAGTAGAGTCAGGCAGATGAAGGAGGAGAGCAAATACCCACAGGCAGGAAGAAGAGGCCAGGGAATCAGGGAGTGTTAGACCCCGTGAGCAGGAATAATGGCGTGAGCAGAAATAATGGTGGTAGTTCCAAAAGGAACGGGGTATGCCACCAGCCAGCTGATTTCCTTACTGATCCTTCTGCCCTGGATTGTGGAACTTTTTGGAGTACCAGTTTTAATTTTTTAATGCCATCTCATTCCCCATCTCCCCTCCCTTCCCCCTTACCACCCATTTGTCTCCCAGTTTGCCTCATAGATATCATCTAATTTCCCTTCTCAGGATGATCCATGTATCTGTCTTAGGGTCCTCCTTGCTACGTAGCTTTTCTGCAGCTCTGGACTTTGGTTATCCTTTGCTTTACAACTAATATCCACTTATGAGTGAGTAATATGGTATATTTCTTTCTGAGTCTGTGTTACCTCACCCAGGATGGGTTTTTCTAGTTTCATCCATTTGCCTGAAAATTTCAGGTCATCATTATTTTACCACAGAGTAGTACTCCATTGTATAAATGTAGCACATTTTGCTTATCCATTCTTTGGTTAAGGGACATCTAGATTGTTTCCAGTTTCTGGCTATGAGGAATACTGCTGCTATGGACATAGGAGGGAATGAGATGGCCTAGGCAGGGAGAGATACAGTCGAAGAGCAATGAAAGAGATATCTTAATAGAGAGAGCCACTAAGAGCTTAGGGAGAAACCTGGTTCTAGGGTAAGTCCCAGGAATCCATAAGGAAAACCCAAGCTAAGACTCCTAAGAGAGCATGCCTGCACTAGCCTACCCAGATTGACAAATACCCAACTAGCATCAGAGAGCCCTCATCCAGTAATTGATGGAACCAGACACAGAGATCTACAACCAAGAACCAGGCTGAACTCCGGGAATCCAGGTGAAGAGAGGGAGCAAGTAAAATATGAGCAAGGGAGGTCAAGATCATGATGGAGAAATCTACAGGGACAGGTGAACCAAGCTTATGAAAACTCATGAATTCTTGACCTTTAACTGTAGAGACTCCAGGGAACCAAACTAGGCCCTCTGTATGTGGGAGATAGTTGTAAAGGTTGAACTAACAGAGGGGCCCCTGGCAGCAGGACAATGATACAAACCTGGTACATGAGTTGCTTTGTTGGAACCCATTCCCTATGGGATGCCATGGTCAGTCTTAATACAAGGGAGAGGGACCTGGCCCTGCCCCAACCTATCATGCCAGACTATGTAGCCTCCTTATGGGAGCCCTTACCTGTGAGGAAAAGTGACTGGATGTGGGCTAGGGGAAGGTGAAGAGTGTGAGAAGAGAGGTGGGAAGGAGAACTGTGGTTGGAATATAAAATGAAATTAAAAAAAAATAGAAAAAATTTCTTAATGTCAATTCCAGGGTCCAGTTTAAAGAGGTCAAAATATAACAAACCTACTACAGGGCTAAAAAGGAGGGATGTGCCAGGCTTCTTGGCACACACATTTCTTTAATCCCAGCCCTTGGGAGGCAGAGGCAGGGGATCTCTGTGAATTTGAGGCCAGCCTGATATACAGAGTGAGTTCCAGTGACATAGTAATACCCCATCTCAAATCATGCCTGTAAAGTAGGGAGATGAGAGCTTGACAGGAACTTCCTTCTGCCATTTCTCTGCACTATAGGCTAACTCCTGTCACCTCAGAAGACCAGGCAGTCTTACAAGTTCCATGTATTCTATTCTCACCCAATAGACACGGAGCTACCATTGCAAGTGCTGTCTTTATTAATGTTTCCACTGTGCTTACCTCCTACCTTATCCTATACAAGGTGATGCAGGGAATGAGAAGAGAGAAAGCTACAGTGAGGACTGGAAGAGGCAGGCAGGTCAGAAGCCAGCAGTAAGATAAAGCCTAGCTCCTGTGTAGAGCTGCTGGAGCAGACAGAGGCTGAGCTTCCCTGAGCTTGTCACCTCTTTCTGTTTTCATCTGTGACGTATGTTTCTTGACCGTAATCCCTGAATAGCTTCCAGTTAAAAACCTGTGCCTTATTTTCCCAAGAAAATTAAGTAAGGGCTGGAGAGATGGCTCAGTACTTAAAAGCACTTGGCTGTTCTTCTAGAGCAGCCCCATCTGATTCCCAGCACAGGTATGGTGGCTCACAACAGATTCTAACCCTAGTCCCAGGGAATCTGACAGTATCATCTGGACTCCACAGGCTGCAGGTACCCATGAGATACACAGTCATACATGTGGGTACAACATGAATACACATAAAAGTTAAAAAAAAAAAAAAAAAAAAAGAAAAGGAAAATCAGCCATGCCCCCTGAAGTGGTCTGTGATATCAGCTGACTACAGAACTTTTTAAAAAGGAAAACTTCTAGAGACTTTGGCTGTGGAGAGACAAAATGGAAGGCACCTAGTGCAAAACCAAGATCAAGACTTCAGTAGGCCAGGAGTGGAAAACAGTTGGGGTCTTCACTCTATTGTAGCCACATGTATGCCAAATTCCTAGGTTATCCTTCCTTAGCTCAGCACTGTTTGGTTATTTTAACAAGTTATTTAAACAAGGAAGAAATAAATGCATATGCCAGCCTAAGAAATTTTTCAAAAACACCCTTCTTTTATGAACTTGTGTGTAAGCTAGGTTTATTTGGATTTTTCTTTTAACAATTTGGAATGGCGTCATCACCTACTAATACCTAAAGAAGATACTTCCTAGGAAAAGATTTGCTGCAAAGGGTGAAAATCTACAAAGAAATCAGCATGAGTCTATAGTGCCTTCTTCACATGTGTCCTCATAGAAGACTTATAATTGACTGAAATGAACTGTCTTCACAACTTTACCTGGTAATTGCCATAGACACTCTAATGGCAGTTCGAAACCTGGTGAGTCCTTTTGTGTGGCTAGGGACCATCTCAGGGTCTCTAAAGACTGGGTATCCTTCCATGCGGGCAAGCAGCCCCATGGTGGCATCCTCACACTCCTGGAATCTCCCCAGGAGCAGCAGCAGGTATTTCTTCTGAAATACAAGAGCTTTTCGGAAACTTTCAGCTCTCAAATATTTACCATAAATTTTCTATATTGAAAGAAGGGAAGACAAAGACATCAGAGAAGTCATCTGAGTTGTTCCCTAGAAGAAGACTAGTTAGATGAAAAAAGAAAACAAGTGTTAGGCCCTAGGCTGTCATCTACTGGTCAGCTGACAGGACACAGAAGCAACCTTTGGTGTACAACTTCTAAAACCAGTCATGCTCTGGGTTTATTTGGGGCTCACTCTTTTACTCAAATTTATGGCAAACATTTTGGCCATTATTGTGTAAGTTTTAAAATACTGACTTCCTTTTTTATAATTACAATCATTCATCCCTTTAGGTTCTTAAATAAGTTAAAGTTCTCCATCCCTATATGCTCACTCCACAGCTGAAATAAGTATTCCAGATACTTTACTTCCTTTCCACTTTGGACTTTAGTTTAACTGACCAAGGCAGCTGTACTATTGCCTTGTCAGCATTAGAGAGGCTACTCACAGAGCATGATGCTCTTCCCGTAACAGCCCTGGTGCTGTGCTTAGGAGCTGAAAGAGAATACTTCTGTGTGTCTAACCGGACACAAGGCTCTGGGGAATAGGATCACACCACTGACAGTAAGAAAAGCAGACCTGAATGTTTTTTGCAATTCTGGGTATGCCTCTCTACAGATCTTTGACTGGGTAGACATTATAATCCTAGAAGATTGAAAAGAGCTGCCTAGGGACATTGTCTGAGAGGCAACTATACTTCTCTGGTCTGTTCAGTCAGGGTCAGCAAAAAGGATGTGAGTACCTTGAAGACAGCATTCTCAGAGTAAGGGCTCTGATTCTGATGTAAGGCGTCATTTCTCAGCTCTGCTTTGAGTTCACACACTTTGGCTTCTGCCCTTTTCAGGGATTTCTGAAGAGCCAACTTTTCTTTGCTCCAGACTTTTTTTTCTGAAGCAATGATGTCCTCAATGTTAGCACCACCATCAAGTGAAACTCTAGAGGACTGAACAGACATGGCCTGTCACACATTTTCAAGATGACTGAACTACATCACAATGGATTACCTAGCCTTGACCTTCTAACATAACACAAGCTCACAGTCTGCATAGAAGCCAGCATAGATGTGTGTGAGTGACTCTCAGGGTGGCCACGAGAACAAGTTATTTTCTTGGCTATGTGGTTGTTTCAGTCTTTTCTACCTTTAAATATAAAGAGAAATGTAAAGACTAGCCCTTTTCTCTGTAGCTTTAAAAACATTTTTGAATTCAGAGAGTAAGTTATTATCCTGAAATGTATAATTTAACTTTTATATCTTAAAGAAAGGGTGACATGAGTCAGAGATTTGGTAATATAGACCAGACTAGCTCTGAATTCACAGAGATCTGTCTGTCTTTGCCTCCTGAGTGGTGGGATTAAAGGCATGTGATGGCATGCCCAGGTTAACATCATATTTCACTTGGTCATAAACTTATAAATAGTAACTGAAGAAACAATACTCAGTATTTATATTTGGGTATCTCTTTCCCTGTGTCTCATTACAGGCAACACATCTTTAGATCTTAAATTGATATGGTTTCCTCATGGACAAGGCTGTATGCAGATGAGCAATTCTGTATGTTTATAACTCAGAGTGTGGTAAAGAATGTCTCTGAATAATAGGTATTTTATTATTATTGTCATCATATGTAATACTTTCCACATAATAAGAGAAATACATGGCATTTTTACACTACGGTTAAAAGTGGAACTAAAGAGAAGAATTTGAATTACTTATAAAAACAAACATACACGACTTCTACCAGCTCTTGTCTGCTGATAAAACTTTAACTGTTCTTCCAGTTGCATGATGATGTTCCGTAAGTGATTCTTTTCCTCAGTCAGCTGGTTAATATGTCCTGTTAGTTCAGAGTTCTGTTTCAAAGCTGTTTCTATCAAAGAGCCACAAGAGGAACTGGAGGATACAAAGCTGTGCTGGACAAACAAAATGACACAGTTATAATGACACACATGTTCATGAATACCTCATGTTAAAGTAAACAGGTGCTGTCATAAACAGATTCCATGAACTGGTACTTGGTAATAATAGAAACTTGCTAGGCAGGAGAACAGCCAAAGAGGAAACAGGAAGCAGGAGCAGCACACACAGATGGGCAAAAGTCTTGGACGACTGTTGCTCTCAAAGAGTGAGCACATGCTTGGTCACAATAAATGTTGCTGCACTCATGATAACAGATCTAACAAGGCAACGGCGAGCCAAGGAAGACTTTAGAGGGGCTACCACAAACAAATCGTCCATGTTTACAAGAGTCCTTTGGCAGCAGTGTGCAAGGCAAACAGCTTAGGGAAGGTACACATCCATGGTGCCTGGCAGTATAGATATGAAGTTGTAACAGTTTACGTAAGAAACGCTGAGGCAGTGACTAGGGACGGGGAGTGAAGGGCACATGAGTGGACATTTACATGGCTTATCATGGCTTCCATGTACAGGTAACAGTGAAGGAACATAACATTGTCTATTGTCACATCCAGCTTTCCAAACTGGGTGATATCATAATGATAAAAGGGGTATGAGTAAGAGAGGTAGGACAGGAGACGATGTTTAGGATTAATTGTGTCTGTGAGGCTCCTAAGGGGTCACTACTAGTGACACTCATCCAAAGATGTCCAGTAGCAAACTGAAAATATAAGCCTGGGCCAAAGGTTAAAGGCTTTCACCAGTCGAGGACACAGTAACTGCATAAGGGCAAAATTCTTGTCATTTTGTTCACTGCATCCCCAGGACCTCAAGCAGCACTTGGAACACAGCAGCTGCTCACCAAGGCCAGCTAGAGCTCATGTCATTTTGAACTGGGAGGGTTCACAGTCATAGAGAAGAACACACTGTGTGCAGAAGCAAGCGAGGCAGACAGACCAGCTGAGAGCAGGTAAAGTGAGAGAATTGACACGGAAAACAGGGTTTAGCACGGTGAAATACAGCAGGCTGTGGAGAAGCACGCCTTTACTCCTAGCATTCCAGAGGAAGAGGCATGCAGATCTCTGTGAGTTTGAGCCCAGGCTGGTCTACATGATAGGACTACACAGAAAACTCCTGTCTTAGAATAAAAACAAAAACAACAACAAAAACCAAACAAACAAAAGCAAGAAATACTTCCTGAAGAAGTCAAAAGTGCCAAATGCATGATGTCAGAGAGGGGGAGTGAAAAGGCTGGGCAGAGCAGTCCCCCATGAAGATGCCAACAGGACTGATTCTGAGGTCATGAGTGGGGCAACAGGGAACCTGGGCCACTTCCTCAAGAAGCCTGGTCTCTTTATAGATTAATTATACAGCAACAGCAATCAATGATTTCTCCCCTACTTTCCTTTCTTGTTGGGGGGAAGAAAAACACTATACAAACAAATATAATCAAAACTCTTATAAATTGTCTACTAATTTTTAAATGACTCATAATTTCATTTGATTTTTATTCTTTCTACAAAGAACTTGAAAAAGTCTTACCTCATCTTCTGGTCGGTCCCTTAGTCTCTGTACTCGAAAAATAATTCGATCAATTCTTTCTTGAACCCAAATTAAAGCATCCTTATCCGACACTTCGAACTCTAGTCTTTAAGAAAAAGACAAAAGGTCACAACAGACCCCACAGTAACACTTCCCAACACACAGTAGAAATGTGTCATTAACATACATTTGTGGCCAGGGCCGCTCTGTGTCACCAATACATACTAGTGCCTGAGGGCCACTCTGTTTGTGTCACTAACACACACTAGAGGCTAAGGGCCACTCTATTTCACTTCTAACTTTATTCTTAAATATTCCCCCTTTCTGGTTCAAGATGTTAGCTGTTTTAAGATGTGTAAGTTCTTCTAAAGAATACCATTTAATGTAGACATGTATTATCTTTAAAGTACTTCTTTGGGATAGGTGTGGTGTTATATGCTTTTACTCCCAGAAAGCAGAGGGAGGGAGATTTCCCTATATATTTGAGGCCAGCCTGGTGTAAATTGTGAATGTTAGGTCAGCCAGGGCTACATAGTGAGATGATGTCTGAACAAGAGAAAACAAAAACAAAATCCAGCATTTTCTTACTCTTGCTTTTCTGACCTGTCAAGATTGTCATTTCTATAGAGCAGGCAGAAGTCTAACCTGTCACAGGCTTTCTGGGCTATATGTTGCTGAAGTTTTGTAGCCACGTGCTGAAGTTTCTGTATGATAATTTCCAGGTCATTATTAGCATCATCATTTTCTCTATTCAACTCCATCAATTTTGCATAGCTTGTGTCTTTGCTCTCTCCTTCCATTTTCTGTTGAAGAACCCAATTTCTAGTTCGGTCATCAGTAAAAGTCCAAGTATCTCCCTGGAAATTTTGGACAGAAAAAGAAAATACTCACAAATGAGCATCATTTCATTTTCTTTCTTGAAAAAAAAAAAAAAAACTACTATTCATGTTCCAAATAAAGTTCTAGAGACACTTTTTTGAGATGATATGAACATAACTATTTAAATAATTCAATAATATATTTAGAATTTGAAAACATTATAAAATACTAAGGGTATGGGAATCTTAAAATACTAAAATAACCCATAACATAAAAAAATCACAGTTATCACTTTGTGTATGTAGGTGACCCCATGGCACAGGGTGCATGGAGGTCTGTGGACCTGGTGTGAGACTGAACACAGGTCTGCACATATGACCCAGTGAGCCATCTCTCCTGCCCTCATACGTACTGTAAAAGAAACAAAGAAATTACCTCATTAATATTCTGATATATAAGTTGTCTACTTCCCTGTTTTCCCTTCCGCTTTAGCTCTTGCTGTTGGAATCCCTGCATAACCCCTTGTAGTCTCTTCCCTTCAAGGTCTAGTTTATACACTTGCTGCCTTTTCTCCTGCAGCTGGCGCTGAAGCTCTTCCACTTTGCTCTGCAGCTCCTCCATTTTCTGCTGGCCCAAGGTGTTAGCTTCTTTTTCCTCCTGCAATGTCTTTTGATGAACCTGCCTGTCCTTTTCCATCTGGTGTTTCGCTTGCAAGGAATCCAGTTTATACTTTTGAGTTTCATTTACGAGTTCGATTATACGTTTCTGCTTTTCTTCTAATTGTCCCTGTAGCTCTTGAAGTAGTTCCTCAGGAGGGAAGCCAGGCCTGGGCTGCCCACGATTGCTATGCAGCTCCCGTTCCTTGTCTAGGGTGTCCTTCATCTCCTGAATCCTAACTTTTTCAGCCTCCAGAAGAACCTGAAGCTCTAAGTTTCGGCCATGTTCTTCTGATAACTGCACATTATACAACATTCTCTGTGATTCCATTTGTTGTTGCAATTCATTTAGTAATTGCTTCTGTTGTCCCAAAAGTTCATCTAAGTGTATGTTCCTCTGTTTCTGGTCCTCTAGAGTAGATCTTAGAGCCTTGAAGGAAAAATGTAATTTAGATGAACATGTTAATATCAAAAATACTATTAAAGTAAATGACAATGACTTTGATCACAATAATATGGAAGTATTTGGTAATTGATGACAGAATTGTTATCCATCAGACAGTGGGAACTGCTTAGAGAGCCAAATGACTCACTTGCATCAAGGGTATAAACACAATCTTCTCCAGCTACATATAAATCAGAGTACATTTCTCCAAATGACAATCTTTAAAATATGCATGTTCTTATGTTACCCTTTCAATATATTAATGGAACACAGTTTTAAATTTTTAGGTACTTATATATGAAGGCACGAGACAATACCTGTTCTTCAGTGTCATGACAAGCAGAGGAGAATTGTGGGCAGAGGGGATGAAGCCATTTTAGAGAGGGAAGAGAGGTCATGGAATGAATGTGAAATTGAAACACAAAGGGGTGGGCACTGGTAGTGCATGCCTTCAATCCCAGAACTTGGGAGCCATAGGCAGAGGAATCTCTGCGAGTTCAAGGCCAGCCTGGTATACAGAATGAGTTCTAGCACAGCCAGAGCTGCTACACAGAGGAACCCTGTCTCAAAAAAAAAAAACAACAACAAAAAAAAACAATGAAACAAACAAACAAATAAAATCAGGAAAGAGGACTCTGTGGAGGAAAAGAACAACTGGAGAATGGCCAGGGAACAAGAGAAGGCAATGAGGCTGGGGAATGAATGAGAACAAAGAATGACACATGTATGAAATACCAAAATTAAAACTATTACTTAAAAAACTAATTTAAAAATTAAGGGTTAAAAAGGAAGTGTACAAACATAGAAAGATTTGGCTGCATAATCATGACAATTCTTTCTTGTTCCATGTGGATACCTAGTAGCCTGTGATAGAAAACGTTCTCTACCATCTCAGTAATTTTCATAAGAAGGACCTTAGTGCAAAATGTCCAAATGTCCAGAGCATTTAAGTCAGCTGTACCTTTGCTTTCTGGTGTTCAATAAGTGAACTTTGCTCCATACATATAATAAGCTGAGTTGACTGGAGAGATGATTCAGTGGTTAAAAGTACTGGCTGTTCTTCCAGAGGACTTGGGTTCTATTCCCAGAGCTGACATGACAGCTCACAAATAGCTGTAAGTCCAGTTCCAGGGGACCCAATGCCATCATCACCTGACCTCCTCCTTCAATACATGGACATGGGACATAGATACACATGCAGGCTAATCCCTCATACAATGGAATAAAATTAAGTCTTAAAACAAAACAAAACAAGGAATTGCTGGACTTGGTGGCACATGCCTGTAATCTCAGGTACTCAGCAAAGTGAGAAAGGAGAATCAAGAGCCTGAACATGTTCATGAGAATCTGTCTTAGGATGAAAGTGTAGGGAAACGAGCTGGTGGTAAACTTGGGTGCTACAGTGCTTGCCTAACATGGGAGAGATACTGATTTCAGCTGAGAATACTGTAGAAAGAAAACAAAACAAGATAAAGGTCAAGACCAACTGGAGAAACCCAGCACATGTCTTCATCACCATCTTCGAGGCTGTAGGCAGAGGTCTGGGGGGGGGGTGTGGAGGGGAGAAGGGTATAAAGGGAAGGAAAGGCAACAATAAACAGTACAGAGACATACTGAACCTTGAATTATTTTCAGAAGTACCCTCACATAGCATTATTAGTGAAAAAGCAGGGAAGGAAGAGTATATACCCAAATGAACTGCAAACAAAGACAAAAGGAAGCCTCCCAGGCCCACAAGTTGTCACTGCAGAAATGAAGGAAGAAGGGAGATCTGCACTGCACAGCACCCAACTGCAGGGAAGGGGCCTTGCCATCCCTGGTGTAACTTCAGGGAAGGAAACACACACAGTGTCACAACATTAACTTATATTTCTACTATGGCCTAGATAAACTGCAACAGTATTCAACACAGAGTGAAAAACTTAAACCTTCTAAAGGGGAGAAAACTGAAAACTGAGTGGAGAAAGCCATATAACTTAGTTTTCCAAGCTACTTAAAGACAATACCTTAAGTTCTTTTTCCTGTTCTTTGTCATGGCCTGACTTGGCTTTCTCTTCTGCCAAGGCACACTGGAGTTCTTTGGATTTCTTCTGTTCTCTTGCTAACGTATCATTAAGCAAATGAACTTCATTTGCCTTTAGTCTAAGTAAGGAAAGACATGAACTGAACATTATTTGAATAAACATCAACATCATAAGGCGCTTGCACTCCAATATTGAGGCATATTATAAACTGTCACTACAATGTGTCAAAGCTGCTTAACTTCAAATGAATTTCTATTTCTAACAGTTCAATTTATTTACTATTGTAAATAATAACTCAATTCACTGCCAAATAGAATACTAATTAACACCTTTTGTCTTTTACTGCACATAGAAATCATGTCAACCATCAATGTCCAAACTAAAAATATGTGTACTTGCAGCATGCCTCTAGGAAGCAGAATATCTCAGTATTTACATCAGTAGTATATTCTTTCCCATGCATTCTCAATTCCATCACTTAAAAGTTACTAGCTTACTGAGGCATGAGATTACACACCACTTAAAGTTAGTCAGTGGCAAGATCGAGGTCAAAATCATATCTAATAATTGTTGCCTAGGACAAAAATCATAGCAGATGGAGGACAAAATGATTGCATTTCGATTTGGAAAAAAATCATTTTCATTGCTCTACTCATTCTCTCCTATTTAAATTCCATGCTTGCTGCTGCTGTATGTGCTATGTGCATAACGGTTTTGACAAGCCAGGGCAATCCCTTCTCTGACACTCATACTAAAGCAGAGAGGCACACCTGAATATTTCCAGTTCCTTTAGGAGCTCATGCTGGGCCTTCAGTGTGGTTTCCAGCTCCAGTTGTGTCCGTGAGAGTTCATTTTTTAATTCCACAACCATGATTTTTTCTGAACTGAGCTGTTCCTGCAGCTCAGCTGTTCTGTCTTTCATGCCACCATGTTGACCATGCACCTCCAACATGCAAGACTGTTGCATTCTGCAGTCTAGGAGTTCTACATGGAATGAGACTGGGGTTAGAACATGGCCCAGGAACACACCTGTGATTGGTAATTATTTTGCACCTAAGAACTCAGCCATAATTTAGGCGATTACTACAAAGAAACCATCAGTTGCTCCTAGTCCATCAAACTGGTAATTTCTATGAATGTTTCTTATTCTTAGAGTGCAATTAAGGAAGCCATCAGAAGTAAAACCACAGGGGAATGAGAAAGATGTTAACAATGCATTAATGGATGCAAGACTTAAAATAAGCAGCTTCAAATGCTCGTAAGATCTGTAGAAAAGAACTTGTGTATTTGTATATTCAGAACACCAACCATACACAGTGAAAATTCCTAGTGATTTCTAATAGCCATACACAATATTTACATGAGTTACCCAATGGGACAATTACTATAATCATTCAATTATTAATGCTATTTTTTCTTTTATATAAGATCTCACTCTGAAGCCTTGCCCAAATTGGTCAGAATGTCTGCAAATCTCCTACTTCATTCAAATCCTGGGATCACATGCTTGAGTCACCACACCCAGCTCAGATTCACCACTTCAATTACAAATGAGATCCTATGAGATGACTTCAAACCATGCTGTCTTTAAAACATTATGAAACACAATTACTAAAGATGTACCAAGACCCCTCACCTGACATGATGAACACTCCTCTATAAAATGCTCAATTCAAGCAGAGCCTAATGAAACCCTTAAGCACACAGAGAAGTAAAATCCAACTAGTCTATAGTCATGTGAAAAGGGAAGCAAAACACTTGTGCACAGCACACCCAGAAAACTGGTGACATGTCTGACAATACCAGCTGCTGGCAAAGATCATAATACTCACACCTTTGTAATGAGTGCCACACGGATAGGACTGTTTCAGTAAATATTTTAGGTAAGGCATAGTATTGCATATCTGTCAACCCAGGACTTGGTAGAGACAAGAGGACCAGGAACTCAAGGTCACCCTTGGCTTCACAAAGCTTGAGGCCAGCCTGGGGGACATGACAACCTCTCACAAAAGAAGTATAACATTGAGCATCATCTAGTAAATTAAAGATACACACCACATGTCCTAGTGATTCACACCCTAGGAGGCTGGGAAGATGCCCCTGTGTATTAGACATCTCAGAGGAGTATACGTAGCTCTCTGACTCCAACAGCTCACACAAGAAGCAACCAAAGGTTAAGACAAAGAATTTGCACATATAGAAATAATTCTCCATAGCAACAGAAGCTAACTTAGAGACAGAAGAAGAAACTTGGAAGAAATGAGACACAAAATATACATAGATTGATAAAGTTCAGTCCCATGATAACTTTATAAACATATACAGTCTAAGAATTTATTAAGTGGTATTAGTTTCTAAGAAGGAGCTTTTGGAAGAAGGACAAGATCTACTTGACAGATAAGGAATGTCCCCACATATTCATTTTTAATTTGTTATAGTGTACATCTAAATTTTGTAATTTTCTATATAGGTATTATCCATTACATTTTTGTAAGTAAAGAATTAAAAATAAATAGCTACTTTTATTGTGGACTCCCTTAAGAGAGTCAAGATACTTTTTTAAATTGAAGAAAATATACCCAAATGAGCTGAACCACATCAATGTAATGCCTGTTTATTTAAAATAAAATATAGCTGTTTAAAACCAATCTGACAACTATTATCCCTAATAGTAATAATATCAATTATCTCCCTTGTGCATTGAGAGAAGGTACCAGAGAAGAAATGGTTTCACAGGGCAACAAAGTGAATGCTCCCAGCTGGCTGTGGAATCCCAGCAGCAGGTACACACATACCTTGACTTGATGTGTCAGTTTCTTTTTTTCTGTTCAGAGTCACTTCCCTGCCATTGATTTGAGCATGCAATGATTGATTTTCAGCTAACAGACTCCTTCTGTCTGCTTTCTGAAGACATTCCATAGCTGTTTGATATTCAATGTCCTATAACAAAGGGAAATAAAAAAATTAAGAGAGGGATAGAGATAATTGAAGTAACAAGCAGGAAGTCTGAATGAGAAAGAATGGAGCCCACAGGCTAAATTTTTGTCATTAATATTTCTCACAATTTTTTGTCCAAAAAAAAATCTGTGAGGGTCCGTTGCAAACAGATGGGTCTTAATTTCTAAATATTGGTGTGCATTTCCTAGAAAGTAGGAACATTCTTATTTTTATTATTCATTTACTTACTTGTTGCATGTATTTGTGTACATACTTCTGTTCCACAGTGGGCATGTGGTAGTCAGAGGACAATCTGTGGGGATTGGTTTTCTCCTCCCACCATGTAGATTTCAGGGGTCAGACTGAGCTGGTAGCCAATGCACTTACCTGCTGAGATATCTCTCTGGTGCAGAAACATTCTACACAGCCACAATACTCTTGGCAAGAGTGATATACATTACTATGTTATATAACATATGGAACTTACATAAATTTTCAACAAATGTGCTTTCCAGGAAAATGAAAAGTGTTATTAGTAACTCTTTTGGGACTTTGAAACATCTTCAGAGTACAGGCTAATTTGTCCTGTGTTCTTTAATTAAAAAACAAACAAACAAAAAAACAAAAAACAAAAACAAACAAACAAAAAAAAAACAAAACAAAGCCCCCTAAAACAATCTTATTTTTTACTAGTTTAAACCAATGCACTTGCATCCCCTCAGCTGGCTTTTTCCAACGATAACATTTGACATAACTGGAAACAGAATTCTATAGACAGCAGAATTATGCAGTGAGAGCTCAGTTGACAAACCACAAAGCATACCCACTGGGATCACACATTCTGATGGAGGAGGCCCACATGCAGGGCAGCGGGAGTACTTGCTTTATGAACAGTCACTGTCTTTACTCTAAATTCCCTGTGAAGTCATAGTGCTCCCTTTTCTATGGTGGGATTCATTCCAAAAGCTCCAGCAGTGTATCATTCATTTAGTGTGCACATTTTCCCCTATGCACTGGTATATACCTCAACTCTATTGAGGTATTCACAGATGCCCAAGGACAAGAATCATAACATGCCTAAAGCTATTGAGCCATAACTCTCAGAGAGATAGAGAACAAGAGTGTCCTGCACTCTCTCTGCCTGCAGGCGGTGTCCCAAGCTGTCCTCACATTAAAGCATGCCTATTCTTCATTTGCCAGTTTACTAACAATAGATCTGTCTTAAAGTTGTTACTGGGCACTATGCCCTTCCTATCTGGTCACAGTTTGGTTCCTATGGCCTTGGGACCTTATACTGCCATGGCAATGGCTCTGCCTTTATCATTTAGCCTACAAATATTGTCCTGAACAATGAAAAGCTAACTCTGTAAATCTTATTCTTTGTTTCAAGCCTCTGGAGAAAGAGAAATTTGGGAAGACTAGAGGAGAAAGGTAATACCAGGAGACAGAAGCTGGCAGAAATAGGCAGAAATGTAAAGGGTGAAAATGTAGGAATAATAAGTAGGAAAATGAAGAAGAAGAAACAGAGAATTAGAACTGAGACAGAATTTGAGGGTAAAAAATAGCAGACAATTAGGACAAAAGGATTAGAACAGAGAACAGTAAAAAGAGAACAATAAAGAGCACATGTATAGAATAAACGTGTCATGAGAAGATTCTTTTTCCATAGCCCTCAGACTTAGATCCTAAGCTTATTGTGGTGCATCTTTCTGAACTCTGAGTGAACGTTTTTGAGGCACAGGGACTTGAAAACTTTCTGTAACAGCACACTGTTAAGACAAGGAAACTGAAAGTGTTACTGAACTCCATTAGTTTTAATATGCATGTAGTTTTCTCTTGGTATCCAGTACTATGGAATTATATCTTGTTCAGGGATTCATTTCATATGCCATAGTAAGGGCACAGAGGTAATTCAGCAAAGACACTTCTTGACGTCATATCTTCTTCCCAAAGAACTCAACTGGTTTTGTTTGTTTGTTTTGTTTTTTAAGATTTATTTGTATATTATGTATGCACTATTCTGGCTTGCATGTCTACATTCTAGAGGAGGGTACCAAATCTTGTAAGCCACGATGTGGCTACTGAGAATTGAACTCAGGAGCTCTGGAAGAGCAGCCAGTGCTCTTAACCTCTGAGCCATCTCTCCAGCTCAACTCATCTGTTCTTTATCACAATAATTGTATCATTTTAAGAGAGTTTATATGGCATACAGAATATTAAGGATACCAATAGCACGCTTCTTTTTAGCTACTGAGCTGTTTTTCTATTCTCTTTATCTTTAGAAATTAGTTTTTATTTTATGTGTATATGTGTGGTTGCATGAGTTTATATATGCCCAGAAAGTTATAGAATCAGAGCCTAAAAGGGCACGGGATCCTTGGAACTGGTGTCACACACAGTTGTGAGCTGTCATTCTGGGAAGTGAACCAAGTCCTCTGAGAAAATAACCAGTACTCTTAATTCTTAATCCCTGAACTATCTGTGCAGCTCCTCCTAGGTTATAATTCATTGTATGGATATTCCACAATTAGTTCATTTCCCATTGGAGGACAAATGGGTTGTTCCTAGTTTGGGAACAATTGCAAATAAAACTGTTATGAATACTTAGGTATAGGTATAGCTTAACCCTGTTATGGGTATGTTTTGCTTGCATATATGTATGTGTACTACATTCATGGTTGGTGTGAGTGGAGGTTGGAAGAGGGCACCTGATTCCCAGGAACTGGAATTATGAATGACTATCATAGGGGTGCTGGCTATTGAATCAGGGTGCTCTGTAAGAGCAACAAGAGCTCTTAACCGCAGAGTCATCTTTCCAGTCTACACATAGGTTCTTAACAAGATTTCGGTTTTCATTTCTATCTGACTTGTGGTGACTGTTAGACTGTATGCTAAAAGTATGTGTAACTTAATAAGCTGCCAGAACTGCTCTACCATGGCACTCTTCCTGCATTGTTGCCTGAGGTTGCTTGTGTGCATGTCCATCAGTACTCACTATCTTTGCTTTTCTGTCTGTTCTCACATTTAACAGTAGCACAACAAAAGACTGTTTCCCACCAGCAGCTGGCTGACATCACTGGTAGATTGACTGCCTGGGCTGGGAATTGTGAGGTCTCTCCATTTTGCATTAGAAAGTATGTTCTGGAGAGTTATTTCACAATTATGTAATATCATCTAACAATGTTTCCACACTAACCTTAGAATTCAACAATGATTATTACTTCATAAAAATGTTTAAAAAAGATTCCTTATTTAAATTGATCCTTCTAGCACAATGACTAGGTAGCATACTGTGATATTTTATCTATATATGAATATGACCTGATGAATTATTTTTTATACTCTACTCCATAATATATCACTATCATTTAGTTTTTTTACTTTATCTTTTTGTTTCTTTTGGGGGTACATGAATGTATGCAGGTCTCACCAGGAAAAGTTTTGTCAAACAATACTGGGCTAATAGCCTTGAAATTCAGAGATCTGCCTGCCTCTACCTTCTGAGTGTTGGAATTAAAGTTGTGTGCTACCTTATTCAGAGTTTAATATTTAAATGTTCTAAATATGGCCAGTGAGAAAGTCTCCAGGTCCTCTTTTGTGAGGTTTATTCTATAAACATTTCTTTACTGAAAAATAGATTCTAGGTTTTGCTTTGTGCCTCGCATGTTCAGCACCAGAAGTCCCAGGTCTCCAAGGAACTACAATATCTTTGAAGAAAGAATGTATTTAAAAGCCAAGACTTGGGCACACTAATGTTATGAGATTTTTAATTTTGGTTTCAGTTACTGGCAGAGGTCTTTTCAAGCTTTTGATTTCTTCTTGAATTTTTTTTTTTTTTATTTCACAAACACTGGGGAATTGAACAGTACTTTATACATGCTAGGCATGAAGTCTATCATTTAGCTACATCCCAGCCTTTAAAAATACTTAGGTTAAGATAGAAAGTTCCACTAAGAACTTGCAATCTTCTTATGTCAAGATCACAGCTGTGTCACAATGGCCAATGAGTTTGAAGGAATATTTCTCTTCCCCTACCCCCTACCTACCCCAGATAGGGTTTCTCTGTGTAGCTCTGGCTTTCCTGAAATTCATTCTGTATACCAGGCTGTCCTTGAATTTGGAGATCCACTTAACTCTGCCTTCGGAGTTCTGGGATTAGAAGCATGTGACACCACTACCTGGCCCTCTTGAATGAATTTGAAAGTTTTTTTAAAAATGAAAAATAATTCTGTGGCTTTAAAATTGAGTGACAGAGACTTACAGTATTATTATTTTTTAAAATTTTGGGGCATGTGGTATATGTACGTGCTTGGATAACACCCATACTTAAGTTACACTATTCTAGGCTACGTTCAACAGTAACAAAGCAATAACAGACAACAAGGTAACTTTAAATATGACTAATATTATGGTTTGAATGTGAAATGTTTCTCACAAATTCATGTGTTGGGCACTTTGAACATGTGGTCACCTAACAGAGAAGAGCCTATCTTGGAAAGTTCTGGAAACCTTAGGGGTGGAGAACCTCAGTGGAGGAAGCAGGTCCCTTGGGCATGTCACTGTAGCCTCTGCCACTTGCTCCTGGTACCATGACATTATGCCCTTGTATGGACACAAGGACTATGGACAAAATTCTCTGAATCTGGCTCTAATCCCTTTCTTGTGTAAACTGTTTGCATTATATTCTGTCCAGAGATAGCAAGCCTGATGAGTACACACACAGAAAACAACAGCATACCTTAACTGACTGAGGAAGCTGTGATCAGAGGCTACAGGAAATTAACCTCTGATTTTCTCTAGTTACCAGAACATGGCAATGTTATCCTTCTATATTCTTTGGGTTTGTTCTGTACCTCAATTTTTAACTTCCTAAATTTGGTGATTAGCTCATTAATTTTCAGTGTTTCTTACTTTCTAACATAAGGTAAAATAGCTAAAGTAATAGTTTTCTCTATACATTCTTAGTGTTTCCTGTTAAATGTCAACCTTCAGAACTACAAAACAAATCTATAACCTATCTTTTTTCTTATTTCAAAACCACTCTTGAAAATATTTTAATACCTGTTCTTGTAGTCTCTGTTGCAAACAGTTCAATAATC
Organism: Phodopus roborovskii; assembly: GCF_943737965.1. Classification (NCBI taxonomy): domain Eukaryota; kingdom Metazoa; phylum Chordata; class Mammalia; order Rodentia; family Cricetidae; genus Phodopus; species Phodopus roborovskii. The sequence goes on along the minus strand of NW_026126683.1, from coordinate 955,373 downwards.
CATCAGCATCTCTAGTGCCTGAAGACATCAGCTCTGTTTGGAAGGCAGCTAGTAATACACTCCGTTCCTTTAAGAGTACATCCTGAAGGGCAAGCAAAAGTTCACCTCGCCAATCTGGGAGGCTCTCAAGTGACAGAGATTGGTCAGAGACCTGTAGAGCACAAAATGTGAAAAGTCAACTTTCCAATAAGCATACTTGAAATATATTCCAAATATACTAGTATGCTAACCAAAATATATTATTCAAAAGAATGTTTTGGGGTGTGAAAAGAGACTAAGTAATTCGCATGAAACACATATAAAAAGATAATTTACTCTGTAAGATTTATTATTGTCAGTAAACAAATATAAAACTATCTAGAAGCAAAATATTCTTTGAGTACCTCTGTCAGTCTTTGAACTTGCATTTTGGAAATTAAATGTTTAAGAGATAAGATAGTAGAGATGAAAGCTTTCCGCTCTTCTCGTCTAGATTCTGAAACTTTCTCTTCATGCTGGTCTTCTCCATCATCCTCAGGGGAGTCTGCAAGGGAAAGCATCTGCATGCCCTCAGTATGGACTGCTCTCAATAATCCCTAGAAAATAAAGTATTGAAGACAAAATTATGACTTCAAAGACTGAAAAACAAGACATGCAAAATCAAACAAGCAGATTCATCAACCTCAACTGATTTAGAAAGACCACTATAGTCAAGAAACAGTTTCCCAACATGTCCAGATGGTTGCTTGCTGTGGAGTGGTGAATGAAAACTGTCTTTTTATACCTTGCATTTCTAAGTTCCTTATTCTGTGTGGCTAACATACTCATTCTAGACTTAGTAATTAGTCACTGATTTGACCAAAAGAAATAATGTGGGAAATAAATTGGATCTTTTTATAGCTTGCATATCTAAGTTCCTTGTTCTGTGTGGCTAACATTCTCATTCTAGACTTAGTAATTAGTCACTGATTTGACCAAAAGAAATAATGTAGGAAATAAGTTGGATTTTGATACTACTTTCATGATCTTGGCAAACAAAAACATGGAGAATAAAGTTGGGTTTGAAAACTCTTCATACATATGACTTTATTGTGACACTGATGCATTAGAGAGAATGAGTCAATGTCATGTAACTAACAATGAGCCCAATCCACCTTAGAAAGGACCATCCATTCTACTTATTGAACAGCACATCAAGTGTAGTATTGAAAGGAACAAGGGACTTTATCTAAAATCTATAAGGGAAGAAGTTGATTATCTGACATGAACAAGCAAACTCACAAATAAATGCATTGTCCTAAGCTGACAGGCTATTTTTGTGGGTCATTCATTGTTTTCAACATCCTTGCTCCCAGCAGGGACTGTAGACTTCATGACTATATGTTAAGCAAACACATACTGAGTCAGTGTCATAGAGGAGTTATAAGAGAGAAATAGAGAATACAATCTAAGAGTAAACGTTCATGTGCAACTTATCTTATAAACTTGATTGCACTGGAAGTGTAAGGAGTAGTAATATTGGTTACATTGTTTTTCTAAAGGTAACTCAAGCAAGTAGAGAGCATAGCACCTAGCTTTAAATGATCTCAAAGCATCTAACTGACTAGGTCACATGGTTAGGAAAAATCTGACTGAAGACAAGGTACAAGAGGCATTCAAGGAAACACAATTCTACAACATTCTACTGTAGCATCTATGAAACTTAAAGTGAAAAACATTTCGAGGGATACTTCTATGTAATTCATTCTCTGTAGAGGACCTTTCTGTGAAACTTCACATTGATTACACTGTTCAGTGCAGGGATGGCATGGGCTAAGCTAACTAAGGAGATTTTGTCTACAGTACCTTGACTACCCTTGGAACTGTACCAGCCGAACTTTCACCTTCCTCTCCACCTTCTGATGCTGTATCAAACCCGTGACCCCAATCAGATTCAGAATCTAAAATTAAGAAAACAACCATCTGCAATTACATATGTGCATGCACAAGCAAAATAGCCCTTTTAAAACAAATAATATTCCATTTGTTTAAATATTCCAGAATTATGCAACTTACCACTTGAACGTATTTCTCTGGTTTGGTGAGCATTAGAATACATCAATCCAGGAATAGAGGACACCTAATTAAAGCAGACAACAACAGAAAATAGAAGACTTTAAAATTAATTTAGGAAAAAAATCAGACCCAATGAATCATGCATCTTTTTTCTGATACAGTTAAGGGAGACAAAGACAGCAACGTATTCTGTCATACCGTCACAATACACAAATAAAAAGTCTGTAATTTTCCTCCTCATGGATGTTGCCATAGAAATGAACACACATGAATTAAGAAATCACAGAATGCTCCAGAACCACACAGGAACTTAATTATCTAACTCACAACAAGAGGATGCCAAGCTATAGTTATGCCATGAAAAGAGGTATTATTTCTCAACTACCTGTGAAAATTTCTTAAACACTCACAGTATTGAGCAGAAAATGACAGGAGGTTGAAAACCATAGTCTATGAAAACCAGGTATCTGTTTAGATTTTAAATACTGGGTCATTATCTTTAAAGAATGACATTCTTTTGTCAGTACCTGGATTGCAACATAACGTTCTCTCCTAAAAGTCTCAGCTTCTGAAACCTGTCTGGATTCTGTATCTGAAATCCGCATCTGCAGTATGTATCTCCTACATTTGTTCAGTATTTTCAGTAAACTGATGGAAGACCTGCATGACTATTTCTGGGGAGCACACAGCCCATGTGTACATCTGAGCTGCTGGAGGTTTAAAAGGGACCTGATTACTGCTGCTAACCTTGCTGTCTCCCTCTGTCAAGGACCCAGAGAAACCATCTACAGGAATTGGTTCTGAAGCAGCGAATTTTCCAGCTTGCTTGGCTCCAGTCCAATTTTCTTTTTGTAAGAAGTACAACAAATTCTCATCAGTGTTTGTGAGCTGATCTGTAACTCTGTTTGACTCTCTTGAGAGTGATGCTGTACGCTGTCCTTTTATCTAAAGCATAATGAAGAGAACAGCAAAGAAATAAGTGAAGTCTTGTGTGCTTTAGATACAGGACTAGGGATGAACACAGGGAAGTGACAATTCATGCTTCAAGGCTCACTTGCATCAAAACAGGAAAATCACCCACCAGCCTCACAGTTTCTGCACACTTTTGTTCACACTATGGTCAGAACACGAATAAGTGTACTTGTATTATTAGTTTTTGTTTTCATGGGACCTTTGGTTCAGCTTAACACACACCTTTCTCCTCCATTACAGAGTATAAATTAAAAGTATCCCCTCAACCAATATTCCCAGGAAAACCAAACAAGGAGGCACTGGTAAAGAAATATTAACAATGGGATTTTTCTTTAACTTCAAAAAGGCTTTCCCTGCCACTGATGGTTAAGGAATACATCTAGGGAATGCATTGAGAGGAATGAAGACAGGGAGATCTGGATGAATCAGGAGCTGTTTTGCTCATCTTACCAAAAGCTGTTCATAGTTTTCTGCCTGTTGTTTATAACAGGCTAGTTCTTTGTGAGACACTGATTCGGCTCCAACAGCTTCAAGTTCATCCAAAAATCCACAGTCTCCACAAGCATGCATCTGCTCAACCCTTGTCTGAGTGAGAGTTGGAAAGAGAAAACCATTCAGAAACCATGAGAAACGTGTCTGTCCAAAGCACTCCTATACTGTAATGTACTTTTCCTAAGGATGTCTGCCTCCAATCAGAGGACAGGATGCGAGTGCTACTTAAAATCATTAAGGATGTTTTTCAGAACCATCACTTTCTATGAAGACAATAAAATCAATTTACTGAGAATGACAGTAAATCATGTAACTAATATATACAAATACTTAATTGCCATCAAAATTTCAAATTTATATCATTTTTCTCAAAGAGTGCCACACATGACTAAGATATTTCTTAGTTGTTATAATTCAAAAGTTTTATTACTATTTTAATATTTAGTACCCATAGTAAAGTAGTTCCAAGTGCTGGTAGAAAAGTCCTGTCATTAACATCTACAATACAAATTATTATAAACACACATTTCTATTATTTTAGAGTGTAAATATTGAGAAACTAAAATTCTTTGCATTGTCTTTTGTATAGGAAGAAATAACTATGGTTTCGGATCTTTACCTAAGATGATCTCCAACACATTTTCTCTCTATGAACAATGAAATATCACCAGGTATACAATTTCCAAGAACTAATGACATTCCTACATTAATTCAGAAGAATATTATTGTGAAAATTTTCACTTCTTAAAAAGAATGGTGACATATGATATGTACTAATAAGAATCTAAGGCAGTAAATCCACCACAAGGTGAAGAGGATACAGCTTACATGTAATATTTTCATATTTCTTAAGTTTCAGTGAACAACTTTACTACTGGGACATATAACCATATTTGAAGATCACAGAACATAGTTTGCACTTACTACTCTAATAATAGTAAAACTACACAGTGTTAAATTTAATTTCACCTGTGTCTATAGATTTGTTCTAGTGTAGGGAATGGCATCTAACATAGTATGTTAGCAAATGAAAATCTTAACATGGAGGAGACAGCCAAGTCTCATGGGGCCCACTGTGAGCAGCTTTGCTTCAGACAGTGAATCAGATCACCCCAAAGCTTATGCCAAACCATTCAAGGCACCACTGTACTTTATTGGGAGTTCTGTCCGGAAGTAACCCCACAGTCTCAAAGTGGAGTTTCCTGAGCCTCAATGCCACAAAACTTATGAACCACAATTCCCAATCCAAAGGAACCGAAGCCTCTCCTTTAGGAACAGTGTATTTCCAGCTGTCTCATTACATATAAGTTGTTTGATATGAATCAAACACCAGATTTATTAGTAAATTATCAAACAACAAGTTAAAGAGTTACCCAGAACATTTAAGTGAAAATAAAATCACAATGGATTTATTAGTAAATTATCAAACAACAAGTTAAAGAGTTACCCAGAACATTTAAGTGAAAATAAAATCACAATGAAAACGAACCTCAGAGATAAGAAAATCTTGACGGCTTCTTTCATTTTCTTCAACTCCCTGCCTTTTCTTAGTGTCCTCCCCAAAAGGTGTCTGTAGCTCTAGCCCTTTTTCTGTATCAGAAAACTTTTCCTCTGTAATTTCCACTTGTTGATTCTCTGTTGTAAAACTAGAATGCATTTCAGCTACTTGGTTCTCTAACTCTGCTATTCTCACAGTTAATGTGTAGACATCTGAGTGTATGTTGTCTCCTGTCAGAGGGTTTACATTGGGTCTGTCTGTCCTTTCAGGATCTGATGTTCTCTTCTCTTGCAAGGAGTTCACATACTGCTGAAAAGCGTCCAGTTGTGCTTGACTAACAATGGCCTCAGCTACTTTCTCTTCAAGTAAATTCTGAAGGTTTGTGATCTTCTTTTTAAGCATTTCTGTTTTGGACTGGCCTTGCTCTTGCATGGTTTGTATTTGTTTATGACACTGCATTAGTTCTAAATCTTTCTTTCTTAGAGAACTCTCCAGTCCTAGTAACTTTATTTCTAGGCTTCTGTAACCCTTGGCATTTTCTGTAAGACATCTGACAGACGTCACATTTTTTAGAGGCTTAGAAAAGTCATGGGCACAGACATCTTCCGGCTGCAGTGTGTCTGTCTGGAGCTCATCGACAGCCATGCCAACACTTTCCTTAGGAACAGTGTGCAGTTGCTCCTGCTTTACGTGTTCTTTCTTTAGAGTGCATTGTTCTTCTGTAACCTCATCCATTCTCAAATTGGCTTCTTTAAGAGTACTTTTTAGGCAGGCTGTTTCCTCATTGGTGGCTCCTAATTTTTGTTCTGAAGCCCTTTTTTCAGCTTTCCCCATTTCAAGTTGATACTGGAGGTTTTCTGTATCTGGGGGATGGAATGTGATTTCTGTTGTCTTCTGCTCAACGCTTGCCGACTCCTGCTGCCAATTTCCTATTACTCCTTTGAGCTGCGCTATTTCTTCCTCTCTATTTTTCTTCACAGATCCTTGCTCACACATCAGACACTTGATTTGGGAATTGAGTCCCTTTATAAGTTCATCTTTTTCATACATAGCCTATTATTTAACGAAAAAGGGACACATACACAATAAATATGTATTTCATTTTGCAAAGTCTATTTTAAGGCAGGACCTTCTAGACATGAGTATGCCCCAAACCAACAGACTATCTCTGACTTAGGAATGCTCTTTTTAATAAAAACGAACAAGACACCTCCAATTATTCAGAACTTCACTCTGGAAGTTTTATTAGGTGTGAAGTCGTTCAAACTTGAGTTGTTGATTTTCCAATAGAAAACAGTATCAGTACATTCTCTTGAAAAGAGTGAAGTACTAACACAGTGCAGACAGCAGATGGCTCTACTTGAACCACTGAAATTTTAGGAGATTTAGAAATCTCACAAGCCACGGGTATTTGTTTTTAAAATTCAATGGGGGAAGGGCAGGGGCTATTCATGCTTATTCTGTAACCAGGAGAACCCAAATTCAAAGTCCCAGCATACATATGAAAAACTGCGAATGGCCACTTGAGCCTGTGATTCTGGCTCCAAGGAATAGAAGCAGGTAGATTCCAACAGCTCATTGGTCAAACAGACTGAGGCACTAAGCTGTGCAGTGAGAAACCCTGCATCAAGGCAATTAAATCCATGCCCTGCTCTGGCCACTTTGCATGCAGGCATGGGTATACATATTTGTGCACTGAGGTGCAAGCAATATCATTATTTTTTTGTTTTAATTTTTATTTATAGCCTATAAGATAGTGGGCCAGGGTTTTCACTGTTAGGCCAGACAAGCTGAGTGTTATAGCTATAGCTTGATGGGGGAGGCCCTTATGTATGCTATAAACATATGTTTCTCTTATTGGTTAAAAAATAAATGCTGAATGATCAGTAGCCATGCAGGAAGTATAGGTGGGGCTTAAAGACTAGGAGAATTCTAGGAGGAGGAAAGAAGGAGGGAAGCAGTTCCCAGGGTGAGAGGCCATGTAGCTTCCAGGAAAAATGGACGCTGGGCATTCTCCTGTAAGTCACGACTACACAGAGATGCTTAAATTAAAATAAATGGGTTAACAGTTAAGAGAGAGAAAGCCAATAAGTTACCTGAGCCACTGGACCAACAGTTTATAATTAGTATAAGCCTCTTTGTATTTATTTGGGACTAAACTGCTGCAGGACCAGGCAGAGCAAACACCTCCATCATCAGTGGCTCACAGGATATAAAAAGAAATGACTCCCACAAGTTGTGTTTAGACCCCCAAAATAAATAAATGTAGAAAAAGTGAAAAACTATTGCTCATATTAATTCTGACAAACAAATCTGAAGTGGGCACACCTTGTTGTCTGTTTCAAGTTGCTCCTGAAGATTAATAAGCTGTTCATTTAACCGGTCAATTTTGTCATCTTTTTCTTGAATTAATCTTGAAAATTCCCCGAAAAACATGGGCTGATCGTGACAAAACTGAGGATCGTAGTCTACAAGGAAAATCTCCAGTTTTTTTATTTCATCCTAGGGAGAAAAAAATAACTGTCACAATATATGATCATTACATGACATTTTCAGTACATTCCTTCAATTAAGTCTTATAAAACCATAGTGTGCATATAATCACATAAAAATAAGATACTCTGTATCAATAATTCCAAAAATATTTTGATAAACAATCTCAAATATTTTTATTTATGATATATCCAAATGTCTAGTTTCACAGAAAATAAGTCACATGCAAATTCATTTGCCTACTAATGTTGCTGCCAGCAAATATTTACAAAAATACAAATGTGAATTATATTTATAAGTTAATTACCTTAAACAATTTATTTTCTTGCTGGAGCTCTTGAAGGTGAGTGGTGGACTCCTTTCTCTGTATTTCTAGCTGCATATGGAGCTCCTGAACCTCTTCATTCTTATTTTCCAATTCTTCACGAAATTGCTCTAATTGCTCTTCTAAGTTGGAAATCTTTAGAAGCAAAGTTGCCCAAGAGGGAAAAAAACAACAAACAAAACCCAGATCATACAAATACTACTGTCAAACAGAAAAGAATTGTATTTAGTTTATAAAGAATGTATGTTTAAGAAATGTAAATGTAATAAAGGAAAATACTTTTTAAAGCTGTGTATACCAGCTAAATACCTATACATGCTTAAAGTGTACTTTTCTATTTTTGTTTTTTTCCAGACAAGGTGTTTCTGTGTAACCCTAGCTGTCCTGGAACTTGCTGTGTAGACCACATTAGACTCAAACTCAGAGACACCTGCTTGCTTTTCCTTTCCTGAGTGATAGGAATAAAGGTGTATGCAACCATACCTGGCCTCAGACTACAAAAAAGATTTAAAAATTATTTTTGACTGTGAGTATATGGGTATGATTGAGGACAGTAATAACCATTTAATCAACTACCCTGTAGCTACTTAATATATGCTTAAAGAAGGATTCCCAAATGCCTACTAAAGTGATGCTCAAACTGCTAAATTAAAAGCAACTTAAGGGGCAGAAGCAGAGTAGAGTGGCAGCTGGGACATTTATTGCCTTACAATCTAAAGTGAAGTAATAGTTGCTTATACATGGCATCCTAGACCTAGAATCCCAGTACTAAGAGGACAAGGCTTTAAAGTCAGCCTGATAATTCCAATATAAAAAAATAGTACAATACTAGCAATAGTAGCCAAATCTGAGGCTGAGACAATGTCAGAGGAACAAATATGTGGCTAGAGGTGACCCCCAGTACCCCATGTAAAAAGTCAAGTGTGGTGTTATAAGCAGTCAATCATAACACTAGAAAGTTGGAGACAGGAATATCCCTGGGACTTGTTGACAATCAGCCTAGTCTACTGTTTAACCACAGGTCCCAATGAAAGACTCTGTCTCAAAATATGAGGTAGATGGCTCCTGAGGAGTGACACCTGAGATGGCCCTCCAGCCTTCAATATGCAGCCCCTCCATGAGCACATACAGTCAAACACATCACAAATACATTCACACAAAACCCCATTCGATCTGCCCTGTAATCGTTCCCATTATAGAGAAGAAGGACAAATAATGAGAGGAGGGATATGTCCTGAGGTCACACAGCTACTACACAGTAAAGCCACCTTTGGAACTTGAAGGGATGATTTTCGGAGGCTTCCATTCTAAACTATCATTTATCCTGCTTCTAATAACTAGTGTTGAAGACTTTATCTATCTATATATTTTCTGTAACATTGCTATTTAAATCTGTAGGTACTTAAATATATTTAGTGATTCTGCATATATAATTATCAGTTTATTGCTGAGAACAGCAATGTTCACGTTCATCAAAGCTATACACTAGTATGTATGCCTATTCTTATCTTCCACAACAATTCCTATCTTCTACAAATACTTTTAAAGCAAGGCTGTAGAAAACATACACACATAGTTACTAAAGTTCAACATTGCTGCCTATATACATTACATGGTATGCCCACTCTTTCAATGTGTCATTTTACAGGCCAAATCTTACCTCTCTGACCTAAGCTTTGCTACTGAGTATGAGCTGGGGAGCAGCAGAATTAGCAGAAGGAAGCGTACACTGGATGTGGAGATGCCTGCCTGTGCTACACAGAAAGCCCATATTTCAGCATTTCCCTGGTGACCAAATGCACATCAGAACACAGGAGCACACTAGAGTTTTCATGCTTCCCACCAACATGCCAAATCCATTCCTCATGATTTGTCAGTGTATCACAAGGATGATAAAAGCAGTGAGATCTGGGAGAATGTGGCTCTGTGATAAGCATTAACTTCTCTTAAGACTCGGTTTACACAATGAAGATGCCAGGATAGAGTATTTAAAATATTCCTATGTCCTTATTAGCACTAGGCTTAAACGAAACAATTATTATTTACTATTACTGCCATTAAGCGTATTAGTAATACAAGACATAAAATTTACTGAAGACACCTATCTCTCAAAGAAAACCCAGTATCTTTTTGTTTTCTTTTTTCTCCTCAAGGCAAGGTCTCAGTATATAGCCCTGGCTGTCCTAGAACTTACTATATAGGTTCAGGCTGGCCTTGAATTCACCGAGATCCACCTGCTTCTGCCTCCCCATCAGAGGGATTAAGAGCAAGTACCACTACACCCAGCTAAAAAAAACCCACTCATATAATTTTAACTATAATTTTAAAATTTTGTCCAAACTTAGGCTCTGAGAATAAAGTCATTTAAAATCTGGTCCATAGAAACATCTTATATTTATATCAGTTACCTGAAAACATTTGCCTAGTTTTCAGAGCAAATGCTTAAAGTAACCTCCTCATCATAACATTTGCTTTGAGGTTTTCCTTTTGCAGGTCAATGAGTGGTAGTGCCAAACACCTGTCACTGTTAGTAAACACTGTCACTTTGTTATTCATTCAAAGGCAGTGGCTCTCTGCACTTGTCTGTAAAGAATGGAGCTTGTTAACATGTGCTGTCTAAGGTTTCTAGCAGTCCCAGATGAGTACTGATTCGGGGGGGGGGGGGAGTAGACATCTATTAAGTACTGAATTAATATAGTAGTAGAGCTATAGTATATTAAGAATTCAAATGATATGACAGACTTTGAAGACTCTCCATGGAAGGCCTCACCCTCCCTGGGGAGCAGAAAAGGGATGAGATGGGGACTGATGAGGAGTGGGAGAACAGGGGAGGACAGGAGGATGCAGGAACTGGGACTGACATGTAAAACAAACTTATTTCAAATTTAAATTAGTAATTATAAAAAAGAATTACTAAAAATAGATGGTATTTACCAGTAGTCCCAGTAACTGTAGAGGCAGAATAAGGTCCTCTAAGCTGCAGAGTTGGGCTCAGCATAGGCAAAAGAGTGAGGCATCCTCTAAACATTAAAGATAAGGGAGGCTTGGGAGAGGGTTTGGTGAGTCAGTGTTTGCTAAGAAAGACCAAGGACTGGGGTTCAGACCATACCACTCACACAAAAGCTAGGGGGGGTGTGGTGTGGTGCCAGAAATGACACAATGTCCTGTGCATCCCAGACTAATCCTCCACCACTCTACAACCTCACTGGCCTTTCTAATTAGTGCAAGATCAATCTTTCCCCATCAGTTCCTGCATAAAGAGAAGTGATTACACATAAAAGGCATGTGCTTTGCTTTCACAAAGTATCAAAACCAAAATAAGGAAGAACTTTCCAGATAAATATCTGGATTAGGTTACAGTTAAAAAAAAAACACTTCTTGTCCTAGAAAGGAAGCAAGCTTTCCACTACTGTCATTTGCACTATTGCCATTTTCTCTCTGAACATCACTTTAGCTGATGTCTAAATTATTTCTGTATACTTTAAAGCTTGTGTTGACACCGCTGTACTATTGAAATACAACAAGTGCCTGAAATATACTCAATGTCCTGAGAAATTACAGAGGCAAAACTATGATTTGAACAATTTTAGGGCTGGAGAATGGCTCACTCACTTCGTAAAGCTTGGTGCACAAGCATGAGGTCTACTGAATCCAAGTAAAGAAGCCTATCATGGCAGCACATGTCTGGAATCCTAGCCTCCAAGGTAGAAATAGGAGGATCTTTGAGACTCACTGATCAGCCAAATCCAGCCTAACTGGTGAGTTCCAGGCCAGAGAGATGCTCTGTCTCAAAAACCCAAAGGCAAGGTTAAAAGTTCATACAGCTCTTATGAAGATCCTAGTTTGGTCCCTAGCACTCGTGTTAGGTGACTTATAACGTCACACAACTCCAGTCCTGGACTATGGTGGGTGGACACAGATTCACATGCACATATTTCCACAGAAACACAATTAAAAACAAAACAATAAAAATAAATCTTTGCAAAATAAAACAATGTGGACAGATCCCAAGGAATGGTTCTAGTGGTTGACCTCTGTTTCTACAAAAAGGTGCATAAGAGCATATACACCTAAATACTTACAAAAAGTCATTATCCAATCATTAAGACGTATTCCAGGGAAAAAAAAGGTTAAAATATGTTACACATGAAGTAGGAAGCTGAATTTACTTTTGAAAAAATAATGAATTCCCTTCTTTTAAGATAGGGCCTTGCTATGTTGCTCGGTCTGACTGAGAACTCCTGGCCCCTACCCTTCCACCCACCTCAGCCTCTTGAGCACCTGGGAGGTACCACCATTCCCTGTGGGATGTGATTCTCTTTAAGGGGTTACAGAGAAATAGGAGGACTGTTATTATCCCTGTTGTTGTTGTTATTGTTATTATTTGTGATGTTGGGGAACCTTAGGTACTTGTACAATCTGGGCAAGTGCTCTCTAAGAATGAGCTACATGCTCAGTTGCAGATACTTTACCTTCGGGCCATTATTACAATCCCACGCTTTACTTATGAAATAGTGCAATAATCTCTCAGAGAATTATTTTAAATGATAATAATAAGAATAACAACAACACAAGCTGACGAAGATACTCAACAGAGTGGCAGTGACTTAGTTCCTGCATTATGGACAGCAGAGAGAAAAAGGTACAAGTTTACCATGGTCCACACTACCAGTTCTCTATTCTTCTTTTCAATCAGTCCTCACGAGCTACACAGGTTCCCTTTTCATCTAAATGTTTTCCTGCTTCAAGGCCCTCTCTCCATGAACACTGCCTCTCATCAGCTTATCTGTTCAATTTATTATCTCCGAGGTTAGTCTTCAAGGCAGTAAACTAAGAAACACTGAACTTCGCTTTCAGACAGTAATGCCACTGTGTTCAAATGATATTTTTAAGGTAATTGATGCAAAATAATTCCAAAAAGCATTTGTCATTTAAAAAGAAACTCGTTACCTCTTTTTCTTTTCGTTCTATAGCATCCCGCTCAGCCTGCAATTGAACTTCCAGATTAGCCTCTATACCTCCAGACTGCTTCTGGTCATTTACCTAAAAGATAGATAAGAATCTTCTCAAAACTTCAGACATTACACTGATCATTCCCTGCAATATTTTTATTTAGTTAGCAGAAATTCTATTTCTTCAATTTAAAAGGGGAAACTCTAAATTGGAGAATATTAAAAAAAAACATAAAGATATTCAGTCTTGAATGCATTTTTCATATAAAAAAACACAAATTACTGACATGAAAACTCATTCCTCAGATAAATCAAAAGTCTTTTCTCATAGGCCTGCCTCCAGCTTTCTCATTCTACTCTTCTATTCATTCTGGTTTCCTGTAGAATTATGGGAATAGACTTCATTACATCTTATTTTGAAGCAGGCAAGAGTCTAAAATTTAGCTCATTGTCATAAATGACAGTTAAAATTGTAATTAACTTTTCTGGCTTAACTAATCTTCCTCTACTAGAAACAAGGGACACAAACAACACCTGGAAGGAAAATAAACAAAAATAGTTACAAGGATACACTATCCTAATGCCTACAAGGTAATCTAGCTTTTACTTAAAAGAACAGGCTTGTGTAACTAAGTGGCTGTCACTAGAACAAGACGCCATAGAGTTAACTGGGTCCTCGCACCTTGGGGAAGGAGTCAGGATTAGCCATCAGGGCTTGTTCTAGCTCCCGTACTCTGCACTCCAGCTGCTCAATCTCCTCGTTTCTCTCCTGCACATCTCTCTGTAGCTGCTCTTTACACAGCAACAGCTCACTGCACTTGTCTGTTTTCTCTTTAAGATGACCAGTTAACTGTTCGACCTGAAAACATAATAAGAAATGTTTTAAATGTTAAGGTGCTTGCAATCATGAATCACTTCATATCTTAAAAGCTGCTTTCTGGGGCTTGGTAAGGTATCTCAACTAGTAGAGTGTTGCTTGCCTAATACATGAAAGTCTTCGAGGTTTGATCTCCATATTCCCCCACCAAAAAACAACAACAACGAAAAGGTATTTAAAAATACATTCATCTTATTTGAAAATAAGGATCACATGGTCATCTCTAGCAAAGTGACAATTTTGCATACTGATAAAACTGGGCATATTCATAAAAAAGAGAAATAATACTGCTTTCACAGAACTTATTTTTAAAAAATTATTTATCTTAATAGCATCCTGGCTTTATCCGGGTAGAAAGAAGTAAAATACATTTTGAATAATGAGAATTATTTAAAGTCACAGCACACTAAAGCCTAATGATGTAATAAAGACAACAGACTTGCAGCTCGCTTTTTGACTTGCTCTTAGGTGAAGGACAATGGCCTTTAAATCCTCCATGTGTTAAGAGTTATTTGGCAAAGGTTAGGCTGTACACTCGATAGGCTAGAAGAGATAAGGAGAGGCATACGAAGGAATCTGAATTCCTTTAAGTGCTCCTACTCTGCCCAGAGTAAACAGTAAGTGTTCTGAGATTTATCATCCAGGGCTGATATACAGTACCTCAGGTGTTGCATAGCAGCAATGGGAGAATATAGGAAAGATTAATAAGACACTTTATGGAATACTCATCAATGAGAAAGTAATAAAATATTGTAATTCTAAGCAATAGAGGAATACTATGTTTCAGTGAGACATCTTGAAGAAATTATGAAAATAACAAACATTGTTCTTAGATCATGAAAAAATGCAAGCTTAATCTAACTACCAGCTCTTAGATGGTAATAATAAAGGTACTGAGGAAATAATAGCAAAGGATTTAGAGTAAAGTTAGGAAGACAGACAACACAGCAGGTGTCATGAAATGATGCAACACATTTACAGACAGTTGCCTGATCATGACAAAATGAGAGCGTTAGGTAAGGAGCAAATGAAGTGCTGGGTTCCTGAAGCCATGCACACCCTTGGCAGATGTGTCAAGCTCCATAACAACACAACCAATTTTGTCAGGTTAATGCAACTTACGTCACAAGAAATGACCATCTAAGTCTGTGGTTCACACCCTGTGGGTTGCAACCACTTTGATGGCTGAATGGTGTTTCCACAGGGGTTGCATATCACATATTTACATTACAATTCACAATAGTAGCAAAATTACAGTTATGAAGTAGCAATGAAGTAACTTTATGTTTGAGGCAGACCACTACAACATGACAAACTGTACTAAATGGTGACAGCATTAGGAAGGTTGAGAACAACCGCACTAGGTTCTACAGCTTAAAACCTCTTTGGAGTTTTGTCTTGTTCAAAAGCTAAAAATACAGTTAGAGGCATAAGGGGCCTTTTTTAGTGCTCTAGAAGACAAAGTATTTTAGGTTTTGTATTTCCTTAGAAATCTTGGGAAGTAAATGAAACCAAGTCAACTGCATGAAAAATGTAAGTTTTAGAATTAAATTATTTCCAGAAATACTAACATCATAGTCAAATCTAAGTGTCTACTAAGGCCATGCCAATACTCCTATAAAATGTAAGCTATTCAGGAGGCTAAACAACTTGGACACTGTCACTTATGCAGTACTCAATGAGCATGATCCAAACAGGGCTTTGATTTACCTGGAGTACAATCTTGCTATTAACAGGACAGGCCATCTTTCTATTTATATAGGGAGCTTCCCACACTCACACAGCACTCATTTGGTCAACAGAGCTCTGGCTACATTTCTGAACATGGAGAAGGAGCAATGAGAGTGAAAGGGTTGGTGAGAAGGATCAGCAGGTGCAAGCCTACTGACCTAACTTCCATCCTGGAAGGCAAGAAGAGAACTGATCCTACACATATACTGTGTGAGCATCTGCCCCTCATAAACACACACATGCCCACAGACACCACACACACACACACACACACACACACACACACACACACACACACACACTGCCCAAAACAAATGAAGAAAGTAGAGAAAAAGTAGCAGAGAGATTGGTGAGGATGCAACCACAACTATCCACACAAATAATCATGACAACTAGGATGTATACAAATGAACAAAGGAACAGACATAGCACAAGTGTGACCTACCAACAGGATGGTGACTGGACTGAGAAAAAGAACATTTGAAGACTATAGTTTATAGCAATGGAGAATGTGTAAAAGATAGGAAACTTACTGAGATGTAGAGGAATATTTTATTTTTTCTGGGAAAGGCAAGCTTTTCTATGGCTATGTTGTTCTTAAGGAAAGTGGAAAGAGGTGGTATTTAAATAAGTGTAGAGCTCAACAGAGATGTCAAAAGTAAAGGTACAGATGTGGCAATTGATGTATGTATGACTGCTGGGAAGAAAATAAAAACATGGGAGAAAAGGGGGCGTAAGCATCTGCCTTGGGGTACTCCCAACACTACCTATGGCAGGCAGAAGAGAAACAAATGGGAGAGAAGTATTAGCAAATATTAGCAAGTATTAGCAAATGCTAAGACAACACAATGCTTCAAGAAGACTTTAGGAAATGCCTCTTTGTAGTTGAGTGCGTGAAGGCAGGAGTGATTTCTAGAAAGCCAAGAGGTGCTAAGTAAACTACAGAAACACTATAGATGGAAAAGAGGATAAGACTCAAGAGGTAATGGGTAATCTTCACAGCAACACTTTAAATGGAGCAGAGGGTAAAAGCCCAAAATCAGAGGATCTGGACACCTCCCATGGGGAAGATACAAAAGAGAATGGGACATTAAGTAGCAAAGAGTGAATGTAAATGATCATTTATTGTACTCAGTCATTCCTTTGTGTGTGTGTGTGTGTGTGTGTGTGTGTGTGTGTGTGTGTGCCTGCATGCGTGCATGTGTGTGTGTGAGACCATGTGTCATAGCACACATCCTGAAATCAAAGAAACAGTTGCAGGTGTTGGTTGCTGTGATGAAACACCATGACCAAAACAAATTGGGGGTGGGAGTAGTGGCTCACAATTCCACATCATAGTCCATCACTGAAGGAAGTCAGGACAGGAACTCAAACAGGGCAGGAACCTGGAGGCAGGAGCTGATGTATTAGCCATGGATGGGTACTGCTATTGGCTTCCTCCCCATGGTTTATTAAGCCTTTCTTATAAAACCCAGGACCACGGCCCAGGGATGGCACCACCCACAATGGGCTATGCCTTCCTCAATCAATTAAAAGACCTTATGGAGACATTTTCTCAACTAAAGGTCCCTCCTTTTATATAACTCTAGCTGGTGTCAAGTTGACATAAAATTAGTCAATACACCCAATGAATATTCTTGCATTCCAGAAAATAACCACAAATAACTTTTACTGGTAGTGAGAATACAGAAATGAACAAAATAGTTTATTAAATTGAGTAATACACAGAGGGGAGTAATTTCAAATTTCAAACTGCTTCCTCTACCCCATGCCAGTACTGGGGTTTCAACAAAGGGCTTCAAATATGGTAGATAAAAACTCTGAGACATACTCTCAGCCCAATACAGTGCATTTTTATAGTTAACAAGTACCTAAATTTATGTAACACCTTTTCAAAATATTTCGACAATGATACACAATATAAAGAACCCACTTTTCAGTTTTTCAATATTCCCTGTTTTAAGCTCAAGATGCAAATAAATACAAGGGAGGGCATACTATCAGTGAGTTCTTACCTCTCTGGTTTGCTGCGCACTGACAGGTTGGAGGCGAGGCACAACCTTAAGTTGCTGCTCAAGCTTCTGTATTTCCAGTTGGAAAGCATCTCTCTCATGCTCCCTATCAATTGCCTGTTCCTGAACAATGATAATAGTAATGACAATGATGATGATGTTGATATTGAGCTGGTGCACATCATTAATTTCAGTGCTCGAGAGGCAGAGGCAGGCAAATTTATTGAGTTTGAGATCAGTCTGGTCTACATAGCAAGTTCTACACTAAGCAGGACTTCATGGTAACACTCTGTCTAAAAAAGAATTAATATCAAATATTTATAGAACTTATGACACTATTACTTATTTATATTTATTGTCCCCATTATTTCTTAAATCCCTTTAACTAGAGGTTTAAAGATTATGGGCCGATACATAAAATCACAAGGGTTTAAGAAGAAAACACATTTTGACTGGTTATAGTACATTTCCTATTTGGGCTCTACAACATAAACGAGTATTTTAAATCATTAAAAAGTACTATTTTTTATTTAAATAATATCAAATGCAGAATTAGAAAAAGATGAAATGGTACAAAGGAGGAATCTACTGCTAATTCAGTGTTAGAAGAGATAAGAAATACAAATTAGTTTCTTTAATGCTATTATTCTAGGCTTACACCTAAAAATACAAAACAATTCTACTGATGCTCTGACAAGTGAAGATCATTGGCTGATGTGGAAGAATCTTTTTGTACACAGTAAAGATGTGTTGCTCTCATTGGTTTAACAAAGACCTAAATGGACAGTGGCTAGGCAGGAAGAGGTGGAGAAGGACTAGAGGCCAGGGAGCGAGCTCTTTGGGACAAAGTAGAACAGAATCACCCAAAGATATGGAGAGAAGCAAAATGAGCATGCCATAGTGAGGAAAGGTACCAAGCAATGTGGCAAAAACAGGCAAGACATTTGAATCAATTTAAGTTTCAAGAACTAGTTAGTAACAAACCTAGGTAGGGCTGAGTATTTATAATAAATAGTAAGTCTGTGTGTGGTTATTTGGGACCTGGTTGGCAGGACAGAAATATCGACCTATACTGAGCTTATAAATCCTAAATTGTTCTGTGTGAAAAGGTCAAACAAATGACATTATGGGTAACAACGGTGACAAATGGCAGCTGTGCTAGTCCCAGTGCTATGTGCTAACTGGGAGCTGTGCTTATCTGCTGTGTAGGAAGCAGTTCTAACTCTTTATCTGCTTTGACGACTAGTAAAGAGCAAGAACATAAAAGGCTTAACTTTGAATTTGAAAAACTGAGCTGCTCATGGTTATTCACAAACAATGTATACTTTTAATTTGTCTTTAAAAATACTTACGCATTCAATATTTAGTTGTTCTGTTACTAAGAATTCCACTCAAAGACTCCTGAATACTAAGCAAACATGGATGATATCACTGATAAACTCAGCCTTAGTGGACATCCAGCCACCCACCCTATCCAAACAACTACCCTCCTATCTGCCTGTCCCATCTGTCTGTCTGTCCAAGCATCCATGTGTCTGTTTGCCCTCCCAACCACCTCACCTATTCACATGTGTTCAACCAACACACCAAGATGTGGTTTAAAAATGGAGCTTAACCTAAAGATACTTACATCAATAAATCTTTTAAGTTTTTCCATTTGTTTCTCCAGTACTTGGTTTTGCTGCCTTAGATCTACTAGGTCGGCATTTCTCTCTTGCTCCATTTCTATTAACTTACTGGTTTTTACTTCAACATCTACTTCTAAAATTTTCAGTTGCTTCTGAAGTTTGTTATGTACTTTTTCAGCCTGGGACTGAATTTCCAGCTTTTCCTTCATTAGTTTTTCTGTCTCCTGAAGAAATTCTGTTTACAAATGTGACAGTGCACTTGGTTAAATTATGATTCAGAATGTTATGAAAATGACGTTATGAACTACTTATTTTAAAACTTTATCTTCATGAAATAAAGGCAGAAAATAACTTTAAATACATTAAAAAGTACATACTTCTGCAAATATCAAACTATTTCACTCCTATAAAAGATAGTAAACTACTATTATATAGAATGAATATAAATAAGAATTCCATTACAAAAAGATATTTTGTGAAAACAATGTAGTAAATACAGAAAAAAAACATTTCTATGATTAGGAAAAGAACAATATTCAATAGAATTAAAACACAAAACACTGACCACATTTTTGACCATAGGCAAAACTAAGTACATTCCAAAGCCAGAAGACACCTGTATGTGCATACACAATACATACAGTAAGCAAATGCTGTAAAACTTTAACCAAGAAAAGGGGAACAAAAAGAGGAAGGAGATGACAGAATTTCTGACTACTCTGATGCTTATTAAGGTAGATCCATATCTCTGAATGACCTTTTCATGTTCACATGCTTGTGCAACCAGGGAACATATAGGGATGGATATGGTTAGTGCATGCAGAACAGACTCATTTCCTACTTCAACTACTTTTTCCTATGTGACACTTGATAAGATGCTCTTCAGGTTTATGTGAGCTATTGGGGGGGGTGAAATGAACTAATAACACGTGTCTGGCTTATAGACAGGACCTTGTGAGGATTAGCTGTTGTTCCTGTAGGTGATAAAGTATAGACAGCAAAAAGATAAGAGAAAATAACCAGGCAGAATATTTACACTAACTGATATGCCAACACTGTATTCAGAATTGGGATCTATAGAAAACATCTTTTCTAAAACAATGCCATTATTATATGTTAATATCAAAGCAAATCAGTCCCAAAGCCTCTTAGTAATAAATAAATTGATCCATCTGTAACCATTAGCTTATCAACTTCTCTGTTTTGCAAGAAATACTCTGGAAAAATCAGAGACCAGGTGCTTAATGTATTAAAAAAAAAATAGTTTTTTCTTTTTGTTGTAAGTCTAGCCTTTAACAGCTAAGCCTTCCCTCCAGCGGTAGGACAGAGCCATTATGAGGTAACGAGAAACCTAACACTAGGGACATTGCCAGGAGTCCTCAAAGAGGACCCCAATGAAGAATCTAAGCAATAGGGGAGAGGCTACGTTAACTATCTTTTCCCCTGTAATCATACTGATGACTACTTTAATTGGCATAATAAGACCTTCATCAAGTAATTAATGGAAGCAGATACAGAGATTAACAGCTAAGCACTGGGCTGAAATTTTGGAATACAGTTGGAAAGGGAGGATGAATAATATGAGCAAAGGGGTCAAGACCACATTGTGGAACCCACAGAAAGAGCTGATCCAAGCTAGTAGGAGCTGACTCCAGACTGATAGCTGGGGAACCTGCTTAATACTGAACCAGGCTCACTGAATGTGGGTAACAGTTGGGGAGTCTTGGGCAGTCTATGGGGTGGCTGGCAGAGGATTTAGAACCCATTCCCTGTGGACAGATGTCTTGCTCAGCCTAGATAAAGGGGAGAGGGCCTTGGTCCTGCCCCCAAATGATATGACAGACTTTGATGATTCACCATGGGAGGCCTCTCCCTCTCTATAGAGTGGATAGGGTGGGGTGGCCAGATGCTGGTGGGAGTTGGAGGACTGATAGGAGAAGGAACTGGGATTAGTAAGTAAAATAAAACAGTTTTAAAAAGAAATAAATGAAAAAAAGATAATAAATTTTTAGAAAAGAAAAAAAATGCTTTCTGTCCTAAAGATACTCAAAATTCTTTTTTTTTTTTTTTTTTTTTTTCATTTTTCTTGAAAAATCAAAACAGTTTTGGGCTCTGTGCAAAAACAGATGAAATAAGATAATGGCAACTATGAATACATTTTCATTGTCAATGAAGCTTCGTTCTGTTAAAAGAAAACAAAAGGAACACAACAGAGAACTGCAAGATGAGAAATGTTAGTTGAAAATCAAGGGTCACCCAAATGTTGAGGTGTGAGTCTACCACCCAACAACAGTGCATGCAACTGTGCACACACCTGCTCCAAGAGCTGCATCGACTGCAGCATCGACTGGGCCTAGGAGAGTCAAACACAACTATAGTTATGTCCCCTGCTCCCTGAAATGTGATAATGCATAGCTGCGCACATTAGAAAGCTGATGTCACAGTTTCATGTCTCCTGCATATTTTGTATGTATGACGTGAGACACTTTAACCTTAAAAATTCCAACTCTAACGCTGCACCAAAATAATCTGAGCACCCCCCCTACCCCACTTAGGGAAGAAAATAGATGTTTTATTTCTAAGTTGATCAAACTAGAGAAACACCAAATTTATAGATCCCTGCTGTGCATTTAAAATCAAAGAGGATTTGATAAGCAGGATTTAAAGTCCATAGTCACAAAGATATTTATGACTCAACAAGCTTTAAAATCAAGATAAAAATTAGCCATTATGAAGGTAAGTGTTCTTTGAATCCTTCTAAATGAAATGTCATCTGTCTTCTGGGTCTCTCAGGCTTGCAAGCCCAGAACCAAAGCAATGTTCCCAACATTCTCATACCTCTCTCCCACTAAAAGAATTCTGTTTTACCCATTTCCAAAATATGCAGCTTCACTACTTTTAGCTTTTTCTTTTTGATACAGATGTTTGAGCATAAATAAATAATTCTCTTTTCCTGTTAACAGCTAATACCCTTAAAAGGCAAAACAGAAAATAAGATTCCATAAAAAATGGCCAATAAACTCATTTGCCTTTTAAGTGATTTTCTTAGGATTTTTCAAGTTCGTCTATAAAACATACAAATAATGGCACTGAACAGGATAGTATGTCACATGAGCATCTGAAGAATGAAAACAAAGGAGGAACTGGATGACAGCCTCAATACATACGCTGCTGCACGGGGCTAGCCACTGCTTGCATGGCTGCCTTCTGCCTGGACAGTAGCTCCCGCTCCTCCTGCACTTGCTGCTGCTCTTCTTCCAGCTCCTGAAGTCTACTGCTCACGCGCGACAACTCCTGCTCTAGATGGTCTATTGTGCAGGTTTTCTCCTGAAGTTCTCTTTCAAAAGCAAGTTTTTCGTCCGAATACACATCAATGATACCTATAAGACACAATGTAGGGGAATAGAATTGTTTCTAATTTAAATTCACCTTGAGGATTTGTTTTTTGGGAGCACAGAGTCTCACTGGCATAGCCTAAGCTAGCCTTAAACACTATGATGCTTCTGCTTCAGCTTCTAAATATTGAGACAGCAGATGTGAACATCTAGGCCAAGCTTACCATCCTATTAGCAAAACTTTCAATCACTTTGTCCTATTAAAAGCCTGCTGCCAAGCTTTACTGACATTTTGCAGTAATTTTTCTTATTTATTGTATGTAAATGTGAAAGCTCCCTAAATTGCCTAGTACTTTGCTATACTAAAGTACCCAACACAAATATGTAATTCAGTTTATTAAACACATGGAAATAGACAGGCTCCTGGGAGCCTAAAATACATCAAATGCTTGTGAACTGAGTCACATTTTAAATATACTAAAGAAGTTTGATATTGTAAGCAATCGTAGACTGCCAGCACCCTCACCAGCATGAGATAATAGAAGAAGAGTTTGAGCAGTTAAAGTCTGCAATACCATTTAATTATGACCTTATTCCATACAAACAACAGCTGTAGCCTTAGTTTTCTCATTTTGAAGAAACTCAGACTCACCACCATCTACGTTTGAATCATCTAAAGTTTTAAATATTAACTTTAATTCTACATTTTTTTTATAATGTGCACTCTTAAATTTTTTAACTGCTTAGGGAAACTCAGAAGACAAACTATAACTATTTTACAATGGTCACTTTAAGTTAGACTGGGGGGTTTACAAACCTGGCTGTGGACCAAGGTCAAATCTATTTTAAGACTGAAACATCTCCTATCTCCTATCAGCGACCAAAGGCAAGACACTTACTTTCAGCTTTATTGAGTTCAGCGGCCAGCTGCTCTCTTGTCCTGGACTCTTCTTGGAGACGCTCATTCAGTTCTTCTAGGCACCTAAGTGACTCTGTTGCCTCTTGTTTTTGTCTAAATGACTCATGCATCAATTCTGTCTGTGTAACTTTTGCACGTTCAAGCTAAAACAGGAGGGCAAGAGAACACACAGGAAAGTAAGTGTTGGGCAATCAGTGTCATTTTTCATAAACAAGCAAAAAAACTAAGAAAAGATCTGAAATAAAGACATCTTATTAAATTATACCCACACCCTTGAAGCACATGTCAACATCAGGCAGGAAATGTCACACCAAATACACACATTTGCTGCATACCACTTTCTGTAAGAGATATAGGCTACTTTTGTTAAGCTACAGAATTTGTTTCTTACTTTAAGTCAATGGACATAGATTCTATCACACAATTGTGGGTGCAAAGCTCTCTGTATTTGCTGTAGACTTCGAGAAAACTATGTTCCAGGACAAATCTTCAACATTATGACTGTTAACTCCTTTAGTACTGACTGTATTTTGTTGTAGACTAATAAAAGAAGAAACTCACAGGGGGGGGGTACGATAAATGAAACTGTAAGGCTTGCTTATTAAATAAAAGCTTTGTACTTCTGAAAGTATTTGTAAAAACTTTACAGCTTCTGAAGATATTTCATTTACTGAAAAACCTTAGGCTATAGGAACATTACCCTTCAAATGTTGTCCGTGTACACATTCGAGGATGGCAAAGATGGCAAAACAGACAGAAGGCACAAATTTGAAGCAGGAGGTAAATGGGTCAGTGCTGCTGTTTCAGCTATGTGAAATCAAAGAAAGGCATTGTCTCTGCTTGCTTCATCTGGGCCCCTAAAGGGCCTTCCCCGTGACCTGTCTCAATCAGTATGAATCGGAAGCTTCCAAAAACAAGTGACTGTGTGTATCTGCAACAGGGTCACAGCAGCACATCTCCAGAATCTGTAAGTTTATATGTCCTTTGTGCATCTCCAAGATATAACTACCAAGTTTTAAATTTAAAATACAAATATAATGGTTTCCACCTTAGATATAAGTAATATCTCTTAAAACACATTAATATTAAAATGTAACTATATATAATTATAACTATAACAAAAATATAATTATAAACTACCAACATATTAATATAATTATGCATTGATATAATGATTAATATGTGTACTACTTAATATTACTTCTCTCCTTCATGTCTGAGTACTATTCACAGTATAACATAGACTGTAGAGTCACTAAACATTATGGTCACTCTAAATCAGTGGTTCTCCATCTTTCTAATGCTTCTACCTTTCTACCCTCATGTTACTAAACCATTGATCCAAATAAATGTTCAAAATATCCAAATTCGACCATTCTTGCTTTAATAAGATGTTTAAAATATAACTTAAAACGTTATTCCAATGAGAATTCAACACAAAAGAATAAAGCTTTTATATAAACACCTTTAATTGGGAAAAGGATTTATTCTTTTTAAATGTCAAATAAACATTCATGTAGACTGCAAAAAACATGGTCAGAAAGTATGATATGTACACATATACCTTTTTTTTTTCAGTTTAGTTGCAACACTATTTCCAAAAAGTACCAATCACTTCTGCATATGCACATGTAAACCCCTCCAGTAAATTACTTCATTGCTACCTACTAAATATGAGAACTCTCTAAGAGTTCAGAGCTGTAACCAACACAGTGCATTTCTTTCATATTTAAAATTTACAACAGAAATTCAACAAAGGATTTAAAACAAGGTAAAATACTGCTTTGAGTAAATTGCCAAACACTTGCTTTTATCTGTCATTTTACTATGTTTAAGCTAGTTAGAGTGACAGTACACTAAAAAATTTACAATAAGAACCAGAAAAGGCAAAATAAAATAGTTGATGCAATAAAACTGAATAAAGCTAAAAAACAAATTGGGATAGCACATTGGGTTCACACTTCACTGGGATAAAAGCTTCTTCAAATTTTTACCTAAATAATTTATATTTGAATTCCTCTCACCCAAGCATGCATGATTTCTACTATGTGCAACAACATTCAATCTATAAAAAAAAATAAAATATAATTCATAGCTTTTGCTTCTCAGCAAACACATAACACTGTGGGTAAAGCATTAATAAATATTCTGTCACATTAAAATTGTTGGTGAGGTAGCAAAACTATTCTGAAAATCATCTGGCATGTTAAATATTAGCTAAGATTTATAGCTAAAGTCATGCAAGTCATAAAAGAATATTCGTAAGACATTTAAAGATGCTATCAACCAGAAATCCTGAACAAGTAGGCATTTTTACAATGAGCATTTAACCTTAGCAGTACTTACAAAATATAGTACATTTTGGTATTTTCTCTATATAATTAATAAGCTTACTGAAACAGAAACAAGTCTAATGGGCTCTTAAAAACATTTAGAATACAAGCTGTAGCCAATAAGGCATATGATTACAAACAAGCCCCAACTGGCACAGCAATTCACTGGGCAGTCTTAGGCAGCATAATACCCATTCTCTCAAATACATTTATTCCATTTTTATTTTTTAAAGTTTGGCTCAGCATTACAGACAGACAGAATCTTTTTAAATAGCTTGACTGGTACTGAAGAAATTTAATATTTAGATCACTGTACTATCTGAAGTGAAAAGGCTGGGGTTTACTGAACAAACATTTAGCATTTCTGCCCACCTCAGGTATGTTAGTAGTAAGTCACTATAGTAACGCAAGAATCTGGTCCATTCAACCCCCACAAAGACAGTGAGATTTTCCATTCATTACAGTTTACTACATTTCTAAAGTACTATTTTATACTTACTGAATAAGGAGGGGTAGGTAGTGAAATTTTAGAAATTAGCTTTAATATGTGTCCATCTCTTTTGTGAACAAAATGAAAAATAGAAATGTTGACAATTACTGAGTTATTTTCATCCAAATGTTCAGATGAAGGATAAGGATACGGCAAAGGCACACGAGATTCAACTTCATAAATGTCTTCCTCCTGTTCTTCCAACCAAGAGCCACTGAGCTGGACAGTGGCCAAGTAGGTCCTATAAGAATCCATTTTAGATAAGGCTGCCTAGCTTCTTCTATTCCAATTTATTTTATTTCATTTTTACTACATTACAAAGTTCCTTTTAATTTATTAAGACATTCTATACTAGTATAAAAGTAAACTTAATTCACATAAAATGAACAAAAAAAAGCTTATACAAAAGTTCAACTTAAATGTAACAAAACACAATCCCCACTAAAGTCCATCAAGTCAAAAACCAAAACAGAAGCAAAACAAAAGAAAAAAAGAAAAAACACAAAAAATCAAGAATAAATGCAACAAAAAATGGTTCCAACTAAAATAATTAAATCATTGACAAATGTAAGAATAAAATTATAAAGATCTAATTAGTCAAGCAATAGGACTGTGCTCAGTATTCAATGTGTCTACAGTAATAAGTAGACCTTCCAAGTAGACCTTGGCAGGCAAGGACGGCTTGTAAATCTCCATGGTAGCACTTCTGAGAAACTGTGCTGAATTTCCTCTTGCTGTTCAAGCCTCACAATTCACAAGGAAACTCTCCTCTGAGCTAAGCTATTCAAATAAACACCATGCTGAGCCAAAAGTCTCAGTGAGTGTCACCTAAGTAAGAGGCCAGAGGGTGTGGTTAAAGCCTGTACCTATAGGTACATGGACAGGTGGAATGTAAGTACCCACGCCCACACAAAAGCCTGCCTAACAGGATACAAGTTCCATGTCAGAACTTTGAAAAGTGTATTTAAACAAGTTTATAATGCTTTCGAGATAAGCTAGTGTTTTTCCATCCTACTAAAATGTTGCTTGAAGAATATAAAATAGAAAGTATGATTGTGTTCACATTATTATTTCAAGTATATCAGAAGAAAAATAAACTGAATTAGAACCTGGTTGGTATTTTCTTATAAACAAGACATTTAAGAAGCCACTGACTTATACATGTTTTGGTTACAACCCATTTTCAATGTCTAGAGTGCAAGATAAGGAAATTTTCCTTTGAGAAGCTGAATAATATATAATACTTGGCAATTACATAACTCATAGCAGACTGTAGGCCGACATTAAAGCCCAAGTTGTGATCAACAGCCAGTCTCTGGTAGCTCCAAAAACTAAAGTAATGGTGAGTGAGACAGCCACTCCAAACACAAAAGATAAATAACTTACGTAAAAAATATTCCTGATAATTAAAGATTCTCTATGACGATTGCTTTGAATAACAGTCATTCATTTTGATAGTTTTGTTTTCTATTTTGTAAACTTACTAAACCCACAAAAATCTTTATCTAAGTGGAAAAACCTACTCTAAAGCAAGCAGGTAATAATACCATGAAAATTGGTTTTATAGTCATTTTTATTACAGTTTGTGCTGGCATTCAAATTCTTCCTAGCAACTAGAAAACAGGGCAAGAAAAACAAAAACAGAATACCATCACTACTCCCCCCGCCCCACACACATGACTGTCTATCTATCTATCAATCTGGAAGGGAGGGAGGGAAGAAGGGGGATGTAAGGAGAGAGAGGGAGAGAGAGGGAGGAGGAGAGAGAGAGAGAGTAAGAGAGAGAGAGAGAGAGAGAGAAAGAGAGAGAGAGAGAGAGAGAGAGAGAGAGAGATTGATTGATTGATTGATTTCCCAGAACCCTGGGGTGATGGCTGTGGTTGCAGAGCCTGAAGCAGAACGATGTCCACATGCTGGGCACTCTTGTTATAGATGCTTACATACTCAAGTTGTTGGAGATATCTTATTATTTATACAATATGGAAAAATAATCCCACTAGTACTGCAGATAAATGTACTTATACTTTTCTTTCATGTGTGTGTGTGGTGGGGGTGAGGGGCATATGTATATGTGAAAGCCCTAAGTAGAAATCAGGAACCATCCTGAATTACTCTTCCATCCTATTTGTTGAGGCAGGGTCTCTCTATTAAACCCACAGCTTGCCAATGTGCCTTGTCTTGCTAGCCAGTGTGCTCTAGAGATCCCCTATCTCTGTCTTCTGGGACTGAAGTTACAGATAAGCCACCAGACCATGGCCCCCTCTTCCCCTCTCCCTGAATGTCTGTGAGTTCTCAACTCTGACCTTTACACTTGTGTGGCAGGTGCTTTAATGACTAAGAATCTCCTCGGTACATTTAGTTTACATTAAAAAAAAATTTTTGAAACCAGAGGATGACTTTGGATATGTCCCTCCACTGTTCTCTGCCTTACAACATGAGATGGTCTTTACTGAACTTGGCTAGGTCAGTTAAGCAAACCCTCAATCCTCCTGTCTCCAGTCTCTCCTCAGCAATGGGATTGTAGGAGAATGGGGCTATGTCCAGCTGTTTACACAGTCACTAGAGATGCAAATTCAGGTTGGGCCTGAGAACACTCTTATTCATTGAACATTTTCTCAGCATTTCTAAACATTCTTCCTTAAAATAGCCTTTCCTTATTTTCTCTGCAACTAGCTAATTTTGATAATCTGGCATTCTGTTTCTACTTTGTGAAGAAAGAATAAAACCATGTAGGTAAAAACATATTCTTCATACATAGTAACATTTAAAATAGGAATTAAGCACACAGGCAAGAGACAAAAAGAATGTATAATAGATTAAGATAACTTAGCATGAGGAAAACTGTAACATATTTCTGAGCCTTGAGAAATGTAATCACCTAAGATAGACAACTGAGTTTCTACCAGATTGAAAAGAGAAGCACCTGTGAACCATACTCTCAGAGCTCCTTCCACTGGAGCCCACAGACTGTCTCCAAGCATCTCCATCACACTGTAAAGCAGGCTTTCCCAGTAAACATGTGGATGGAATATAGGCATACATTATGCTGATTCAGGAGAGCGAGTGAGAGACTTAGACCTGCCAGTAGGTAAATTACCTTTCAAATTGAATATATAAAGCCAAACATTAATCTACTTTATGGAAATGGGTTACAATGCAGGTAGATACTTTCTGCTTCCCTGAAACTTAGTGGAATGTTCCCCAGTTCTTTTATTAAATCAAGATGTACCTACCCTAAAGGAGTGGCATGGCAAACCTTAAAACTAAGTACAAAGTTTCATCATGTACTTTCTTGTACTAAAACTATACAACATACAGGACCACTAAGAAAGAAAATGAAGAAAAGAGGAAAAGGAGGGAAGAAGGAAGGGAATGAAGTAAGGAAAGGAGGGACAAATGAACTTTGAATATTCAATGTTTACTTAAACTTTTGGACCTTTACAATGCAATTTAGCACCTCACAATCACCTGTAAGTCCTTAGCAGAAGGCCTGGCACAGCAGAACCTACACTTTCCCCTTGTGCTCAGAGCTCCATGTCTTCCTACCCTCAAGGAGCTGGATATAAACTGATGCCCTGTCCTGCATCTGTCACTGCTAATCAATCTGATTTCAATATGAAAAAAAGAAAAAAAGAAAGAAAGAAAAAGAAAAATTTCACTCGGACTTTCTCATGCCACCTCTACTTTCATTACAACTGGATGCCATGAGATTGATTTATTTCTCCAACTATTGAAGTCTGAACTGTTAATTCTCCTGTATCACTCTATTAAAGTGTTTTCACCAAAGTCACTGACGACAATCATAGCATCCCTAACTTCTCCTAGGTCTCTAACCCTTTTGGAAACTCTTCATTGATCTTTTATGAAACTACTCCTATGGCTCTCATCTCACCTCTGATTCTCAGAATCTTTTGTAGATTTACATACTCTACATTTATGTCTTTTATTTTTTTAAATCCTCTCTTATATACCAGTATTCTATGAGTACAAAACCCCCCACCATTTTGTAGCTCCTCTAAGATTATAAAGCTTGTAATGAATTTAATAACACACTTGGCACAAATATTGTGTTTTATAAGACTTATCCCTGAGGGTAAGAAAACAGAAAAAGAAGGCAAAGCATAGTTTCAAACTCCCGGAAATGATGACATTTCTAAGTTCTCTCCAAACTTCAGACTATTTTCAGAATCTGAGAGGTCTGAGAACACCCACAATTTCCACATTTCTTAACCCCTGCATTAAAATGCAACTTTTGTGAAATGGAACCCGTGATTCACTTCTCTCAGGCCTCAAAGTGTTCAGGCCTGAGGCACTCCCTTCATTTTCACTGCACCTTCCTCAATGAATTACGTCAATCTCAATCCCATTCCTAAATACACACCAAATCAATTCCCACCAATCCAAAAGTGATCTCTGCTACCTCTCACCCGGGATAATCAGAGTCTCCCACTTTTCCACACTTGGT
Organism: Phodopus roborovskii; assembly: GCF_943737965.1. Taxonomy (NCBI): domain Eukaryota; kingdom Metazoa; phylum Chordata; class Mammalia; order Rodentia; family Cricetidae; genus Phodopus; species Phodopus roborovskii. The sequence goes on along the minus strand of NW_026126683.1, from coordinate 924,817 downwards.
ACACCTTTCCTCACCACTTTCCTGCCCATCAGGAACCTTACTCTCAAAAACATACATTTGGTGTCGTTTTTTCCTGCTAAAATATCTTAATTACTTCCTATATCTCTTTTTTAGTGAAGAGCTACAATAATTTATTTCACAATGGACTCTGTCCTGTGATCTTCACCCATTTATAAACTCTCATAAAGAACTAGCTACTGCTTGCTCTTCAACACAGGGCTGCCTTACAACATCCTAAGCCAACTGTCACAAATTTTCTTCTTGATTGCACACCTATTTTCCTTATCCTCAACTCTTCATTTCAATTCACTGTCTCCTGAACCAGGGTTTCATTTCTGCTATCTCACTGAAATTGTTCTTGGAAGGTATCCAGTGAAGCCACTTTTTTCACTTTGAACTTCTATTACCTATCAGTGTTTTATGATAGGCAGTCATCATTCATTCATGTTCAGACGTCAGAAGTGCTGACTAAGGACACAGACTGTAGTTAAACAGCCTGGGTTCAAATTATAACTCTACCACCTATCTGACTGCTAAGCTGGGCAAGTGACCTCTGGAGCTTCTTTCTGAGTTTAGGTCCTGTAAGTGCACCCACCACTCCCAAGTACTCCAGTCTATCTTTAGCAAAGTGCCAAAGTGCTGGTTTTGAAAATTAAGAATCTCAATATGCAAACAATCTCTATTATCCTTTAAGCAATGAATACATAAATTGGTACATCTATACAATGAAATATTCCTCATTTACAAAAAAGAACAAAAAGAAACTCCTACCATAAACACACCATAAGAGAATCATAACATAAGGACAGTTTGTTAAGGCACTTGAGGCAGACTTGAAAGAGAACATGAATATGATTTCATTTGTGACACTCTTAAAAGGCAGAGAATGGGAAATGACTGACTATAAAGAACAGAGCCAGGCAGGACACACTATTGGGGTGATGGGATTACATTGCATTGTGACGTCAGTGTAGGTACATGTAACTCTCAACTGGAAGAACTGTCCACATAGAGATAATTTTATTCAATTAAAAACAATCACTATAGGAAGAAGCCAAAATAAAAAAAGTTTACAAACTGAGTCTATATAAGAAAAATCATACTGACATGGTAAGGATGAAAAGAGTAAACATACAGAACTTTGATTGTAATGTATACTACAAAAAGCATTATTTATAGATACTTTGTTACAAACTATAGTTAGCACACTTGATTCTCCTATCAGTATAGATTAGCAATTCTGAAATTCTGAAATTACATAGGGATCAAGCAATGTTAAAGGCATAAATAAAAATACAACAGAACCAGAAAAATCTTTCTTACTCTTGGAGTTATTGATAGGAATCGGAAATATCAGTATACATTTTATTGCTGTTTTAGTGATCCTGGAGCTTACTATGTAGGCCAGGCTAGCCTTGAACTCAAATCCACCTGACTCTGCTTCCAAAATGATGGGCATTTGTTTTATATAAATGTACATACATACCTAAGAGCGCGCACGCGCACACACACACACACACACACACACACACACACATAATTTCAAACTGCTCACTAAAAGAAGGTATGATATCTAAGTAACTATGAGTATATTCAGCATCCTGCTCTTGGTTTAAGTAGCATTTTCTAATAAAAAGTTACTTTTTATAGAACTGGTTGCTCCTAAAACTGAGGCAGAGAAAATACAAAACACGTGCATCTTACAGGAAAAATATTCAAAAGAGAAAGGATTCTCAAAAGGTACAAAGGCTGACCTATAAGATTTCTCAATGCTAAAGCTAGAATAAAACAAAAAACTAGGGTCTAAAATTATAACCCAAAGAACAAAGCAGCCCCAAGTCCGTAATTCTAAGTTAAGTGCATAAAAATAAAAGGATAGGTAGCTCACACTTGAGTTACAGTCCTGGATCTGTTTTCACACATTTTCTTTTTTAAACAAAGGGTCTCATTAAGCTGCCAAGGCCTACCAAAAGATGGAATTACAGGTTTCCTCTACTAGACCCAGCTTGAACACATGCAATCATTAAAAGGAAGTCTGACCAAGGCTTTGTGGAATAGTAGAGAGAATTATTAAGTCGGCATCAAACTCAGTAGAGACTTTAAGATAGCACGTTACCTGACTACTGGTTTCACTTATGACCTCCAGTAGTTTTTCTACCGCTGCTTGTAGTCGAGAGCTGACATTCAACATTAGCTCTACATTTTCAGGATCTATTTCTGGTCCAGCAAAGACACTAGTCCAAAATTGCTGTGAGAGGTCTGCTCCTTCTTCAGTTACTTTTGACCACTCGCTGTCATTTCTCGCTATGGCACATCCAGGATAAGAGGGTACAGACTCATGCGTAACTAAAATAATAGCAAATAAAAGGCATAAATTAATCAGAATATTAAGTTACAACATTTAATTAACTAAAGATATCAAATGAATTAAACTTGAATCATTACAATTTTAAGGTCTTCAAACTGACAAAATGAATATGCAAAGTAGGAGCATTGATTAGAAAGTAAGAAAGACTAGGAAAAGATAGTGCTATATTAATAAGAGCATAGAAATTAATACTTGGGTTAGTCAGATTCTTTTCTTTGATGGAAAAATTATTTTTTGGTGCAGGGGATCAACTCTGGAGCTTTGATTATATGTACTGAGCCATATTCACAGTCTTATTAAAAAAAAAACAAAAACAAAACAAAAAAACACCTTTGAGAGGACTTAAAATAGATGTTTAAGTATCAAGTATTGTTTGAGAAGTGATGAGAACTCATAATCTCATAACGAGAAGGTAAACACATCAAGATGACAAAGATGAAAGGGGGCTAGGGAAGTGGCTCTGTGGATCAAGTGCTTGCCAAATGAGCATGAGTACCCAGGTAGACCACACCTGTAACCCTAGTCCTAGGGAGAGGAGACAGGTGCACAGACAGGAGTATTTGGTGCTTGCTCCAGGTTCAATGAGAGAACTCGTATCAAAGAACAAGGTGGAGAGTAACGGAGGAAAATCCCTGATGTTGACCTCTAGCTCCCACATGAACACATGTGACTGCACACAAAACATCTACGACCATCAGCCCACGTCATCTCTTTATGCAGTGGAAGAGTCAAGGTGCACTGAGTACAAGAGCAAGAGCTTATGTTTATCTAGACTTAACAGAGCTAGAGCTCACCACACTCACCAGGATAGCACCCTAGAGCTCGCCACAATCACCCAGGATAACATGCTAGAGCCATGAAATCAGATGCAGCTTTTATAACCACATCTACTAGTGACCTCTACTGAAGAGATCATTGGTGACAGATTATGAAACTAGAACAGGCAACTATAAAGTATATATTCTAGGGCACAATTTTAAACATATGCCTTAAAAAAAGATTATGTATGTATGTATGTATGTATGTATGTATGTATGTATGTATGTATATGTTTGCCTGCATGTATGGATGTATACCTTGTGTGTGTTGTGTGTATGTATACAAAATTTTGAGCCACCATGTAAGTGCTAGGCACCAAACCTGAATTCTCAGAAGAACAGCAAGTGCTCTAACAGCCTAATCATCTCTATAGAACCCTCAAATGTACTATTACACATAACTTTATGTAATTCTCATCACTGGCATAGGAACTAATATAATTTTTACCTTGCATCTTATTTTCCAATTTAAAAGAAAGCACAACCACTATACTAGTATTTCCTTATATTATACATGTATAAGTCAAAACTGTTACAGTTCACGATCTTGGGATTCAAAATGGTATGCAAAATATGCAAATAGTACAGTACAACAATACATACTGTAACATTTACTAAGTCAAATGAAGCTGTCTAGAAAATATATATTTTTGCGGAAGCTATGGGAGCAAGAAATTTTACATGCTACTGAAGAAACAAAACCATATATGACATACACTATCTTCATCTGTGAGACTGAGTACATTCTAGTGACATTTGATATTCATGGGGTTGGAGACTATGATAAATCTAAGGCAATGAAAACAGTCTGAAATTATGAAAATATTAATCTTTAAAAAATATATATGAAGAAATGGGGGTGAAATGTGAGAGAATTTTAAAAGAAGATAACTAGAAAATAGGCTGGATCCAAGTTGTGAACTATCTTAGATTTTGTTGGAACTTTGTGGGGTTTTCTAAAGATTAGGAAGGGTTAGTCATATTTTTAAACAGGAATATAATAGCATCCATAGAAAAGAATAGATTTGTTAAAAGGCTATTTCAAGTACACAATGGGAGGTGATAAAAACGATGGCGTAAAAAGACACAAGTAGGGAAGTACAATAGAGGAGAGGATACAAGTTGGACACTAGTGAATGAAAAAGGCAAGGCAAGAAGAAAACTGCAAGATGTTTGTAATGATACATTATTTATGATTTATTAAAGCTTGACTGAGGATTCAGAAGCAAAGTTAGCCACAGGCCATAGAAGTCATGAACACACCTTTAATCCCAGAAGCCAGAAGCCAGGAGGTGGTGGTACACACTCAGGATTAACAGAACAGTGCAGCATGACTTGTGGTCAGAGGAGCAATCGATTAGCAAAAGACTAAAGATACTATACATACATAGTAGTAAATCTCAGGCACAAAGCACAATGTAAAAGTCATGGGATATCAGTGTTTCTGGACTGGGTAATTTAAAAAGCAGGTACTAAAGTACCCCCCAGAGATAAAGATGAAACACATTCAGTAGTTTTTGTTTCATAGTTTGGTTTTAGTCTTCAGGTAGGGTCTCTCCTAGGTAGTAGTCCAGGCATAGGGGTGATCCTGCCTAGATGCTCTTGTCTGGGCCACATGGTGAGTTCAAGGCTAGCCTGGTCCACAAAAAAAAAAAAATCATTTCAAAACAAAAGAACAAGGAAGGAAAGAGAGAGACAGATCTGATAGTGATTAAATTGCCCAAGGTCATGATGAACCTGAAAAGAGTCAACACCTTCTCATCATTAGGACACTATTACTATTCTACAGCATAGCACTATGCAAAAAAGAAGTCATGGGAAACAACCTGCCATTCCTGCCTTCACAGTAGAGAGAGAAACATCTATCCTCTAAGACATTTCAGAGTTAAAGGAACTCATTTTGTCAGGTGATCTGCCATTCCTGCAGACTGAAGTGAAGCTACACTAGCTTAACCTTACCTTTCAACTTCATAAACTAGCTTATTCCCATAAGCAAGAAAATATTAACAAATCTCTTACTTATGTTTTCAAGGGTTAGTAAGTCCATACCTGTTAAAAATCTCAACAAGTTCAGGCCACATGTGTTACAAGAAAAAAAGCCATACATAAAACTGAAGAGTAAAAGCCACTCTATAATCAGATTAAGACTTAATTTTTGTTATGACAAATGAGACATTAAAGAAACTTTTAAAGGTTTTAGCTTTTATAATGCTTCCATTCAAAAATATGAAGAAATGACAGGATGAATTCTAACACACAAAGCACATTAATAATATTTTAAAGCCAGTACTTTATTGGGGTTTATGAAAACCTCAACATTTTAAAACCGTAAGTTATTTTAATTCAAAATTTACAAGAAAGTGAAAACTGGATCTGTGAGTGCCCCTTTGTAAATTAGCAAGTCAACAGCAATAGCTAAACATAAAAACATAAAATGTCAACTGGAGAGCACACATTGATACTAATGTTAGCAAAATAATCTTTGAAAAAACATTCTACACACTGTACTTCTGTGTATTTAAATTTTCCTCTTGTATTGCAGTATTACTCTTTTATAACTGGCTCCCAGTTGAATAATATTTTAAGGACTTACTTGACTAAGACATATATAGAATGTTTTTAAGCAAAATATCAGTTCTACTTTGATCTTGCCTCTGGTGAGAATGCCAGTTCTTCCTGCTCTTAGTAATCTGAATTATTACGGAGCAGCTATCATGGAGAAAATGCCAATAACAGTTGCTGGAAGTTCAAGACATGTCTAATAGGATTCAGCTGAGGTATTTATCATTGATAAATAACTACTAGGCCTTTTTTGTTTTTAATGGACATAAAAAACATTTCACCTACACTGGAAAATTAACTTCTAAGAAGCCTAATGGAGCAGATGTCCTTTGAGATCTACATTCTCAAAGTAAATAAACATCAAGACAATCTTCTGTGCTGAATTTAAATTGTCAAATTATCGCTTTTATAATGCCCAGCAAACTTCTTGACAGGTGAGCCCAATGACTTTGCTGAATGTTTTAGTATCTCTGACAACTGTTGACACAGAAGTATCTGCAATCCATTCCTCAGGGTATTTCTGACTTCAGACATCATCACTGTCTCAGGTTACGTGGTTGAACAGTAAAATTCTTCCCTAGCTGGCTAAGTAAGACCAGTTCATTGTTTGGGTTTTTTTTTTTTTTTTTTTTTTTTTTTGCTTTTTATTTGTTTGTTTTGGTTTCTTTTAAGTTTAATTGCATTAAAGACTTTTACATGTTTAAATGTTAACTTTTTCTTTACACATACATTAAATCCACACACATTAAAAATATACCCTTTGCTCTGGAGATTACACAGGAAATAAAAAGGTTAATCTCAAAAGTAAATCTACCAACTGTCAAAAGTGAACTTAAAAAGAAAGTTTAAAAACTGTTATTTTCAGTTCTTACTTTAGTAACAGCATCTAAAAATTTATCTGTGAACTCAACTGAAGTATACTTAAGTTAATTTTATTTAAAAGTTTTAAGTCAAATTTTTTCTTTGAGCTGAAAAGTGCACTGATGACCAACGTGAAATTAAGCAAACCATCTATAATTGGATGTTTTCTTTCCATTACTCCAGAGAGCATAGCAGGCCAAATGCTCTCTAAAATTCCCAAAGCAGCATTTGGAAGAGCTGACTCTGGCTGGGGAGAGGGCTCAGGTGAGGACTGGGAGGGAGGAGGGCTGGGATCTTTGAATCCAAGTTTTCAGACACTACCTCTCTACACCTGACAAAGCTTTCTGGTCTTTTGATTTCCTGATTCTTCTTCAGCTAGGAATAAGGAACTGAAAAAATAAGAGAGACTAGAGGTCACCAAGGTGATGGCATAGAAGCCAAAGGAAGAGCCCACCGTAAACAGCCAGACAAGTAAGAAGATGGTGAAAGAAAGTCAAACCTTAGTCCCCAAATGTAGACATGACACACTTTCCAGAAGGCAGAGAGGACATAGCAGAGGACAGTCCAAACAAGATAAAGTCAGGTTTTATAAAGACTTCTTTGAATCCTCTCAAGTAGTGCTTGATTCCTAATAATCTCTTTAACCTTTCCTAGTTTACAGGTGGATGTAAAAGCCCTGGGCAGTGAGCATAATTATCCTTTATCAGTAGGAAAGAAGAGGAGTAACCCCAAGTGTGGATAGTGACAGCCCTGAGGCACCCATTTGCAAAAGCTATATAGTAAGGGTGTTTGAGAATAGTAGTTTTAAGGTCTCTGTGTGGGACAGTACATTAGTTGCAAAAACTTTGCATATTTTCCCTTCTGTATTTTTCTGTACATTGAGCATTCCTTGAGTTGAGCCTATGTTGAAGATGTAGACTGTTTCAACAGTATATGGAACCATTACCTCTTCCACTTTCTTCTTGAACAGAAGGCTTTGCAGATACGTCTGCTTCTGATCTCCAAAGCAGGTTGGTAGCTGGCTGAACTTTACTAGATCTATCCAAAATGCCAAGAACATGGCATCCAATTGTTTCTTCAGCAGCTGCAGTTGTCCTGGCGACTTCTAACAGAATCTTTAGTAGTCTATTATTGGCTTTCAGGAGAGCATGTCTATACAGAAAAAGAATCATTTGATAAAATGCTTAATGAAAAACTAAACAAAACATTCTGCTATTATGGCACAAGAATGCTTTACAGAGCTGAGTGGTGGTGGTGCACGCCTTTAGCTTCAGCACTCAGGGCAGAGGCAGGCACAGAGAAACCTTGTCTTGGGAAAAAAAAAAAGAATAACTGGAAAATATTTAACAATAATCTGTAACTGCACCACAGTGAAGTTCTTCTGGTTTTTAACTTACTTTAAAACCATATTATAAAATTATTTGTGTTCTTCTAGGAGTTCTATGTGGATTACAACAGTGTGCGTTTTATTAACCCCCCCAAAAAAAATCAAGTAACTAAGATTTTAAATTAATGATTCCATTTTTAAGAACAATTAAAATGCGGTAAAAGTGAAGTGTATGTGAGATACTGAGTTGGTAATACTTTTCATGGTTACTCATACCAACATTAGGTATTTCATCCTTTCATGTGACAAACAACATGTTTTAAATATAATTTTAAAAACCCACATAAAAATGTGGCACTGTTTTTACAACTTGATGATGACGAATGAGATGCCTAAATTTAAACAGACCTAAGAGGCACAGGCACAGTCCTGATTGTAAAGGTTAACAATGAAATTTAAGCCTGGTAACACCAAAGCAATTGTGTTTATTTTTAGAGACAAAACTATACCTAGTTTCACACATCACTAGGTATTTCAGACAATTGGAGGAAGAAAAGTTTTCAACTAAACAGAAATTAATTATGTCTTTCTTTTTAAAAAGATTTTAAAGTTTTTTTGTTTTGTTTTGTTTAAGATGCTACTGGTTAACTCTTCCCTGAAATGTCTTGGCATTCAGACATATCATTAGAATTAAAATAAGAATGTCATATTTATTTTTATTTATGTAATATGTAAGTGCTTGTGGGACTTTGTGTGCATCACATGTAAGAAGGAGCTCTTAGAAGCCAGAAGTCAGCATTGGATACCTTGGACCTAGAGTTACAGGCTGCTGTGATCTTCTAAGTGTGGATTCTGGGAACTGAACCCCGGTCCTTTGCAACAGCATTAAGTGCTATAAACCAAAGAGCCATCTTTATGTCCCAATCATTAAAACTGTATTGCCTAGACTTCCTCCTTCCCTCTATCTTACTCATAAATAGACACATTTTTTTTTTTAAACAATAAATGAGGATTTTCCTGGACCAAGTGTTTTCATGAAGTTTCTTTTTAGAGTAACATGAACCCTTTAAAATGTTTCCAAAAAAAAAAAAAAATGTATTTCCATAAATGGTGATGGAAAAGATTATCTGGTTAATCTCAATAGCTTAATTCTCCAGAAGTAGTGATAATAGCAAACTTTATACTTAATACCTAAGGACAAATGACAGGCTTCTGAAGTGAAAGGTGCTCTGGTTTAAGAGTTTTATCTTCCCACTTTATAATGCAGATTACCAACAACCATGTTAATGGCTGTCTGTTTCCCAGGCACATGAACCACCTATTTAAGGGCAAGGTAATAAATGGAGTTGTTTCCTTTAGGTGTCACGTGAAAAACAAGCTTCTGTATTTATATCCAGATCAAGTTATCTACTTATAAAATAAAGTACTAAAAATAATAAGACCAAATAACAGAAAGTAAAAGGTCTTATTTCCTGAACTTTTTCTTAAGTTTTATTCAAGTGTCAAATCCCATGATTAAACTATTTTTATTTAAAATGGGTTAAACTAATATAACAGTTTAAAACAAATAAGGATTAATACTCATTTTAAGAAGTTACATAAAATAACCAAAAATGCAAATATTACATGATGTATAAAATAGTGAAAAGCTTGTATGAAGACATATAAATATTTCACTAACATTTAGTTTAATGTTCTCAATAACCCTGTAGGGTTAACTCTATTCCTATGATTAAATAAATATAGGAGGTAGAATTTGAGTATAGGCTGAACTGCTCTTAACTCTTTTTCTTTCCTTTTTTTAAATTTAAATTTGAAACAAGGTTGTTTTACATGTCAATCCCAGTTACTCATCCTCCCCTCCTCCCCTATCACCCCCACCAAACTCCAGTCCATTCCCTTTATACATGTCAGCAAGTTACCAGTTTCTTAGAATCTGTTATGTGAACAGCATTTTGCTTCCTTCTGTTATCTGGTAGTTTATAATACTAAAGAGATTCCTGAAACAAAATGTGTCTTTGAAGAATGAGCAAGTGGGAGCTCAAAGAACCCCAGTCTGACAGCTTGGAAACCAGCATAAGGCCTCCTGAATGGGGTGTCAGCTGGGTGGCTTGGGCAGTCTATGGGTAGCATAGCTACCTCTGGTAGCAGAACCAGTGGTTTATCTCTAGTGCATGAATGAGCTTTGGGAGACCATTCCCCATGGAGGGATACTCTCTCAGCCTGGACACAAAGGTGAGGGCCCCAAATGACTTGACAGACTTTGAAGATCCCCTGTGGAATGCCTCACCCTCCCTAAGGAGTAGATGGGAGGTGGGATGGGGGGGATGGAAGGACATGAGGGAGGGGGAACTGGGATTGGTATTTATTTTTAATTTAAATAAAAATTTATAAAAGAAAAACTATAATGAAAAGCAAAATAATACATTTTACATTGTCATGGCAATTCTAATTTTCAAACACTGTTTTTCTTGTTTAAATTTAATACTGATGACCTAACCTCCATGCAAGCTGAGGAAAGAGGTGAGGAGTTACAGAACTTGTGAGAAGATATTAGATCTAATTTTAAAGAAATTGTTTCCATTTAAATAAATAAATTTAAATCACTATGACTTTTAAAAAGGCCTTTAGCTTAATATGGGCTATCTAGTCTCACAGAGTATAGTGTAACACATTTTTATATTAATCTCTGTGATATCAAAGTAAGGAACAGTTTTTCTTACCATCAGGTGATTTACTCCACTATAAAACTTGAATACAGATTAAAAGTTCTTATGTGTTATACAGTAAATGCAAAAATAACCTAAATGTGAAATATTTATTGCATTGTTTTCTCAAGGAAGTACCTAATACTAAATGAACATCCTTCCAGTGAATAAAAACCACAAGACATAAAACCCACAACTAGAAATTGTTAGTATTCAAAATAGCATTATGAAAATAAAATTAATCAAGAAAAGCCCAATATTCAAATAATACCTACATAGAATCAATATCAATATTTAATAAAAATTGTATTGTATGCAAAAGATTTTTTAAAATTAGACTATAACAATAAAAATGTCAACCCTTCCTATAACCACAAATTTCACACATAGAACAACTTTTAAGACAAAACACAAAGGTACAAGATAAAAGTACGACAGTGTTTACTGAAGAGAAAACAGCATTTAATGCTGTACTGATCAAGTACATACTCTGTACCTTTCATTGGACAAGCTGACATCAAGAGATGAATCTTCAGGTTTTCTTTCCTGTGTCTCTTCTTTTAATGTATGTTCCTCAACTTTCTGAGTATCATTTCCATCCTGTGTAAGTTGGTGTAAAGGCAGAGAGGACAAGACAAAGAGAAAACCTGTCATCTTAGAAACAGCAAGTCATACTTCTATACTGGTACAAGACAAAACAGAAACTGTGTGTGATGTAGACACTGCTTGAAATAATGTTTAACTCTATGTTATGGAAAGATTAGCATTATCAAGAAAAGATAAAACATTCTAATGCACTGATGAAAAAATGAAATGGGTTCAAAGGAATGCATGCTGTATACTGTGAGTAAAATTTGTTAGGCTGTTCCAGGGTGGAGCAACAGTTGCTGTTACTGCAATACCAGAATCAAATTACCAGTACAATGCAAGGTGACCTTTCTTCTATGCAATCAGACACATTAAGCTCAATGCCCATAAAAAAAAAAAAAAAAGATGTTATCTCACATCAACAAGAAAGACAAACAAATCTTACTGCATTGTTGACCCACTGCTCCTAGATGAGCCAAAGTCCATACTACCTGTGTTTGAGTACTGCTGTTGCGCAGCTCACAACACAGCTCCTCTCTTCCAGCTAAAGACAGCTGCTTTAATGCTTCCAGCTCCTCTAAAAGCACCCTCTCTCTCTCAGAAACCTCGTTTTCAGTATTTATTGAAGATCTCTAAATAAGAGAAATGATTGTAAGCAAATATTGATGATAGAAGAGCACAGAAACAATTAGCAGAATTCTTTTAACCCCTTAGGACCAAGTCCTTTTTTCAAACTATGTATGATTTAGATTCCATTATAAGAGGTTAAAAGGCAAAATTCAATGCAAGATTTGACACTTTTGGAAAAGGTTAATTAAAATTATACAATTCAGGGATTTACATGCCTCAATTAATACTTATATGTCAAATTTGCATTGAGAAATTCAGAAATCTGAATTCACAAAATACATTGAAGAAAAGCAAAACTGATTTTTTTTTCAAATGGTCCATATTTTATGCTCCAACCCCAAATTTCTCATTATTTTATATCTGAAGGAATCCATGTCAGTGTGTCTCCATTTTTTCTTTTAGTTTTCAAAATTTAGCGTTTTCATACAAGCTTTTCTGCAATGATTTCGCAAGTATATTTTATATAGCAACCAGAAGGATTATAGCTCCCAAATACCAACAAATTTTTAAATATAGTCAAGAAAGGGTTAAGAATGTTTCATTTTTCAAATCAACCAGAAATGTTTCCCAAGACAAAGTTCCAGCAACATGGTACCCCAGATCCCACTGATTAGCAAGGTGGATTATAGACAGGCAGAGGTGCACCTGTGACTGCTAACTGGGGGACAGAAGTAACCTGACTATGGGAGGGAGGCAGCTGCACAAGCAAGCACCTCAGTGCAGACTGCCCAAGCTGACAAGGTGCCCCTTGCACATCCTTTGCTATGCATGAAGGCATGATGATGAATACTACAAACCTGAGTTAGATGTGCCTTGAGCTCTAAAACTGTTGGCTGATGGGGTGATTCTAATGTTAAATACTCCTAATTATTTTCAGATCTGCCACATAATTTTGAAGTTTTAAAAAGGATTACATAAAGAATGTTATTTTAGTTGGAGACAAAAGGGATTCTCAGTGCCAACCTGGGCTAACTGCTCCCTGAGACTCTTAATCTCCTCTTCTAGCTGTTCTTGGTCTTCTCGCTGCCTCTCCATCTGCCTCATGTGTGCCAGCCTCAACAGTTCTGCTGCCTGCTGGTGTTCTTCATGTTGGCGTACAAGTTCTTGCCGCATATCTTCCAACTGTTTACAAGTCTCTGTGTATGATACCTCATCGTGGATCTTTATCAGTAGAAACAAAAAGTTCAGCCACACATGAATCGAGAAAATTAACCATTATTGATATTTTCAATGAACATGAAAGCAATTCTACTAAACCCACAGGGCACCTGAATTTTTAATCTTAGTAGTAAATAAAGTCTAAATTACAAAACGGATTTCTTTTAATCACAATTCTAAGACAGTCTTACTTACCACAATGTGTTACTTTATAGGAGGAAAGTACCAGTCAGTTTAGCTAAACTATACTTCTCAAGGAAAAATAATAAAGATATTCAATATTCCCTCTTCTTTTAATAAAACCATGACACCATTATTCTTCTTGACATTTTGTATGAGGATATAAAGATTTTCTTTTAATCTTAAAACTGTACCTATGAAGCAGGAAGTTTTATTTATTAAATCTATATTATAAAGCGGTTACACAGCATACCAGAGAACTTCTTCATAAGAGACTGTCATGTATCAGTACCTCTAACTCAGAACACATCAAATTACTAATGGCTTCTACGAGCATCCTTGAACAGACAGTTACTAAAGACAAGGCAACTTTCTTTGAATCTCCTTCTCAATAAGATATAAATTGTCTTGGACAATATAATAATAAATTTGAATTCAAATATTTAGGAGAAATAGGACTTATTTCAGCCCATTAAAGATAGCAAACTGTTGGAGAAACAAGTCTATTTGTGAGTATGTAAAGAAAAGGAAAAATACGACTTAGATAGTAAAATGTTTTAAATTATTCTCTTAAATAGTGACTATTTCCTTATATGTTCTTATATTTAACTGAGAAAATCTTTCAGTCATAGATATTACCATATTATAGAATATATAGAATATACCATAATATAGAATATAAAGATTATAGAATAATCTTTAACTAAAACAAAGTTAAAATAGTTGTAACTTATGGGATTTTATTGTTTAAAAAGTAAATAGAGTGCTTTTAGTACATGGCATTTATTTTACCTCTCTATGAGCATGTGAGCCGTGTGTGTGTGTGTGTGTGTGTGTGTGTGTGTGTGTGTGTGTATACACACATATCAGAGGACAACTTGGGGAAGTCAGTTCTCTCCATTTATGATGTGAGTCTCAGGGACTGAACTCAGTGTATCAGGCTTGGGGTCTGAGCCACCTCACTGTTACGTATAATATTCAATAAGATTAATGTCATTTTACTATATGCTTCATCACTAATAAACTACAACAATGTGAGTCCTACTCAGGCTGGACTTGATACTTTTTTTTCTTCCTTAAGCAACACTATTGATAATGTATTAATAGTAAAGAAACCATTTTTACTTTTAAGAATTGCTTGCTTTATTAAAAAAAAAAATCCTAGAAGTCATACTTACACATGGTTTAACTGTAAGTGTTTCATCTTTGGAAAATATTTCTTGTGAAATACTCAGCGCATAGTCCTTTGACTTTAATATATCATCATTAAGATCATCATGGTTAGACAAAGGTACTTTTCTATGTTCTTCTAATTCATTGCTAAGTGGTTTAAACTGTTCGTTAAAATTCTTGTCAATTCTGGTAAGAGTCTCTGGATATTCTTGACCCTGTGATGTGATGTTATCAAAAGGGTGTTCTTGCCAACATAGAGCATGTGCTTGTTCTGATTGTATAGAGTTCTCTTTCCCCTCAGATATTCTAGACAGTTCCATTTGTTGAGCAAATGCTACACTCATTGACACGATGACCTAAATGAATAAAAGAAATAATCAAAAAGGTCAATTCAGTTCTTAAACAGCAAATGGAAATGAAAAAGGAAATTATTACTTAAGAGTGTATATATTTTAAAAGGTATGGTGTCAAACCATACCCAATAATGCTGGGGCTGAGCCTGAGCTCAGGGACCTAGAGTAAAAACCAAATACTACTGTTCTAACAACAACAGCAACAAAAACTACAGCTACAAAATGACTGCTAGACATTTTGCTATACTCATGTATCAGTGCCTTGCTCAGCATCATCAGAGAAGATTCCTCCTGCAGCAGATGGGAAGAAATATAGACACCCACAGCCAAACATTATGCAGAAAATGAAACGCTTTGGGACACTCAGTTCTAAATGGGATGTCTCCATCAAATCCCTTCCCTCAGTGCTCAGGGAACTTTTGCTAATGAGGAGGCAGACAGGGTGTAAGAGCCAGAGGGGACTGAGGGCACCAGGAGACAAGTCCTTCTAAGTCAACTAGAATGAAGCTCACATGCACTCAGAGACCAAGTAGGTCCTTGGCATGTAAAATGTAGTTAGTGTTTGTATGCGGATCCTGAGTGTGTGAATGAGTGGATCTCTCTGATCATTATGCCTCTCTGGGCTCTTTTTCTTGTTTGTTTTGTTCAATTTCAATGTGTTAGTTTTTATTTTATCTTATTATGTTTGCTTGTTACCTTAGAAGCCTGTTCTTTGCTAATGAGACACAGAAAGGGAATGTGGATGGGAGGAGAGGTGAGAAGGGACTGGAAGGAGATAAAATACATTATGTAAGAAAAAACTCTATTTGTAGGAAAAAGAAAAAGCCTGACCTTGTGGACTTAAATAAAAAGAAATCCTACAAAAACATCATGGATAAACTCTCTACAGTAAACTGGATGTCCCCATAATTATTCTGTACTCCTAAAATAACAAAAAATAAAAAGCTTTTAAACAAGAGCAAGAAGTGTTCAGTTAAAAAAAAAAAGATATTGAAGTTTTAATATTTCTTTCTTCCAAACCAATCTGCTATAAAATTTTAGTAAATATTTTTTTCTAAGCTTTTCTTTGTCTTTGCATATAGATATGGGCAGATATAGGTTTTTAAAAAGCCTACAAAAATATAATTATATTCTAAACTATAACTTGGTCAAAGATTATTAATAGTAATATATATCTGAGTCAAAAAAGGAGATTTATTATATATATTCTTTTTCAATTCTCTATTGGTAAATACCTAAGATTGGTTTTTACTTTCTTGCTGTATTTTTTTCTTGTGTAATAATGCTATGTAGCACAGGCAGACCTCAGACTTACTTTATAGCCCTAACTGCCCATTAACCTGTAACACTTCTGCCTCAGTCTTCTGTGGCTGGAGTTACAGAAGAACAGCACTGCACCTGGCATGGTTTCATTATGTTATTTTAAGCAGCTCCATGATGGGAGTCTGTGTAATTATATTATCATATACATCCTTTCTTACATCCCTGCAAAAAACTTCCTGCAGCAGGATAACTGGTTCTATGAACTGGCAAGGAGGATCACATGGTTCTGAATTTCCACTACAATTATAACCATGGATCACTGTATTTCCCCCTAGCACATGTACTTCAAAATTCTGAGTAGGCCTTAACCTTTTGAGAAACAAGTGCTTCAAAAGCTTTATATCAGGTTCTATGACCACAGACCATCTGAGGTTAGGACAGCTGGCTATCATGAACTCAGGATGAGATTATGCCTAGAGTCTGAATCCTTTGTGCCTGACTTCTAGATTTCAAAAACTGTGATCTAGCCCATACAACTAAACTTTAATTTAATCTCCAGTCTTGAACCTGGTTATAATCAGCCTACTGCTTTCCAGATGATGCAATGTTCTCTGGAAGTGGGGGTCCTGTTTTAATAGAAATAATGCTGATAATAGCTTCACCAAGAACAACAAAAACATCTTCAAACTGTTCTTAAAAATTGTATTGTTTCTGTCACTATTCATTATAAGCTATAAGGTAGACACTGTTAATATTCCAAAACAATAAATGAGAGGACATGATGTGACCCTACAGTACAAAGCAAGGAGATGACAGAAGGTGGGTTTGAGCTTCGCATTCTTCAGCTCCCCTTCTAAGAGGTAATATTACAGCTCACTATGATTTTCATATCTGAATAGCTGTCTAAAAGTAAAACTCTATGATTAACTTAACATATTGTAGTATCAAACCACACACAGAGAAAATTTGTGTACAAGATCAGAAACAAATTGAGGCTATATCTAATCAATGTTGTATCAGTGATTTATGCCCTACTATAGATAGAACTGACGATGTTTAAAAGCATGGTACACTGCTTCTATCACAACAACCTCATGATTATACTAAATTAGACTTCATAAGTGGCTAGACTACCCCAGAATGAAAGGATCTGGTAATGTTCTAGACAACATCTGGAATATATGCCATTATAGCAAGTCGTAAAAAGAGAAAAGAATTAAATTATTGGATCTATTCTAGGTCCCTGGGCTATCCTGCTTCTGTGTGCTGGACCTCCAGGCAGCATCAGGAGTGAGCTTCCCCTAATGGTCTGGGTCTCAAGCTGGACAAGTCAGTGTTTGGTCCCACCTAATATTCATAGAATGGTGCCTAGCCCACTGGTCATCACTAAGGTTTCACCCAGCAATGGATGAAAACAGATGCAGAGACTCACAGTCAAACATTAGTCAAAGTTCTGGGAATCCTGTGGAAGAGAGGGAGGAAGGATTGTAGGAACCAGAGGGGTCAAGGATCCCACAAAAAACTCAGAGAATCAACTAACCTCGGGTCATATGGACTTTCAGAGACTGAACTGAGAACCAGGGAAACTGCCTGGGAGTGACTTGGCCCTTTGTATATTGTTACAGTTACCTAGTTTGGTCTTCTTGTGGGACTTCTAACAGTGGAAGCAGGGGCTATCCCTGACTCTGTAACCTGCTTTTGTGGACTCTATTCCTTATACTGGGTTGACTCATCCAGCCTCAATCAGAAAGAGGCACCTAGTCTCACTGTAACATGACTGGTAGATATCCATGGAGGAGTTGGGAGAGCTGTCCTTTTTTGAAGAGAAATGAAGGAGGAGAAAGAGTGGAATGGGGCCAGAAGAGGTTGGAGAAGACTGGGAGCAGAGGAGAGAGGGGAAATTGTGATCCCATAGGGCTTTATTATAAATAAATAAATAATGCGACTTAACAAAACATATAGCCAATATTTTCTAACTAATGGTCAAGACCTTCAAAGTGGCTTTTGCTGTAATTTCCTGAACTGAATCTACAGAAAAGAAATAGAAAAAGAATTTATAAATGACAAGAAGAAGCAAAAAGGCCTAATCTCAGCATTCAGGAGCAGAGGCAGGCAGATCTCTGTGAGTTACAGGACAGCCTAGTCTACATAGTGAGCTCCAGGACAACCAGAGCTGCACAGACAAACCCTGTGTCACAAAACCATATTAATTAATTAATTAATTAGTAGTTACTAATTTAAAGATAGATTTTAAAAGAAGCAATGAAATGGGCTGGGAAGTGCTAATCCAATGGGCATGAAGACCTAGGTTCACTTCATAACATCACATAAAGAACTGAGCATGATGTCCACTGTCACCCGCCTGTCATTTCGTAACACCACATAAACAACTGAGCATGAAGTCACATGACTAATTTCAGCACTCAGGAAGTAAACACAAGAGGATAAGAAATGCAGTCATCGCTGCTTTATAGAGAATCTGAGTTCTCATTTACACAAGACTCTACCAACCATACAACACAAAATGAACCACAAAACAATTAACAAAGAAATAATGAGATATGGAAAACAGAGTAAAATGTTGAATATCCATCACATTGTGTTTAGTTCTAGTATGGTTAAATAGAGAATGATGGAAATGTTTCATTTAAAAGGGCAGGGAACATTTGCAGAAGATATCAACATTCCAAAGACTTCAAGATTTCAGTGGTCGAAAGGTTTCCAAAGACATTACCATTATATGCCTTCAAAACACATGACAAGGACCTTCTTAAAAGAACCAAGAAGGTCAAAAAAAGATCAGAATGCTAATTTGAAAGTTTTCACATAATAACAACTGTCCACTCTAATAGCTATGAGATATCTTTCATTGCAAGAGAAAAATAAAATTCTAAAGTTTAAACTTATTCCCAATAGGTCATCAGAAAAGTAACTCCAAAAGGACATCTTTTGAAAATGCAGGAAATAATCCTAAAAGGAAAGTTGAAAATGCAAGCAAAGGTTAGGTAACTAAAAATAATTTACAGAGCTGGGGGATGTGGCTCAGTACTTGCCCAGCTGGTTCATCCCTACCACATTAAACATACACAGCAAATTAAAAAGCAAACAAAATACAAAATACTTCAGAAAAAAGTTACATAGGTGTATTCAACAGCTTTTCCCATGCCTATTCAACAGCTTTTCCAATGTTGTAACTATTATACCTGACAGATACAAACTGAAAAAGGGATGAGTTCCTTGAACCCTGAGTACAACAAATGAACAAGCAAACACCACATTGCTAAAACTCCTTTACCCAGTCAGGAGCCAAGATTACTGGCAATTCTCTCTCAGTACCTCAAGTTGCCATCTAACACCAAAGCAACTGTCTTGAGTTACTTTCCTGACCCATGTTACCCATTTTTAAAGTTGGGCAAACTCCTTCAAAAGGAAGGTTAAGACCAGGAATTTCCATACAATAGTCCACTTAAACCCAGTTTTTGTATCAGGTGTGGTAGTGCACACCTATAATAAGTTGGAAAGCAGAGGCAGGAAGAGAAAGAGTTTGAAGCTGGCTTCACTAAACAGCAACACACACACACAGAGACAGACAGGCAGGCAGGCTGACAGACAGACAAACAGACAGAGAACAAAAAAGTTGAAAACATTTATAGTTGATACTACTACCTGACAACTTATAGGTAAACCATATAGGAAACATTACACAAAATTTAATGCATACCATCAATAAAATCTGCCTCTTAAAGGTTTAAAGACTACCTTCCACATCAACTATACACCTACCTTAGCTATTTCTTCTTCTAATCGTTCTTTGTACTGCTTTTCCAATAATTTAACCATATTTGTTTCTTGACTACTTTCAACTCCATCTGAAAACTAAATAAAAAAGCAAAATATGACAATTTGCTTATACAAATGGTATTACCACCTATTTTTAATCTCTTAATCTCAAATGGTTTTCTAAAATAACAAACTTCTGTATATTTTAACAAAAAAGAAAATTTTAGATATTTATAATTAAAACATCAAATCTAATAATTCTACTGTGAAAAGAAAAAGATAATTACACTTATAATTAATTCTAATTACACTTATAATTAATTCTAAGACAGGTTAAGGGTACTTATTATGAGATCATGTTTTCTTTCAATTAAATGTCAAGCTGTGCATTTCTTGGTGAATTTATTTTTCTTCTTGATAGTTACTTATAAAATCCAAATTTTCACAGGTTAAGACAAATGAGCTCTACATGTCTATTCTCCCACAGTGCCTTCACCTATGAATCCTAGTGCTGCTTCCAAATGTTGTCCTCTTACTCTCCAGGCTGTCAAAGTTGGGCTCAGTTGCCCCACAGACCAGCATGTTAGTGATGTCTCTCACTCTGCCCCATCTCTAGCACATTAAAGAAAGGACTGAGCTCTAGTCCATGCACATGGCCTGAGGGCAGATGGGTGAGATAGGCCTACCTATATGTTGAAAATTAGTCATTTCAACTCTACACAGACAGTATTATTAAGGTGTTCAAGACAGATGACAACACTGTAAAGTTCTGAGACATGACTGAGCTGTCCAGACCAAGAAGTTAGAGCTGTCATCATATTCTCTACTGACTCATTCACATCAGTCACAAACCAGATCTGCAAAGCTAGAGCCCGCAGGAAGTGGAGGAATTTAAATGTTGCTACATAGTGGTCTGCCACAGATAGAAAGCCAGTGGTGTTGGG
This sequence comes from Phodopus roborovskii, assembly GCF_943737965.1. Taxonomy (NCBI): domain Eukaryota; kingdom Metazoa; phylum Chordata; class Mammalia; order Rodentia; family Cricetidae; genus Phodopus; species Phodopus roborovskii. The sequence goes on along the minus strand of NW_026126683.1, from coordinate 904,104 downwards.
CCACAGTGTACAGTGTTTCCATGATGCTGATGAGCTACTTTGTCACTCAATCCAGGACAGCCACATGATCCAGATATTCTCCTACAGCCAAGTATATATCAGTTCTGAAAGTGTTCAGTAAGGACTCTCAAGCAGAGGTGCTTGTCAGCATTTGCAGTGGCCACAGCTCCCAGGACATCAGTCTACAGCATCTTTTTATCTTCCCCATCTTCTCCTTCCACAGCTCCTCAGCAATTGGTAGCACAGACCAACACAAACCTTTCCTCCCTGAGCCTCAGGCACCTCACATTTTCTTTTGAGTTTTAGACTTCAATCATGGGGGCTTTTTAGATATCTCTCTATGACAGCGCTTCTAGAATATTTACACAGGGGTGGGGTGGGGCTGGAAATGGGTTCTAGATCCCACACAGGTTTGCTTTAGCATCTTTGGAACTGTCAGTGCTCCTTGACCATCTGTCTTTCTTGCAAGACATAGTCCTGCTAGGCCTGGTGGCTGCCTCCATCTCACCCACAGAACAATCTACACCGAAATATGGGAATTTCATCAAAACAAAGGATTCACAGGAATGCAGGAGCAAACAGGATGTGGCTATATCTCTCCTTGATGCACCTATTAGAGAAAGCAATGACCTGGATCTTCTCTGAATGTGGATGAACATCACAGTTCTGCTGCTAGACACTTGAAGAGTAGAGTTCCAGGATGTTTCCCTATGTGGTATGCACTGTCCCAAGAGCTTTTATAAAAGATATGATCCCTGCTACATGAAGAACCATAGGGCAACTCCAGGACCTAGGATCTTGGGGATTCCTGAACACTGTTCAAAAGATGGCCTGTTCTTGCTTCCCCACAGTAGGAAGATTAGGAAACTGAAACTGATTTCCTATGCATAAGTCAGTGATATATGTGAATGTTATAATAAAGAGAACATGAATTTGAGAAGTAAGAGGGGGCACATCCAGGAGACCTGAGAATGGAAAAAGAAGGGGGGGAGATGATGTACCTATACTTTAATCAAAATGAAAAACAATCAGGACTAATTTAAATTGGTAACATACTTGGATAGGAAACAAAAAAAAAAAAAACCAAAAAGCCCTCATTTACTTTTTTCTTTCTTAGTATATTTCCTGTGCTATGAAAAAAAAAATTCAAGTTTCTTTCAATACATCTTTTGTCTTTAGTAGATAGTTACCAAAACACATTTGTAAAAATGACAGGAAAAAAATCAGGGTATTTATTAAATGTTAAAAAGACAGAGAAGAAATATAATACCTCTGTGATGCTGGTGATGTGCTCATGTACACAATTTCCATAGTAAACTCTTCCCTCTGCATCACATTCTTTTAATACATATGGATCAACACTAAGTATAAACAAAAGATGGTGTTGATGTTACTAAGGGTTTTGACTCATTTTACAAATATTACAGCATACATATATGTAGTGGGAAGGCGGGAAACAAAAAATACATCAAGGCTTATAGATATTGTAACTTAAGTCACATTTTTGTCTAACTCTTATATTTAAAAGTAATGTAACATTGCACACCAACAGATAAACTTTACACCATTTTATAAAGTATATTAAGATATGCATAAGGCATTATTAGTTTTATGAAGTTATTACAGATGCATTATTTAGGAAAAAGACACCATAATTTCAATTTTATTAAAACATATTTAACACACGCACACACACACACTCACACACATACACAAAACAACAGTCAGAATGATCACCATCAGTGGGAATGAGGTACAGGGACAGGAAGATAAGGTTCCCTGTTACACAGTGACTTTCGGACTTGCTGTTTTTAAACCATTCTTCAAGCAGTCTTTAGCATGTGTCTCTTTTACATTATTCTAAAAGCAATCATTATGTTTTTCTAAAATGCTTTGTATGCATAATAAAAATAAAGCAACATGAATATTTAGGAACACAGGAGAAGAAAATGGGAGAAAACTTTAATTTTTATCTTTAGGAAATATAATTAATACTCATCATTCATGTGTACCCATACTGCCTTTTTGTTCTAACAGTCTCCATTTTTCTTTCCCAATTTCTTCTTTTTTCTACTCTATTTTTCTTTCTCCTATCCTCTCTCACATTTTGTAATGTCTAAAACTGACCATATACAAATGATGTCATTGCCTAGAATTTTTTAAAATTCATTTGTTTATTTACTTTATGTACATATGGATGCTTTGTCTTCATGTAAATTTGCACATCCGGAGAGGAAATCAGAAATCCTGACACTTCATGAACAATGACTTCATTCTATAAGCTTGGTTGGTATTTATCCCAAATTGAAAACGAATGAATTCGTAGCTACAGTTTAGACCTGATGTGTACATTGGTTTGTCCTATCTGATTTCATCCTTTATATAAATGCAGTCAAGTTCCATTTTCTCTACCAAAATACATGAGATCATAGTTTGTCCTCTTACTTCAATAACATGTCTACCACATACATCTGTAACCATCCTTTATTCAATTTTCCTTGTATTCTAGTAGCAACATTAAAGCAATGTGCAATTAAAGTGTTATATAGACATAGTCTTACATTCTAGAACTTTCCTTATGTCACTAGTTTATAGACTTAACCATTATTATCTTTTAATAATTACTTATGATGTTCACTTCATAATTATATTGAAATGCCTGAAAAAGCCACTTTATACACATCTCATTCATTTTTAAAAAATTAATTTTTAACTTAGTATATGTAAGGCATTTAGTATCATTATGGAGCTTCCTAGAAAAAAGTATTTTAGCAGATTCTCCTCATTTTCCACGTAAGCCCTTTCCCCTCCCTGTTTCCTTTTTGCTTTCAAGTCACAAAGCATTCATTTGCACCTAACCCTAACCCTAACCACTATCTTCAACAGCAACCCATTTTACTCTCAGAGCCTAGTTTGTTTGTTTGTTTGTTTGTTTTTCGGGGGAGGCTAGAGACAGGATTTTTCTGTGTAACAGTCCTGCCTGTCCTGGAACTCTCTTTGTAGAACAGGCTGGTCTTGAACTCACTGAGATCCTCCTGCCTCTGCCTCCCAAGTCCTGGGATAAAAGAAGTATGCCACCATTGCCTAGGCGGACTCTATTTCTTAAGCCTTACATCATTTACACCTTTTGTGTACAGTCTCTCTCTCCTCTCTCTCCTTGCCTCTCTCTCTTTCTCCCACTCTCTCTCTCTCTGTCTTGCTCTTTCTCTCTCACACACAGGCATTACAATCTTAGCTCTGCACACAAAGGAGAACAATCAGTTTTTATGAGTTTGAACAACTTGCTTAATATTTTCCAGATCATAGATTTTTTCTTACAAATTTTACAATTTTACTTTTTTCTAAACTTAGCAAAATTTCATTGTTAAATATGCTGCACATTTTGACTATCCATTCGTGTGTTGATAGACATCAAGGTTGATTGCACTGCTTGCTACTGTGGTTAGGGAAATAATAAACATGGATGTGAGATAGGACATGGGATCCTTTGAGTGTATGCACAGGATTGGTATTACTGGGCCATATATTAGCTCTATTTTTAATTTCTAAGAGATCTCTGTATTGAGTTTCATACTGTTTGCACTCCCACCATCAGTGAATACAGGTTCCTCCTTTCCCACCTCCTTGAGAGCATTTGCTGTCATTCGATTTTCTGATTGCAGCCATTATGACTAGGATAAAGATATGGTGCTCTCTTTACAAACACTTATTTTGGCCATTTCTGTTTCTTCTTTGGAGAACTTTTTGCAAATTTCACTAACCCACTCGTTAATTGCCAGTTAATTGGGTATTAAATTTTTGTAATTATTTCACAATGCTGGATAATAGCCCCCCAATGGCAGACCTCCCGCTCTGATGGCTACATGCTTGCTCTGCTGATAGTTTCTTTTGCTGTACAGAAACTTTTAAATTTCATTGTAAAACTAATCATCCTTCCGTAGCATCTACTCAATACTCTTCACAACTACTGCTTCATTTAATCCTCACAATCCTGAGGGAGATTTTTCTTGTCTCTGTTGCTTTTAGAAGTGCTATAATCTATTCATGATCACAGAGACAGACAAAAGTTATTGCAGAGGTCGGTGGCTCTAAAATTCATGGACTTTTTAATCACAAATATTTGTCTAAGAATGCTCTGGTGTGATGTCACTAAATATTTCTTAAATGAAGATTCTGTTTTCATCAAACTATTGCAAGTCTAATAGTGCAGAGGATAGTAAGCTCTTAATTACAAATGTAAGAGAGGCCAGTAAGGTGATATGAACCCAAAAGCAGAAAGAGAAACTAGCCTTTTTTCCAGTCTTAGGACACCAACCCACCACTGCCACCTCTCCTCACACATTGGACAAAGTATCTCCAATTCGAGAGTAATCACCAATCAATCACTAATGAAATACTGTTTGAAATACACTGACTGCTTAACAGAGAAAACTTGCTCAAAAAGACTACAGTAGTGGTTTCTACATGTTAACCCATGGGCTGCATATATTAGCTTGTTAAATACACAAAATCGTAAGCTTTCGCTTTGAGTCTGATTCCAAAGATATACTCAAATAATTTCTTACCACACATATTTTAAAAGTATAAACTAAACTCTGAAAAATCTCCCATGTTTATGATATATGGCACTGAGAGGTACTGGTCTGAAAGAACCTGGGGCTTTACAGGATTGCTAAAATGAGGAAGCAGCTCCAAAGCCCACATATAGATCTTGAATGAAAGAAGAATAAGACTGCTTCAATGACTCAGTGTTTTCCACCACTATTGAAAACCTGTGCTGGGTTGCATTGACAAATGCCTATAAATACACAAGTCCTAGAGCAACAGAGTAGTCAAGGTCAGAATAAACCTGTCATTTTCATAAGACTAGTTACAAGCTCAAGCATACTTCCAAAGTAAATTACAAAACATTCATCAAGGATAGACTAAAATCCTACTATGTGTAAGGAATTACAAATCCTTAGAATAAATCAACTTCTTAATAACCTTAGACTCCCCCTTCCTCTTGCAGGTTTATGTTTGTTCATCAGAGTCAATATTAACTCATTTAGTGTGACCAAAAATCCCTCATGACAATGTCTACAAGAGAGGATTCAAAGGGGGTGAGGGTGTTGGACATTTCAGGAAGTGCTGAATCCATTTCAGGTGGAAGAAACTAACAGGCACAATCTTAAGCAGAAGCAGATTGATATATTTAAGGACGCCAAGGAGGAGCTTAGTCTCAGAACAGCGACATTCAGTATGTGAGAATAGTCAAGGAGGTCACAGGGAGCTACTGTGCAGGACAGAATAACACTGGGGTATGATCCTGGCCTTGAGATGACTGTGCAAAGAAAAGACTCTAAGGAAGAAATAGAGAGATTAGTCCACATGAAAAAGCAGGGACAGTGAGTGGTAAAGAATGATGTGATTCCCATGTTCTCGGAAGACAGAGAGAACAGGAATTTGTCATAGATTAGAAGACAGTTAAGAGGAAAATTGGAGTCAAGGCAGCTGGAGAAAGCCAAGAAAGGCTCACATTGAAAAGAGACTGGTTTACTTTAGACATTGCTGAATGTCTGTATTCCATCACAAACTGAAAGAAATCCAGTGGAATATTCTACCTTACACTGCTATTTGTACTGCCATATCAAAGTAGTGAAGACTAGGCAAAGAATACACAACAGACATGCATTAATTTAATCCTGCAGAATAACATCCTTCTGAAAATGTAAGCAAAATGCCTATGGTAAATGTCTTTGAGTCACATTTATTTCACATATCTAAAAGTCACAGAATGATCTCCTGTTTACTGCTTCTTATGCCTCTGATCAAGTTATATTTCTTATAATAAGTTATATATCTTAAAATAACCTCTCTGGATAAACTGATACATGACAGACAGCACACAGATGGATACCTTGGATGGGCTGACAGTCCATGGATGCTCTGAATGCTTCCCTGATGACAGGGGATCTCTATTCTATGCCCTTCCGATTCTTTCAGCTGTTGCTGTAAGGAGTTCCCGGGGCTCTCTAAGCCCTGAACTGGATTTTCATGTTCTTTACTTTCTTCACTCTCTGGCAGAGAAGACACCTCGCTCTCATGACTGATGTCTGTGTGAAAGGAACAGAATCAAAGGCACACTTTGGTCTAAGTTTCTTGGTGACAAAGCAGAATTACTTTTGTGTACAGAAAGTAATTGTTATTCTTTACAAATATGCTTTCAAGATAACTTTTTATTCTCATTCAAAAAAAAAAAGTGATTCAAGATCACTTTTTCTATCCTTGTGGTTGTAGAATCCCTAAATCTAACCAATTTTATATCATTTTGTTTAAAGCAATTGAAAACAATTTAGAAATACAGATAATGAGAAATGATAAAGGACAAAACAGATAAGGAGTCTGGACTTTCACTTTACAAGGAGAAAACTGAACAAGATGAACATGAAATTCCCAAGGTTATCAAACTGCAACAGAATTTTCAGAAAAGCACATTTGTAAACTTTTGGTATACAATACTGTAATGTGTTCCACACTTATAATTTACCATTGTTCTGTAAAGCAGCCTGAGAGCGAACTGATAACAACCCTGTTTCCTCTCCTGCACCATTTTCTTCTGCAAACTCAAGTTTCTCAGCATCTTCTTGCTGTCTGTGATCCTATTGAAAACAGAAGATGACATAAATATTCAATCTAGTACTTTGAAAGATGTGTTAAAACCATTAAAGAACTTTGCATTAAGTTTGCTTCTTAAACCACAACAATTGTGCTGTTCTGAATCAAACACTGTTTTCTTTTGCCAAGTGACTCACTCTCATTCATACTCAAGGGAATAAAATTGTATTAGCAATGCTCGTGTATATCCAGAGGAACATACACTTTCCAGAAACAAAAATTTCACAGAAATTTCACCTGAAAGCCCTTTGAAACTTAAGTGCAAGCAACAAATGTATTATCAGTATCTAACAACCTAATTTTTCTTTACCTCTGCATGATGGGTTTAAGCAGGTAACTGACAAGTAGTATACTGCTCATTAAATAAACAGAGTCTAAACATTGAAAAATATTCATACACACACCCCGACACACCACCACACAGAGACAGAAAGAGAGAGAGAGCATCTATGTTCTCAGAGAGTTCATTGGCGAGCTGAGGAAATAAGACTATTCCAGAAGCAATACCTGTGAAGTTTGAGTACAATGACAGTGACTCAGAAGGCCATCTGAGCAACTGGGGGGAACCCAGATTTGACCTGGCCGATGATTAATAGTTTATAGCGGTGACCTTCTGGAAAGGCTTTGTGACAAGACCTATGCTCTAAGGAGTAAAAACAATGACCATTTGTTGGCAGGGGCCTACATTGGATAAAAATGGAAAATAAAGCTACTTAAGTAAAGCACACCTACATTACAAGGGGAAAGAGTTTTGACTAGCTGGACAAGAGGTGTATAGGATGCTATGAAAACCAGTGAGCAACAGGATAAAAACAATGTTCTAATAGGCTAGTTTAATTGGTCACTACTTTCTTTATTTGGTGTCCTCTACCACATGCCTACCTTCAGAATGTTTCTTATTTCCTTGCTTGTGTGTGTACATGCATGTTTGTGAATATAAACTTTATATGGGATGCATGGGCATGGAAGTCAGAAGTCAATAGAAGATGTTTTCATCTTTCAGTCTCTCAACACATGTGGGACTTTTCAATTAGACTAGGCTGGTTGGTTAGCAAGTCCCAGGGATCTTCCTGTCTCTGCCTCCTATGCCATGACTTTAGAGGGATTAATCTCAGGTCCTCTTTTTGCATAGCAAGCACTTTACCAAGCCATTCTCCAGCCCCCTGAGGACACTTACCTATTATTTCCCAGGGGAAATATCAAAAACCACCAGATAATATCATAATTTACAGCCTAATATTTTTATTTCTTTATTCAATTCAGTCAAAAATACCTACTGATCCTTTACCATGTGCAATCCAGGTGCTATGCTGAGAGGAAGGAAAAAACACAGACTTCGCTGATTAGAAAGTTTGGAGTCTTGTGGAACAGGTATATCAATAAGCAATTAGAACAAAATGAAAAGTCAGGTGATACAAATACATGCTTAACAGAGAGCTATAAAACATGACAGAAAGAAGGTTAACCAGGCATCTGGGCAAATAGAAGCTCAGAACAACAGAAGGGAAAATGTCCAAGCCTAGGAAGGCAAGAGAAGATTACACAAGAAAGTAACATTTAAACCAACAGGAAAAAGAAACAGACAAGTAAGAAAGACTGGAGGAGGATGGGTATCACTAGGAAAACAGAATATCATTGAACAAAGACCAGGAGTGAGAGTTTCAGTTCATCTGGCTGAGACTCTGATGCATTTGTAGTCCTGACCTGATAGTCCAGATTTGGCATGGTCTACATTCATGGCTGTGGTATTATTTCAAGATGTGTTACTTTTGTTTGTGCTGCATTTGTTTAACTCTGAGAAGCTGTATTATAGTGCCTGTATAACACACTTGGTGGTCCTAATAAAGAGCTGAATGGTCAATAGGGAAGCAGAAGGAATGAAAGAAGGGCATGGCATGCAGAGTATAAATAGAAGGAGAACTAAGGAAGGAGCCGCAAGAGGACAAGGAGAGGAGGAAATCAGGGCCCATCTGCCCAATGGCCCAGCCACCCATTTCCCCAGCCATCCATACCCCCAGCCCCCCAGCCCCCTACAGAGGAAAGAAAGAGAGATATGCAGAAGTAAGAAAGATAAAAGCACAGAGGGAAAAGGTATAAGGGTTAGAAACAAGCCAAGGTAAGAGCAGGCCCACAGAACTAAGAATAAGTCTGAGTCTGTGATTTATTTGGGAGCAGGATGTCGGGACAAGCAAAAGGTAGAATAGTAAACAAGCAAAACATCATAGGATGCACAGATAAATGGCTATATTAAAAGTACTCATTACCCAATATGCAGAGGACAGTTTAGAGAGCAGTGTTGAGATGTCTGCCTTTAAAAGAGCCTGCTTATAAGCCTTTCTCTTGGCAGTAATTCGGAAACCCAACAAAGAGCTCTCTGTGCTATAATATAGACCTTCCCAAATGCTAACTGTGTTTCACCATTGCTACATAGAAAAGCATTATGGTCTAGTCCCTGTGAACTCTTATGGAGGTTGCCTATCTGCCACTTAACAGAAAACTTTGAACTCCTAGGTGCAAGTGAATGCTGTTGGTACACAATGTGTACATTTTATTACCCTCACACTGGAAGAACTAAAGTGTGTCAGGTGACTCTACTGGAAGAGGACATGGTCACCTGCTTCCCTTGAGACTGTGGCCATGCACCCTTTCAAGTCCTCCCAAGGCTGACTTTACTGTGTGTGCTCTTGCTCTGATGGGTACTACTTCTATATGCAACAACACATCTTGAAAATTTACCTAAGCAGTTTAACAAAACTGAATGCCAGAAATACGACTATATGTGCTTTATTTCTGAGAATGGCTATTAAGTTATATTATGTTGTACATGTCATCCTACCTGATTTTTAAGAACACTTTATACAATAACTATAGCAGAAGAAAACTGACACAGATGATACTTTGTGATAATAAGTTATGTGCAGACAACTAATAATCTTCTTTAAAATATAAAGACAGAACCATTGGCTTAAGAATATTACATGTAACAGGCCGAGGGTATAGTTCAATAATAGACTCTGTCCTACAGAGTTCCTTTGTTCACACTCCAGTAAAGAAAAAGAGGAAAGGTATCTATACAACTAAATACAATTGTTTCATTTGCTTAATATTTGACATTAATAAACCATCTCAGAGAGTCACATATTGTTCAATTTCTGGAAATTTCTTCACTTACTGATATAAATGCTCTAAGAGAAACATAAAAATGGCTACTGTTATGTTTCTACAGCTTTTTCTATGTTCACTCAATTTAAAACTTCATGACTGACAGAACAGCAGATAATAAAATAAATGCAAATACGGTATTTTCTACACCACACACCTTGCTTAACTGCATCTGCAGTGTCACAAGCTTGCTGTGTTGATCGGTTACTTTACTCAGAAGATTTTCCATATTATCTTGAAAATCTGGATGAAAAACAATTATAATAATTTCGCATCACAGTACAAGTTTCCCTTTTTAAAAAATATGATTTATTTAATTACAACTTTAGAAAAACATCTGGCATTAACATAGGCCATATATCTAGAAATGAAAAAATTTTAAAAATCATTACTGTGAAATAAGTGGTATAATATTAACTTGAAAACTGTATGCCAAGATATATTAGTTTCTGTAGCTACTTATTGGTGGATTGCTCATTTCCTTTACAAATATACTGGGAACATACATCTGTGAAGGAACACCAAGAAATTCAAGTTGCAATTTGTTAAGAATAAAAAGAAACTAACACCACATATGAAAATAGGTATTTCTTTCTTTCTTTGTTTAGCCATGGGTGGCCTGGAATTGCGATACAGAGTCGATGACAGAGTGCCTCTGCCACTGAGCATGGACATTTCTTAATGTAGCTCACTCCTCAATGTTTTCAGTATTCACTTTTAAAATTATAAACAATTAATTTAAATTCAATAAACTCGGTAATTTTTTTTAAAGATCTGAAAAGGATCTACAGTCGGAACCATTAATAGAATGAAGTAAAATGAAGAAATAGGTGGGAATAGAGAAAAGGACAAAGAAGCAAGAAAGGGTACAATGTTTCAGTTATCTGCATAGTATGATTGTTACACTATAAAAAGTAAAAGTGTACATAATATAAATTTCATGCCTAAAGAGAAGATACTAAGATAGAAAACTTATCTATAATTAAGTTGTGCTTAAAGCTAAATTTATAAGCAATTGACTTAAGCAAAGTGAATACTGTTTAAAAGTATGATAAGCATTTTACCTTGAACTTGGTATCTATATTCTTGGAATTTTAGACTTGGATTTTCATTGTATACACCAGAATTTTCTTTCTCTTCTATATTCATTTCACATTTTAAAGGAGAATAGTGTTCATCAAGAAAAGTATTTAGAGTCTGTTAACAAAATTGAACATTTAAAATTAAAATTTTGATGTCTTCTCAATAATATAAAACATTATTAACCTAAAGGAAAAGGATCAAAATAGTATAAATGGAATCTTAATTCCCTCTTCCTCCACATATGAAATCCATCTGCTGAAATTCCATGTTTCTCTTTGACACGAAATTATTCTTTTATCAGGAAGAGTTTGATTATCTTAATTACACCAAGAGATGTCTTTTTTTCTGCTTCCTTTTAATATTGAAATATATAATGAAGTATAAGTGTTTACACACTACCGTGGCTCCTACTCTCTACCTTGAAAATATCTCATAACTATATCAACTCTCCTGAAACAAACATCACAAGGGGAGAAGTTCAAAACTGACATGTAGAGAGGTCTGCCACACCTCTCTGCAAAATGATATCAAGGGAGAGATTATACTAGTGTCCTTTCTATAATATTCAAGCATGTTTTCTGTGGCCTGTCCATACACACTGCTAAAAGTACCCAGCACAGTGTTCTGCAAAGCAACTCATAACTCCACTATCATTTAAAATGCCATTTCATGTTCCGTGACTTGATAAGACATCCAAGTTATTAGTTTTACTTTTGTCTCCCACACAACTGGAAATAACGATCAATGATTTAAAAGACTTAAAAGCAAATTGTTTATTGCTATTATTTATTACATTCTTTAAAGTTAAACCACACTGTGGGTTAGTGATTGAACATGTTTATTCCTCAGCACAGCCAAAAAGGTAGGTAGCATTTTATTCCAAGGGACCCTTAATGAACAGACTGCATCGTAGAAAAGTTAACTAGCTCCTCTCTGACAAAAGCAATACCTGTGCCTTCTACTCTGATGGGGATGCAACAGATTTGAGATTCTTTGTTCTTTTTCTGTGCTCACAGAGATTGAATCCAAGAAAACCTTAATCATAACAGGCAAGCAATGAGTCATGGAGTCCCATCCCTAGCACTAATTCCTTTTGTTCCCAAATGGCTAAGAGAAAAAGCCAACTGTTCATTTAAAGCTCAGGAACAACTTTTAAGTACAGCTCTATACATAAGAGATTCAGGAACACATGCATGGCTGGTTCTGCTCAGTAAACCATTAGCACTGTAAACTTTGGCACCTCTTGTCAAAACCACTTTTTTTTTTTTCTTATTTTACATATCAATCACAGTTCCCTCTCCCTCCCATCCTCCCAGGACTCCCTCTCCCCCATCCTATTCCCCACCCACTACCTGGGGAGAGTGAGGCCTTCCAGGAGAGATCATCAAAATTTTTCAAGTCATTTGTGGTAGGGCCTAGACCCTCCCTCATGTCTCTAGGTTAAGGGAGTATCCCTCCATGGGGAATGTTCTCCTGAAATCCTTTCGTGCACCAGGGATACATACTGGTTCCACTGTCATAGATCCCATAGACTGCCCAGGACTTCTAACTGACACCCATGTTCAGATGCTCTGAGTCAGTCCTATACTGGTTTCACAGCTATCAGTCTGGGGGTCCGTGAGCTCCCCCTTGTTCAGGTCAGCTGTCTCTGTGGGTTTCTGTAGCCTGGTCTTGACCCCTTTGCCCATCACTCCTCCCATTCTGCAACCGGATTCCAGGAGTTCAGCTCAGGGAGTAACATTTTACCTCTGAAATAGAGCAGCACTCTTCAGATACTGCCCTTTGAAGTCTTCCAATGAGCACCTGCAAAGGCTCCTTGTAGTCACCTAGCAGAAGATATAGCACATGTGAAACAACATTGTACATGTGTAAGTAATACTGTCAGAGGTAAGTGTTCCAACTACAAGCTTCCCTAAAACAAAACATATTTTAATTTCTTCCAAATTTATTTTCCATTGTGCAATGTAACTATCTCACATTAATTTCTAAGATTGGTAAATTCTATTCTATAAAAGGGTATACAGCAGTTATCTACACTCCAACACAAGAAATAAATCCACTAAACACTTATCCATTAAATATATCACTGCAAACCTCAAGTAAAACTTCTACAAATGAGTCTTTACTTTCTTTGCACAGGGACATAGTTCAGTGGTAGGGTACCTTGGCTAGTTTGTCCAGGCCCTGGGTTTCAGCCCTAGTGCCACAAAAATTCATCAATTACTAAAATAAAGTATTTTAAATGTCTTCCCTTCTCCTCTTTTCAGAAACAGTGGTCATTACTCACTAACCCACTTTACTACCTACTAACAGAACAATGAACTGTCAATAGAAAACACCGGACAGGCTATCTGAAGGCTATCAACACAAGCAATGCAGACAAATACAAGTAAAATCTTATCAAATTAAGAAACCGAAGAAGTCTTGAAGTGAAAATCTGGCATCCTTCTTTAAGTGACTCTTGAAATCTGACTTTTTTTCAGCACAGAAATTCTATTGGAGACCCATTCCTAATGGTAAATATGGGATCCAAAGGAAACTAAATGACAGGAAGCCAGAGTGACAAAATTACCAAATCCTTAACTGCAGCCTGCAAGACAGGTTCCTCCTTCCACTGAAGCCCATTCAGGGCTCAGGCTCTGCCTCCAGGTGTCACTCTGTCCTTGGCCTCAGGGCCTGTCTTCCACAGCCATGGTGATTCTATTTCTTATTTTCAGCCTAAAAGTCTGACGTGGGTTGACACTTCCCCTTTCAGCTCATCAGCAACTATTTCTTTTCCAAGTTAACACACATACTTAACTTAGTATGCTCTAAACTGACTCTATTGTCTGTCTATGGTCTGCTCCCCCTTTTAACTGAAACCGGTTACATAGGTTAGAAACTTCAGGATCATTCTCAGCTCCTCTCACCCTTACTGCAGCTACTGACTGCCAATATTGACATTCAGCTTTAAGTACTCAACTTCACTGTCATTTCCTTTCCAGTCTCAAGGATAGTTAGCTCAACATCTTACTGGGATTATGGCTAAGGTTAACTGATCGTCCCATGAATTATTTCATTTTTTCCCCAGTTAATCAAACTGGTGTTATCTTAAATAAAAATATCACTGTTGCTTTGTCTCTAAATCTTCTAATCAGGTACTTGCCACTCTTCAGCATGTCCCCCTCTACTCTCTTACACAACCTGAACTTTCATTTCCTCAAAATGGATCCCTAAACTTCTCCCCTCCCCCACACCCCAGACAGGGTTTCTCTGTACTGCTTTGGAGCCTGTCCAGGCTGGCTACTGCCTCCAAAGTGCTGAGATAAAAGGTGTGTGTCACCTACACCTGGCCTGGATCCCTAAACTTACACTCCAATTGCTCCTGCCTCACTGTCACAGGAAGCACTGAACTCCTCTCCTTTCTCTGCCATTTTTCCTGTTCATCCTAGAGGTCAACTGGGTTATTTTTAGTCTGGTATACTTCAAGCTATAATATAGCAAATCATAATATGCCCTAGACAGCTGTGTTAATGTTTCTCTAATGGTGATCAGCATGTATGGTTCAGCAGGGTTTACAAGTTGTCAGTCCAATTTCCAGGCACTTTCTGGATGGATTATACTTCCTTTCGAAAATGATACAGTGATTGTCACTTTCTTGGCTACCTCAATGATAAAGGAAAAAACAACTCCAGGAATAGATGGAGAGCCATGGGGGCCAAGACAAGTACAAAATTACAGACTGATTCATTGTAAGGACTGCTCACTTGTTTCATGGAGAAAGTCAGAAACTGTTTACCTGTCTTCTGTCTCTGAAGAGCCTGAAGTTGGCATTGGTGCATTTTATGAAGCTCAACCAGTTTTCTTTCTTGAGCAGAAACAAGCTCATCTTTAAGGCTACAAAGAGCTTCATCTCTTTCCTTTTCCATATATTCACGAACCTGATCTGCATGAGTTGAATAAACTAGGGAAAGGCATATCCTTTGGGCTTCCATCTGCAGCTTCAAATCATCCTTAAAGTGAATAGACATTAGGAAAAATAAAAATAACAATTTCACTTAGATTTCTTCTCATGTACAGAACTTCAAAGGAGAAAAGACTTCAGAGTTTTAAAATTCACATAAAGGAACTGGTCTACTTTACTTTTCATCGACATGGGCTGATCTACCTGTTTCTCGAGAAAGGCAGTCCCACATATTTATTCATTAACTCAGTGTAATAGTAAACTTGGATAGGTAGTATAACTACCAAGATTTTTATTTTCTAAATAATAGTTTACATGCTAAAAATGAAAATAATGTAATAAAAAACAATATACTCAAAACTCTAATAAATTTCCTCTACATCTTTAGATTTAGAAATAAAACATTAGAGGCAAAATTAATTCATGATGTTTGACTATTTCTTGCCCATAGTAACTGTGACCAAAAATTTGGAATATGTCATTTCCCAGTATATATGAAACAGTATATTATATTGTCTATTTCTGTGTATTTATACAAATGGCATTTATCTTGCAAATTTCTTCTGAAATCAACCCATATAGATGACAGGTTAATTTATTTTAATTGCCATGTAGATGAACCACTGGGCCATTTTCCTTTCTGAAGATCAACTGGATTATTGGTAAATTTGGGGTACTTTCAATCAAAAGGTAGTAAATTATGACATATATACACCTAAGACAAAGGAGTAAATGTTTCAGAGAGCTGTTGAGCATGTATCAGACTCACCTGGAATGCCTGTTGACACAAGTTCATGGTTATCTGTCCTCTGACTTCTGATTTAGAAGTCTAAGAAATACTAGTTCTAGCCTGTTTCTAAGTCCTGCTGCTGTCCAATGACCACACTCATCTAACCAGGAATGTAACTGCTGCTCATAGATATACACAGGTTTAACTTTAGTAGATCTTGCTAATTGATTTATTTTAAGAATATAATTGAACTAATTTTAATTATAATAAAAAAATTTAATGCTCACATACTTGAGTCCATATCAGTATGTCAGAGTTACTTTGCCAAAGTGATGGGGATATGTAGTGAGATATTTACTTTGTCCACACCTGTGGCACACACCATGCCCATTGGAGGTGGAGAAAGGGGCAGACGTTACCTGGGGGGGAAATTGGGGGCTCAGAGAGCCTCTTGCTTGCAGCATGGGGACAGGAGTACATCCAGAGGCATCTTTGGGACCAGGAACCTGCTGGTGTTTATCTGTCTATGTTTTAAGTTATTTCTCCCTGAATAAACATCTATTCAGCCTATTTGTTTCAATAGGGATAAAATGCTAGTTTACTCATATTAATTTGTAAGGCTAAAATACTTCTTATGTTGTCATTTTGGTTTCTTATCTAAGACACATATTCATCTTTGGATCATTAAATTCTTTTTATTTCTTCATGTATTTACACCATCTTTATAGTCCTTTGTTTGTACCGTGGGAAATGTTTCGTCCTGATAACATACCCTGTTTTAAGTGCTGTTCATAAAAGACACATGATCAAGTTTCTTACTGCTTTCCTTTCAGTCTGTTCTTTTACTTAAAGGTTTCTTTGGTCTTAAGATCATAATCCTACTTTCCTACATGTATGCCTTTAACTAATCTAGAGTTAATTTTTGCTAACAGATAAGAATCTAATTTCCCCAACTTCTCACCTGTAATACAAAAATCAATTTGAATATTCTGATTACCTTGCTGTCTTGGCTTGTTGGTACAAGTCTTTTTTTCAAATAATACCTCACCAGAACAGCCTCCCCAGTACTTTTTACACCCCCCCCCCCCAAAAAAAGGAAAAAAGAAAGCAAAAAAGCAAGGAAGGAAGGAAGGAAGGAAGGAAGGAAGGAAGGAAGGAAGGAAGGAAGGAAGAAAGAAAGAAGAAAGAAAAGAAAAAAAGAAAGAAAGGGGAAAAAAAAGAAAGTACTTCACACCTTTGGGTTATCCCTTGACCAGATTATGGCAATGTATACCAGGTCTTTAATGTCTTGTGTAAGTTTCAAATATCTGATCTATGATGTAATGTTTTGTCTCACTTGTTCATAGTCTCATTTCTTATTCATGTTCTCATTTCTTATTCATATTATAATTACTGGCTAGGAACTATAACAACACTGCTGGAGAGCAAAGCTGACAACTTGCCTTTACTAGGCATGCTTCTAAACATCACCTTAGAAACCATCACTACCCTTAGCAATTGTTCTCTCTATTCCTGATTTCCAATAGTTCTCTCCCCCACCCCTTTGTTTTTAATTTAAAACTGTAAACTATGGGGTAACTTTTGCAGATTCTTTCCTAATGGAATTTAAAATATTCAGATTGTCTTCTGCTATATATGGATGCTGCATTTTAATAAACAAAATTTTCAGATGCTGAACCATTCTTACATTCTTGGGATAACCCAGTAACATTTTACTAAGAATTCAGCCTTATTCATAAGCCAGGCTAGTATATAATTTTCTTTTCTTGAGCCATTCTTGCCTGATCTATATCTCAATATTAACTAGCTCACATGGGCTCTTACTTTCCTTTCTTGCTTTTCGGATTCTCATACGAATCCTATTTTAGTAAGTACCTATATTTGCCACTGAGTTGGTGACGTCTACTTGTACAATGGCCATGGGGCAGCAGTTTTGGCTGGAGAGGTGAAAAGAAAAACTGATTACAGCTCCAGATTCTGCAATGGTTTATTGGCTTACTAGGGCTTTTTATTTCTACTTAAGCTAGTCTGGGTAATTTTTATTTCATCAGTAGAGTTTCTTTATAGTACACATTTCTTATTTTTAAAATGCTTATGGCATCTGTACTTGGATTTTTATTTTCATTCCTCATTTTGTTTGTGGTTTCTCCCTTGATGATATCCTTAGAGATGTAATAATTGCAACCTACTGATCTTTCCAAATGATAAAGCATCAAACTTCTTCAAAACTTTCCCTTTGGGTTATTTGAATTAATTTACTTCTGCTCTAAATTTGCTATTTTTTTTTCTACCTACTTCCTTTAAAGGTGGACATCTGGATGCTATTTTATCTTTCTGAATAGTTTAACTCATTCTCAGTATCTATCACATTGCACGTTTAGAGTCTAGGGAGATAGCTCAGTGGTTTAGAGCACAGGATGTCTTCCAGGAAACCCAAGTTCAGTTCCCAATGCCCACCTTGGGTACCTCACAACCAACAGTAACTCCATTTTCAGGGGATTTCCGATGCCCTCTTCTGGCTTCTGAGGTTATACTCACTGGGGCACACATTTGAACAAAAAGTGGTGCACTTAAGTCTAAAATTGTGTTATCCTGTAGTCTACTTAAAAATAGTCTTGCTTCTTATACATCTGTCCTTACAGAACAACTATAAACCAATTAAATTTCAACAAATTTGCACCATGAACTGGCTTAAGAATACATAAAGCAAACTAATGCTTCATATTAAACATTTCCCATTGAGAAGTGAACATTTTTATTTATTCAGGTCTCATCCTTCTTTATTCATGTTCAGCAGGGCTATTTGTTGTTTCTGTGTTGAGAAAAGGTCTTGCTAGGTGGTTCAGTCTGGCTCTGAATTCACCATCCCTTCCCTCTGCTCCTGAGTGCTGAATTATAGCATATGACAACACACCCAAACATTAGACATGTCTGCATTAAGGTTTTTTTATTCCACGCTATTTGACTTTAAGGATTTTAACTAATTTCCTTAATTTATTGAGTTACACCTGTGAATTGTGACAGCTGTCTTTCTTTCCATTGATGCCATGTATCTTTTTGTCTTTGCAATGGTTAGGGCTGGTAGAAATGCTATGCAGCAAATGACAAAAGTAGCCTCATCTTCTTCCTCTTGTTAAGTTCTCTTTTGTTTCCTACTGACATCTGAAAAATGGGTTTATTTTCCTTTTTAGAAATTTACTTCCTTCTATCAGTACTGCAGGTCCAGCACACAGGGCCACAAAGGACCTACAGACCCACAGATCCTCCTGTGGTTACTGTGCTTCAGTACCTTTTCAAATCCAAACACATTCACTTTTATGGTCTCTCAGCATAAGAAATGATTAATACTGGCCACTCCTCGGGCTGACTCACATGCCAACAGTGGAGAGATGTCTATGATGTTTTTTCTCCTTCTAGCCAAACTAGCTAAGTTCATTTAAAAAAACTAAACAAAAAGTATACTTCAAATGTGTGGGCTTTTTTTTTTTTTTTTTTTTTTTTTTTTTCAGTTTAAAAGAAAGGCCATGCTTACTTTAAATTTAATGAGATAGTATCACGATCAGGGCAGCTAAAGATGGAAATCAGGTCCTCTCCTATTTAAAAAATTAAAATGGTATTTAACACCCTTGGAGTAATTAACACATATTGTATTTTTCAAAACAATTCCACATGATTAAATATTAACTAGTAACTGGATTTCTTGCTTCTGTTCAGATTATTATAAAAGTAAATTATCTCTGTATTTTATGTACGATCATAAATGTGACTGGAAGTCATCAGGAATAAACACAAAACTTCCCAGGGCTTCCTACTTAAAATAAAATCCTAGCTTTACACATTCTTTCCTTGTTTTTCAAAGTCTGCTGTTCCCTTTCGCCTCTTTTCAAAGCCAACTACACAAGCCTATATCCTAGCCCTCAAGCTTACCCAGCTAAAATTTCCACATGGCGGGCCTCTCCCTGTCACACAGAGCTCAGTTCAAAGGCTAACTCCTCCAAGACACCTTTCCTGATCACTGTGCTTCCCTGCCTAACATTCTCTTTCTTCACAGACTCAACGTGATTGCTAACTACCCTACACATTTTCCATTATCACTTACATCCCCTTCTAGAACATATGCTTCCTGAGACTAGGACTCTTATCTCTTGTTCACCACTATATGCATATCTGGAATAGATTCAATAAATGCCTGCTCCACTAACACAGAAACACACAAAACTTTAGTGAGCATTTTTATTCTGTAGATATCATGCCAGAACTTTCCTGTTTTTTCTATTATCAGCATTTAACAAACATAAGTTATTAGGAATGATTCATTATTGGGTATTGTCTTAGTTAGCATCACTTTTCGACTTGACAACAGTCTAGAGTCAACAGACAAGAGATGAGAAGATCCCAACTCAAGTATTGCTCAGCTCAGACTGGCCTGTGGGCATATCTGTGGATGATCATCCTGCCTGTACATTGATGTAAGAGCTCCCTGTGAATAGCACCATTATATGAGCAGGTAGTCCCAAGCTATAGAAGAAAGCTAGCTAAGCATTAGCCAGTGAGTAAGGTAGCAAGTGACATTCCTCCTTGGTTTTATACTTTTGTCCTAATTGAGTTTCTGCCCTCACTTCCTTAATGATGAGCTGTAGCCAAATAATACTTACAAGCCAAATGAGACTTTCAGCAACTCAGTTGCTTTTGTTCAGATATAATGTAGCAACAGAACAAAACTAAAACATTTATGAATTTTTAAAAATTCTTGACTTATATTGAGTGTTAATAGTATACTTTTCTCATTCAGGTATAAGACTCAGAAAACTCTAAGCCTCAAGCTCCACTTCCCAGAAATATAATTGCATAACCACTGGATAACTTATAAAGTAGAAGAAAACTGAATTTTTTTTTGTTTTTTTTCTTTTTCTTTTCCTTTTTTTCTTTTAAACAGTAGTGGAATTCTAACTGAAAACTTGAAATTTCATGCTAGAAAACATCTGTATGAAAAACTGTAAAAAATAATCTTTGATAATAAAATGAAATGATTATAATGTAGAAATGAAACAAAGTCTCTTAACTGTTCTTTTTACAAAGAAAAAAACATGTACATATGATTAGCTTAGCTTATTTTCTGAGCAGCAAAAATAAGAGATTAACTGAAAGAAAGACAACAATATTCAAGTAAAAATGACAACTTATTTGCAAAAAAGAGACTACCATGAAGGGGTTCACCTTCCCTGCCTGGCAAGGCTATGGGTCGCTGTTTCCTGAGAGTGGGAACTACTGTAGTATGGAATGTGTGCTTTCACTGTGACTCTCCATGAACACAATGATGGACATACCTGCTGAGCTTGGAGGGCACAAAGCTCTTGCTGGAGTTTTTCACATGGTTCAACTGTACAATCACCTGGTTCAGTTGTTCTTGTTGGCAATATCAACTCTTTTTCCCCACCTTTGTTAACGTCTGTAATACCTTTTTCAACTACCCCCCTGACTTCCAATGGTTCCAATAGAAAAGCTTTGGCATCAATAAAGTCAAAAGGCTTCTCTCTGTGCATTACCGGGCTTCCTCTTTGCAAACGGAGCTCGTCGGTCAGTGCTTTAAGCTTATTTTCATACTCCAAAGCCTGCTTAGTTTGAATGTCTTCTAAATCATCTCTTGCCCTGAGAAGGCAAGCATACTCCTCCTGTAACTCTTGATAATTAACTTCAAAGTTCTTTTCAGCAAAGGAAAATGTATTCCTTTGCTTTTCAATCTCCTCACTGAGGTGAATGCATTGCTGTTTCAGGTCATCCTTTTCCTTTGTAAGGGTATCAATTTCTTTTTGGCAGTTACAGTCTTTTGACAGGAATGCATTAGAATCTAAGGATATTAATTTTTCTTTTTGGTCACTAGGAGTGTACAATTTTAACTGGTCTTCAAGGACTTTCTTCTCATCTTTAAGAATGCTATTCTCTACTTCAAGTTCTACACATTTTTCTTTAAAATCCTTCTCTTTTTGCTCCAGTTGTTTTTCTAGTATTTCAGTTTTAAGTTGTAACTCCTGAATTTCCTGTTCAAGTGTACCCTTTTCCTTTTCTTCAAGTCTGAGGATATCAATTTCTTTTTTAAGCTCATTAATCTGAAGAGTCATTTGTTCTGATTTCAAATAAATACTTGACTGCTGTAAATCTCTTAGCTCAGAAATTTCTAAAGTTAGTTGATTTTGCTTACTTATCAAGTTGTCGTTTTCACACTGTATCCTTTCCATCTTCTTGCTCATTTCATTTTCTAACTCATCTATCTGATGCTTGTGGTGAATGGCCCAATTATCTTTAAGTTTTTCAATATTTACTCGATGTTCAACTTCTAGATCTTGTTTTAACTTGGAAAGTTCTTCTTCATGACTGAATAAGAGCTGTGTTCTCAATCGCTCCAGCTCTGCTTCTTGGGATTCCGCCATCCTGTTTAGTACCTCGTTCTTTTCTTTTTCTAGCATTTCAAGTTTTATTTTGTAGTTTGTAATTTCTGATTCATGTTTAAACTCCAGCTCCTTCCGGAACTCAGACGCTGCAGAAATCTCAGCTTTCAAGTCTTCAACTGTGCTGAGGGATTTGCGAGCATCATTTAGCTTATTTTCTTGTTCAGATATTGTCTGCCTTGCTCTATGAATCTGGTCTCTTAAAAAGTTTAATTCTTCTAAAAGATCAGTAAACTGACTCTGAAGCACACATTTTTCTCCTGTAACTACACAGAGCTCTTCGCTGAGGTTCTCCTTTTCAGAAAGAGTATCTTGCAGTTTTATATTCTGTTCACTTATAGCTACATGCAATAACTCTAGTTGTTCTTTATGCTCTTTACACATATTGCACGTACTGACTGTAGTTTGTGCATATGACTTTAAAGTATTCTCCATTTCTCCTCTATGCTGGGATTTAAGATCCTCTATCTGAGATTTGTGTTGCTTTATTAATTCTTGCTTCATGTGCACTATCTGTTTGCCGTACATCTCATCTAGCTCAGCTTGGAGGACATCTAATTTCCGCTGTGCTTCTTTTTCCATTCTTAGCACTATCTCAGTGTCTGAAGAGTTATCTTTGTAACATCTCTTCTGGAGTTCTTCAACTGTCCCCATGAACTGTTTAATTTCTGAAGAATATTGCTTTTCTTTTTCTTTAGAAATGGCTAGCTCCCGTTTTAAGCTTTGGGTCTCTTGGTCCTTTTCTGTAAGCTGTTCTTTTAAGTCTCCCACTAATTTCTCAGTAGTTTCTAACTGCCTCTGCAGTGCATCTCTCCTCTTCTCTTCTTCAACCTTTCTTTCCTGCAACACGTCAATGATTGCCTGCTTTTCTTGTATTTTATTAGCATTTTCTAATTTTTCATCTTCTTCCTTCAGGAGAAAAAAAAAGAAAGTATTAACAATTTCTGGAAACTTTGCTACTTAAGTTTATTAACAAAAAACAGATAAAGGTCACAGCTGTATATCATTCTATAAAAAGTAGCTGTTGTGGCCATTCCTTAATTGTCTGAATGATAAGACTTGTGTACCTAGACATTTAGGAGAAAGCAAGAGTTCTACAGAAACTTAAAACTTCTTATGAAGAAATACTTAATTACATTTGCTATGTTTAAAATTTTTAATTTAGGTAAGTGGGGACAATCTGGGAGAACAGGAAAGAATATAATAATAAACCACTGTATGAACAATTTTAAAATATTAAAAAATGTAACACATTTTTAAATTTAAAATATCCACCCTGATTTGCTTAGCATGTATGAGATTCTGGGTTCTACTCCCAGCACTGCCAAAAAAAAGAATGAAAAAATAAAACGAAAGAAAAGACACTTATGCTGATGAGATGGTTCTGATGATCTGAGTTCACTCTCCAAATAAATAATTGTAATAATTAAAGAACCCACAAATCTTTGCTAGCCCCATTGTATCTTTTAAAGTTAACTAATTAATATCCCATTATATGTAATCTCTTGATAGCTAATTATAATATTAATCACTCAGACTACTCCCAGAAAAAGATTTGAAAGTGTGTAAGTTCAGGTTACTCCCATGAACTCTAGTGATCCAATATTAAGAGACATTTCCTTGGGTCTGTCTTCATCTCACTGCTGGAAACTTAAGGAACATCTACAACTTAGTATATATGGCATATGGGGTTGGAACTAACATTTCAGCTCAAACAGAAACTCGAAAACAAAAAAGAAACTTTCCTGCAGTTCCCATTTGACATCAATTAGGCAACAGTAAGTAACAACTCACCCCAGAGAAACACACCCAGCACAGGCATATCACAGTCTCATCAAAACACCAGGTAGAGCAGAGGCCTAGGCAGAGGCTTCGATCTGTTCTTTAGTTTTCACTGTGGGCAAAGGCTTCAGACCCAAATACTAAGCATGAAATAAAAACTACAGAACTGGCCATAGGCAGGTGAGTTATATTATAAAGGTCCTTGGCAAGAAGAATTCAAAGGAATTCTGAACAAATGTATATAACACAACGAAAGAAAAAATGTCACAGCTCAGACAGAAGGAAGCCGTCTGAAGGGAAGTGCTGAGTGTACCCATCTAAGTTCAGTTCATGGAGAAACACAAAAGTGTATTCAGCCTTTGACAATTATGATCCCTCTAGAAAAATCATACCCTGAGCCAGGCATGTATATACATAATCACAGCATTCAAGAGTTAGCAGGATCATCCAACCATACACAATATAAATACTCAATTTAAGAAAAAAAAAATGTTGAAAATTGCGGGAAACAGGACTAAAGAATTCCAGCCCACAGGCATAAACTGCACTGCAATAAGATGCATCAATATGTTCATCTAGTCTAATGCCACAACATCTGACTGCTAACATCCTCCCATCTGATCACTAAAGAACATCCTAACTAATATTTGTCTTTTTAAGATCATTTGTCCGTGGAAAGAAAATAAAATCATAAGGACCTGAAATATGCACTTCCCGCATTGTTAATAGTTGCAAATTAATAATCTTATATTTGAAGGTTAAACTGCCTTTTAACTTGGAAAACCTGATTCACCTCTGCTCTGGCTCGGGACTCACAAAATACCTAAAATGAATTTTATGAGTCTACAACTCGAATCAGATTGTGCTTTTGATTTGATATGGATTATAACGCAGTTTTTCATATGAAAAGGCAGTGTGGTACAAGAGCTCTGCCCTGCTCCAAGCCATCTGAATTCCATTTCTGGTAAGGGACTAAAGCAGCCAGCAACAAATTACTTTTGAATTCTCATTTCTCATTAGAAAATCAGTGAAAGCAAACCTTTCAGGATGAGTTGACTTAGAATTTAAGATTAAAATCAATGTGATACATTGCCATCCCCTGCCTGAAAGAGCCCTATATGTTTCCAAGGAATAGAATAATTTGCATAAAGAATCAACTGCATTTATTTTGTAATAAATCTACAGAATTTTACCTTGTGAGAGAAATATTTCCACAATTTCACTATCATAGCTAAAATAGATGGGAATCCTTCAGATGGGACAAGATAGATATTTGAGTTATAAATTTAGGTTTTATTGAGACTTCACCAAACATACACAAACCAATTTAAGGAATACAATATTGAGCAGTATTATCTCAACAACTATATTAGTATGAGATATATAGTTAGTTGAGATTTTAAACTGCTTTAAAATAAATTATTTTCCATGTTCAAAGACTTTGACTTAATTATAAAAGTTTCTAATTCACATGCATAATAAGAAAATTACAGTTGTGACAAGCTAGCTAAGCTAGCTAACATCCTTACCATTTCATATACTTGAATTTTCTCTTGTAAAAAGGTGATTTGAGTTTTGAATTCCTCCTCCTTTTCCTGATAATGTTTTAACAGGTGGTTTTGTTTTTCTAGCTGCTGTTGCTGAGCGAGGACTTGCTGCTTTACTTGAACCAGCTCCGCAGCACAGCTACTGTGGGTGCTGCTCCGCAATGTCTCACTGGCCTGTAACTTGAAAACAGAAAAAGAACCTTCAACATACTGAACCCTGAAGTGACTGTTTGTGAATAGAATTCTAGAGGCTTGTTCTGCAGACACTGGCTCTCTGTGACCTCTCTTTATTCAGCAGTTTGGGATCTGCTGGTGCTATGACTGGACTGTGTGAGCCATAAATTATTTTCCAAATGATAGTTCAGAGAAAGCAGATCTCATGAGGGAAATAGGACTGAGGCCATCCACAACCCCATGAGAAGTCGGAAAATACTGTTGCATCCTGGTGACTTTTCAGACTCCCAATCTCTATCAAAGTCTTGATTGTATTTCTACCCCTAAATTCTGTAGGACACCACCTGAGTATTTTCACTGAACTCTCTGGCTTGAGATATTTCTGAGACTTGCTATCAAACTCTGATCAATGAGATCAGATACTTTGTTAGCCAGGGTTCCTACTGCTGAATGAGAAAACACCATGACCAAGAGCAAGTTGTGGAGGAAAGGGTTTATTTGCCTTATGTTTCCATGTCATAGTTCATCTTCAAGGGAAGTCAAGCCAGGAACTCAAACAGGGCAGGAACCTTCAAGCAGGAGCTGATACAGAGGCCATGGAAGATTGCTACTTGGTGACTTATTCCTCAGGGCTTGCTCAGCCTGCCTTCTAAGAGAAGACAGGATCCCTCCAGGGTGGCACCACTCATAATAGTATTACCCTCTCCCACCAATCACTAATTAAGAAAATGACTCATAGGCCAATCTTAGGCAGGCATTTTCTCAATTGAGCGTCCCTTCTTTCAGATAACTCTAACTTAACTAGCCATGGAGGAATCCCAAGGTAAACTTAAAGTAAATGAAAGTGTAGATCCAGTTATCATCTAGAAACTAACTAAAACCATGCCGGGACTGCAAAGATAAAATGCAACTACAGAGTGGTGTCTGCAAAAATCCATTCAGTCCACCTTGGTAAGATTTTGTAGAATTTCAAAATAGAAATAGGGAGTTTAATATAAATGATAGCAGGAAACCATTCACAAGATAGGAATTACAATTCTTGGTTATGTTGTGCAGTGGTGGCAGCATAATCTTTAATCCCAGGACTTGGAAGGCAGAGGCAAACAGATCTCTGTGAGGAGGACAGTCTAGTATACATAATGAATTTTTGGAAAAGGCTGGAAAGCTATACAGAGAAACTCTGTCTCAAACAAACAATTATTGGTTATTATAACAACACAAATTTACATATGTTAGCAGCACGCTAAAGTATTTCTTTTATTAGAACACTAAAAGCAGTAAATGGCTTCACAGTAAATTTTGATTTGTCCTGGAATGTGAAAAAGTATATAATTCATTGTTTAAAAAACAAAACAAAAAAAAAACAATAAATTCTGTTGTACTCATAATACTTACATGCTGGAATTGAATTTGTAATTTCTGACTTTGTTCTGTCAACTGGAAAAATTCTTTCATTGCCTCATCCTTCTCTTTTCTTGCTTGCTGCAAATTAGCAATTAGCTGAGTAATGATGTTGTCTCGTTGTTTAATGGCAGCTTCAAATTCATATAACTAAGAGAAACCATGGAAAATTGTAAATATTAGCTTTTAGGGTTTTCTGAGGTGTTTTGTTTTGCATAGTTAAGTAATCTTCCATGAAAACTACTGTCCTGTCCAAATTAGTTTTATTTCAAAACTGACTTTGAAATCATGTATCTCTATGAAGGACAAGAATATATTTAGGTTGTCTTTTCCGTGTGTTCTTATAGAAGAATCGTCTTTACACTCTGGAGTACACAGATGTGACTCCAGGCAACATCAACATTTAACCCCAGCTTGTTTCTGAAGAGGATGGAATGGAAGTGTGCTGTCATTTGTATCAGTGTCCCACTTCGTCATGACCTCCCTGCATATGAGATATCACTGTAATCAGTAAAATGACATACAAGGACATGCTGACATTCTTAATGGATTTAAGTCATACTATTTTGTGGTTTTCACCAATTTTCTCCCAGACTGACGACAAAATAGACATCTATATTACAGGAGTGATTTCACTCTAGCTACTAGGCACAGCTAAATTTTGAAACTCTGAATACTGTAGCTGTGTTTCTATAACCCTTATTTTAAACAGTTATTGTTGATACTATCTATGTACAAGAACAACAATTATAAAATGAATGAGGTTGCCATTGCAAGCCCCATGTGTAAAGAGCACACACACACACACACTACCATTCACATGTGTAAAAAAGCAAAGCCACAGGAGGTGAATGTACCCTCTGCAAGACTTCAGTCCCACATGTGGCCCTCATTCCTTCCAGTTGTTGAGTTAGTTCTTCAATCTCATGCTGTTTTCCAGCCAATTCATTTTCCGTCATCTCGACACAGGTGTGACTGCACTGAGCTCCTTGTTCATAATAAGAATTATCAAGACCAAATTCTTCTTCCTAAACAGATCCACAGTTTTTGATATATAAGTACTAGCAACACTTCTCACGAGAAGAATGAAACTTCAAATTACACAGCAAAGTTAATTTAAAAACATTCCCACCTCCTGTAAGTTCATTAGTACACAAATCTGCTTTGTTAGTAATGAGATATATACCGTAACAGCATAAATTGGATTTCTCACTACAAAAGGAGGTAACTGGTTTTGTTAATTATCAAAAAATAAATAGAAGTACATGCAGGTAAGCTTTGTAATAAGCTGGGTATTTTTACATAGTATAAAACATTAGTATCATATGTAGTTTAAATATTATATATCTTTAATAAATGTGTAGGTTTCACTGATTTTGTCACAAAACAGCAGCCATTTATCTGTATAAAAACAATTTCTTGCTTTATTTATTATGATCTTAAACTGCTTATAATTTACCTAACAACAGTATTTCACTGAGCATGGGAACCACGAATTCTGCTATACTCACTGTCTCCCCAGTGCAGGAACTACACATATACACACATACACACACACACACACACACACACATACACAAACAAACACACACACACACACACACATACACAAACAAACACACACACACATACACACACACACATTTTCATACTTTGTATGTAGGTGCTAGGGATCCAAGCTCATGCTTATGTGGCACTTTACTCATCAAAAAGACATATAATGAGTGAAAATATTAATCATTCCTCAAACACCTGAGAGCTTACAATGCACCTTCTTCTCTTGCAATCACCACTAATTTCCCTCATGCTGCTTCTCCATATAAAGGGTAACTGGATAGACTATGGACTGCAATGCCTTTCAGTGTATGTATAGGAGGTCAGAGTTCAATGTCAGGTATCGTTCTCAACCACTCTCCATCTTAATATTTTGAGATAGAGAGTTGAAGCTAGAACCTAGAACCCACTTGTTCAACAAGACTGGCTGAATCAAAGCCCCAGGGATCTTCCTGTCTTGACCTCCCCAGTGCTGTGATTACAGAAACACCTGAATTTAACATGAGGAACCAAATCCAGGACCTCAGGCTTGAACAGCAAGCACTTTAGAGCTACACCATCTCCTCAGCCCCTGAAAAGGCTTTTTCATTACCTCTTTGGCTTCCCTCTATATCTGTCTGCTATTCTCTAAGATAAAAGAAAGATCACTTTGATAGCCCAGCCAACAGGCTACCACAGTTGACAGGCCCAGTGGAAGGCTCTTCAGTACACTGTTCATCATTGTGTTTTGTGCTCACAATTGACTTCTCTGCTGCCAGAAAGCATGGGAAAAGCTGAAACCCAATTGTGTAATCATAGAAATGTTTGCACCAACCTAAACAGCTTTCATAAATGCTTTAGAGCCACAATTGACAATGGTTCCCAAACTCTTTAGGATGTTTACCTTGGTCACAGCAATGCCCATCTCCTTCAAGTTCAGAGGACAGAAGGCAGGGAATGAGTCAGTACTTTACCACAGTTCAAACTGGAAAAACCTGCCAGGATCTGATTGATAAAAACCCTGACTAAGGCATCAGAAGCATTAGAGCTCAATGAGTGAAGGAAAGTTCCCAGTTGGGATAAGACAGTAATAACGATCAAACATGTAAAATGGGCAATACTCGAGGTCTCCAACTCATGCATTGCAGCACTCACTGGCTCAGGCATACTGAAAGGGCTGCAAGAACTAGAAAGGAGTATGCCACTTTATTAACATGCAACAACCTTCTTTATCCTTTCTGATTGACTGTGGTATAAAGTGCACTTCATCAGATGAGTACACCTACTCCTGTATTGTTTTTTAAGCTTCCTCTTACCTGAGATATGGACTCTGATATATTCACATTGAGTATAGTGTGTCATTGCCAGTGAGATGTATTTCTCACAAACAACAAATGATTGTCTCTTGTTTATTTTTTTCAGTCAGCCAATTTTGTCTTTTAATTGGAAAGTAGACACTATTTTAAATTAGTGTTATTAATGGCAACACTGCTGTTTTCTATAACTCTACTGATTGTTTTCTGGTTTCAACTGTTCTTGGTTTGGTTTGGTTTATTGCACTCCCACCCCTACCCCACAATTCCATGTTAAGTGTTTGTTGATTTGCAAAGTAAGACAAAAATGGTTTTTACCTATCTTTCCTCTGTTCATCTACTTTCTATGATTACTTACTTACTCTTCCCCGTGCTTTTGTGACTAAGGCTGTCTCTCCTGTCCTGTGTGTGTGACTCTTGTCAGAGGTATCTTTTACACTGCAGGTTTGCTTGACAATAAATGGCTTTAATGTGTACTCATCTTTAAAAGTCTCATATTCTCCCATCCTTTTATGGCATTTGAATGATAGTTTTTAGAGGTTGTGTTTTAATCCACACTGAACACAGAGGAAATTTTACACAGTGTGAATCAGATATCCATTTATTTATCCATTGTTGCTTATTTTCCTGGTCAGTCTACTAATAAGTATATAATTAGCTCCAATGTACATTAAATTTATTATATACCAAAGGTTCTACCCACATTACTAATATAAAATTGTGTTAATTTAAGCATAAATAGTTCTCTTTTCTACATGAAACCTACAACACACCTAAATTTATGAAATAAGCTAATTGCTGATACATTTTAGGGTTTCATGTTCTCTAACTCTGAACCAAAGTAATAGTGATTATAATTAAAAAATTAAAACAAATGACACAAAGCTATCACCATCATATGAAGAGGGCACGTTATAAAAGGATCTCTTCCACTTAACAGTTCCTCACCTAAAGTCACCTCCACAGCCTTACAGACAACTAAAAAGTCCCCATGGTTAATGCAAATCCACACATTTGTGAAAAGCTTTACTCAAAACAAATTATCAACAGAAATTGCTGTGCTAAATTAGACCAGTTCACCATGGTCTTCTAACTAGACACCCAGTATTAAAGCCTTTCCCAGAAACTAACCAGAATCTCTGTTTTTGAAGATAAATCTATGAAATGGTTAATGTGTCAGCTAGCATTGTGAAAAATAGCAGCAGTAGGACTTATCTATGGTTTGCAAATCATTTGTGCTGTTGCTATTTTGTTGTATTTATAGAAATACAACAGAAGTCTGTAAAATGTACAAGAAATAAAGCAACAACAATCAATACTTTTAGTGTTATAAAATGGCTATTTTTACCTATACAATTTGAAATTATGACATGTTAATCTTACCTCTAGTGAACTATAGTGGTTTGCTATCGCAGAAAATGAGCTTTCAGGCTAAAAGAAAAGTAAAATATTTTACAATTACGCCTTTTCCCCAAATTTTACTTCCACAAAGCAACTACTGTTCATAGCATAAGAAAGCAACTACAAAAAATACTACTAAAAGCAGGTAATATACTACCAAAACCTAGGACAAATTATTCAAATCTTTAAAATTTCACCTATGAAATTGGTCTAAGCAGTAAATTTTTCTCCATATAAAAAAATATCAAGAGTACAAGTCCTTATATACAGTACCTACCCTTTGTAAGTCATAAACACCAAAGTATGATTTCTCTAAACTTAATGCGACTACCAAAAGTGTCATTTCTTCAAAAGTATTCTCAGATCTTGATGCTAAAAGCAATTACTTGAAAAGAAATGACGCCATTTTTCATTACAATGCTTTACAGCTTAAAAGGCACTCGATTGAAAACATTTGAAGGAGGCTACAGAAAAGGCTCAGCAGTTAAGAGCACTTGCTGCTCTTGCCAAGGAAGGGTTCTGCATCCATATGAACACCCACAAGCACCTGTAACTCCAATTCCAACGAAGCCCATGCCCTCTTGTCTTCCATGGGCACTGAGTGCATGGGAAACAAGCATAAATCCCTATAGCCCAAATATCCACACATATCAAATAATAATGTAAAAGTTAAACAGTTTTACTTTCTCCCAGATTTTAGGCATGAGATCAGTGGCTTTCAAAGCTCCTCTCAAGTTTGAAGTAGGAAATAGGATAAAGAAACAAATCCTAATTTTTCTAATTTCTGTTTTTACTGACCAACACACACACACACACACCACTAACATGAAACAGAGAGTTTACAAATCTACCACTGTAATTCTCATATATTCCTACACAAACATTATTTAACATTCAAGATCAAGTTCTGCAATGACCTTCCCAAGAAGCAGGGTTAGAAATACACTTGTCTCGAGTCTAAACTCCTGTATCTATAGTTCCTAACTCATGAGGCTCTGCTTACTCATTTAGTTATTTCATTAGGCGTACATCATTAGGTGCACATATGCACACACATAAAGGCCAGAGAACTACTTTTGGTATCATCCTCACATTGGCTGCAGATCTACCTTGAAACAAGGTCTCTCACTGACCTGATCTCACTAAGTAGGTGAGACTAGGTGACCACTGAGCCCCAGGAATCCTTCTGTCTCCCTACCCATGGGATTATGAATATCAGCCACCATTCTCAACATTTTAATGGAAATTCTAGGAACTGAACTCCGGTCCCCAGCCCATGATGTTCTCTTCTAAATCTAAAGATTTATGACATAATGCTTACTAGCTGGGTTGTGATGCATGGCTTTAATTCCAACACTAGGGAGGTAGAAGCAGGTGGATCTCAGTGAGTTCAAGGCTAGCATGGAATACAAAGTGAGGTCTAGTACAGCCAAGGACACACAGAGAAACCCTGTCTAAAAAAAAAAAAAAAAAAAAAAATCACTCCACCCAAAAAAGAAAAACAGAATGATTAGCCAGGCATGGTGGTATAAACCTTTAATCCCCTTTAATCCCAGCACTTGGGAGGCAGAGCAGAGGCAGGTGGATCTCTGTGAGAATGTCTAGGACTATGTAGAGAGATTCTTGTCTCAAAAAAAAAAAAAAAAAAAGAAAGAAAGAAGAAAGAAAGAAAGAAAAAGAAAAGGGATTAACAAAAGTTATTGCATTCAAAATAAGTACAGCAAAGAATCCAAATATCAATATACTATAATGTTAAAAAAATGTCCATCTTGAAACCAAATCCTATGCCAGAGTTGACATAGAATTAAAAATGTTTAGTAAATTGCAAAGCACACAAAGGAATGGAAGAGTATGGCCTGTTCACAGGAAAATTATTGGCCAATAGAGACAAACGGCTCTTGAAGACACACAGATTGTGGATATAACAGCCACAAACTTAAAATTGGTTATATTAAATGCTATGTGTCAAATAAACAAAGGAAATAATACTAAAGTAATTTAACAGCAACAAAAACCCTGAGTAAAACATCACTGAGGGGATGCAATCTCAGAACAAGGAAGAGCTAGCAAACTCAAGTCACATCAGTCATGTCTTTCCGGCCTCTGACTGTCCTGGAACCTACTTTATAGGCCACGTTATCCTGGAACCCACAGAGACCTTCCTGCCTCTGCCTCTCTAGTGCTGGGACTAGAAGACTGCCATTATGTTCAGCCAGCAAGTGACTTTAAACACTGAACCACCTAACTGGACCCTCACCATATTTTTTCAAAAGTTAAAAAAAAAAAAAAAAATTTAGTACATCAAAGAATACTATCAGGGAAAAAAAAAAAGATAATACGTACAGACTACATATCTAGAATATAGTTGATTGTTGTTATTCAGACTCTTGCCTTCATTAACTCACCTCCTTAATAAAATTTATTTAGTAGCCCCCAAGTCAATATTCATGACATCTACTAAGTCATTTGAGGACATGAGCAGAATGGGGATAATTTACAGTGATCCAAAATAGATAATACTAGATGACATAGAACAGGGCAACATTTCCTTTCTTCTTTCTCACAATGCAAACTCAGTGTCCTTCCAGAGTACATAGTGGCACATTTTGCCACTCCTTAATTGGTAATTTCACTGCTTAAAAATGACCCCTAGTATAAATTTAAAGTGCTGTCAGAAGGCTGACATCACAGAAGGCTGTGATGTGACCTAAGAGGACAGGTGACTTGGTGAAGTTTAGCTCAGGCATGGTCTCTAGTGTGTGTGTGTACATGTGTCAAGTCCTCTTACTCAATACATACATGTTAATCACACTTCAATTCTAATGATTTGACAATATATACTAAATAAGGAGTCTTGAAACATAAATACACATAAAAAGACTATGTATCAACTGCTGTTTGGTTATATATTTAAATTTATTAATTTGTATGTGTATGATATGGGGTGACATTCACACCATGTCAAATGTGAGATTAAATTGAGAATTTTGGAGATTCAATTTTCTTTCCCCTTGCCATGGGTTCTTGGAATTGAACTCAGACTACCATGCTTGTGCAGAAATTGCCTTACCCACTAAACCTTGACAGCCTTGTACCAACTGTTTAACAAAATGGGACCAGTAACTTACAGCAATCTAGCCCTGATTTCCTTAGGGAAAATGGTACCGTGTTATACTAATTCATCATTGTTTTAACTTTACAGAATACAGCTGACGCATGTAAGGAAAGCACAAATGCTTGTTCCACAATACACACAGTTATATTTTCAGTGTGTCTCCCTCTTCCCTTTCTTCTTCCCCCTCTACAAAGTCTCACTCTACAACCCAGGCATGCCTCTAACTCCCCAGTCTTATCAGATGGCATTTACCTTTAACTGTCAACTAGATAAAATGTAGAATCACCTGGGGAGGGGCTCAATGAGGATTCACCTACAGGAGGGTGGCCTGTGGGCTTGCCTGTGAGTAATTTTTCTTGTATTACCTGATGTAGATAGATGGCTCCCACTCTATGTAGCACTAATCGCTGGTCTTGGGTCCTCGACTTTTTAAGAGTAGAGAAAGGAGCTGAATTCTAAGTATTAACCATTTATTCCTGCTGGATTGTGATGGGATTAACTACCTTGAGCTTGACTTACCTGCAATGGTGGACTAAAACCTGGAATCATAAGTCAAACAGACTCTTTCTTCCCCTATTTTGCTTTTATTGGAGTATTTATTACAACCACAGAAATGAAACTACAGCATTCCACTTCAGTATCTCGTGTGCTGAAGTTTCTAATATGTGAAAACAGGCTGAGCATGCCATGGGAGGTAAACCAGCAAGAAGCACCCCTCCATGGCCTCTGCATCAGTTCCTGTCCTCTTTGAGTTAATGTCCTAACCTCCTTTAGTGATGAACAGCAATGTGGAAGTATAAGTTGAATGAGCCCTATCCTCCCCACCTTGGTTTTTTTGGTCATGGTATTTTGTCACAGCAATAGAAACCCTAATTAGTACAATCCCAGTCTATTCTAATCTAATTTCTATGTAAATATGCTGTAGCACGAAATTAAAATAATGTCCATCCTCCTAATACTCTCCTGAGCAACCCATCCCTTTATTTCTTGTCTTGGTTAGTGAGCCAATCTCCTACCAACCATTTTAATCTATTCTAACTCCACCATTTCAGGAAGTTGAACCATTAAACAAGAGGGAGGAGTTTAGGAAATTAGGATTCATTGTGCACTTTCTTTGGGAGTTGCCCTGAGTACAATTTCCACACCTTCAAAATTAGCACCACCCTATCCCTTCACTTTGGAATCCATGTAAAATTGAATCTCCTATTTCCAGATTATACAGCACACTGCTTTTTACCTTTGCAAATGCTTTTCTTTCTCCAAAGAGGTTGCTTCCCTTGCTTTTTTTGCTACCTCTAGCTGATTCCCACTCATACCTCCAATTTTACCCTTCGGAAGCTACACAAGTAACACACCCAAGGCTGACTTTGGCATCCCCTGTACTCTTGAGAAGCAGGTGCACTCTTCGGGCGTGGGTCTGATAGTAGTAGCCTAGTTTCTTTCTATCTGCCTTCCTCATCTTTGCATTCTAAGCACTCAATAAATAGCTATTGAACGAAGCCCACAAGGCTCCCTCAGAGGTTATTAAATATTTTAGTCTACCTACTATCATACTGCTGAAATTTGCAAGAAGGGACAAAAGTCATCATTAAACTGCACAGTATGCTGATGGCCACTCTCCTTGCACTGACATTCCACTCAGAACTATGCTGAAAATCTGGAAGCACTCACTTCAACTAGGACCTGATTATGCTTCTCTATTTGTCCACTGGGAAGAGCTCTCATTTTGGTAGAATCAGGATTCCCGGCTGATTCTACACCTTGAGAACCATTCATGGACATCTCATCGGTTTGTTCATTAATATTCGAGCTGTGTTCATCTTGTTTACAGCTTGAAATTTTTTTTGTCTTCTTCTTAGTAGTCTGCCCATCACGTCGGGCTTTTCTTTGTCGATACTGAGCAAGCTATAGGGGGGAAAAAGAAAGCGGCATTATCATCTAAGATTTTTTTTATTATCATTATTAAAGCTCTGGGTCATTTTATTAAACTCAAACTATCACTAAGAAGGAATGATAAAACAAAGGACACTTGTCTTGTCCTTAATAGAGTAATTACTATTGCACTTCAAAGAAACTGGATGTTTCTGAATCAGGAATAAAAAATGAAAATCTCTGAAAGAAAGAAGATCAGCTCAGAATCAGAAGATGGAAAGTGAGGCAGGTGCTCAGAGTGTTATCTGTGTCTTTCACATGTCTCAAAGCATGACACACACAAGGAGGTCAAGTACATCATCCTTCACGTGTTTCCTGAAGTTTAACTTTACACTAAAGGTAATTAGCTTGTGCCAAAAGATTTAGATCTAACTGTGCTTTGTAGACTTATCTATAAAGGAAATAATGGAATCTAAATTTCAGAGACTGATGTTTTCTTGCCCTCAATCATTTGCATATCACCATCAGAAGTCCCATAGCCTAGTGCCACCTATTCATACAATTTACTTACCATCCATAGCAACGTACCTTTCTTATTTAAGTTTATTTTTAAAAGATGTTTAATCCTGGGCACCTATTGCACTTGTGATTTTTTAAAATGTAGCCAACAAAAACTAAAACAAGGACCCAGCTATCACTAACCCTTAAACAATGAAAGTTGTAAGAGAAATGGATGAGTATTAAAACATTTAGGGATAAAAGAGCAGCAAACACTTTCAGCTGCCATGGCAGAAAGAAAAATGTAAAAGGTAACAGGCTTCTTTAATAATATACAATGTTTCTACCATTGGACTAGGGCACATAGAATACCACCATCTCGTCAGAATTATCCCATATATATCTCAATGATGGGTGAACTATGGTGAACCCTTATTAATATTGATGCAAACCACTAATGACAATACTTATGACAGAGTAGAGGCTATAAGTATTATCCCAGTGTAATTATTATGAAAATAAAACCATCACACCTCTTCTTAATAGAGACACAGCAGGCTTCACCTTAGGCTTCGACCATCAAGAATTATATCTAGCTTGGATTTTAGTAACACTAAACTCACAGCCATAATTAAATCTTGAAAAAAAGGATAACAACTTTTGTGTGTTTCTGAAATGAAACTACAAGTGTTTTCCTCTAGATTTAATTTCTCTGAGTATGCTGGTGAGTAGTGTGTTTGTGTACATGTATGTGCAGGTTTGCTTGCCTGAGTGTGTGCAGGGGAAACCAGAGGTTGACTGCAGGCACCGTCCTGTATCACTCACCACTGAAGCAGTAGCTCATAGTGTTGGCTAGGTAGGCTGGCCAGAAATTCCAGGCAACTTCCTGTCTCCATCTATGGCTCCCTGCTATGAGATTGTAGACTCACACCAGCAGGCCTAGCTTCTTGTATGGATGTTGGGAACCTGAACTTTGCTTTCCCAAGCAAACACTTCCCATACTGAGCCATCTCCCCAGACTAAATGTCCCTTTTTTATAAAATGTATTTTATATGAAACAAATACCTACCACCACTTTTTAAATATGAGTTCTTTAATAACACCAAACATAAGAACTAGGACCGTCAAAAAAAAAAACTACATATACCATATATATATATATACATATATATATATTACACATATAACATTATATATATATATATATATGTTAGAACTGCTGTAACTATTAATTGGACTAATTACAAAGATAGCAGGTAACTTATATAATTTGATAATACAGTATTACTAATAATGTTAATATTACTATCAAAAGAGGTGACAAACACTATGAAAAAACATAGTATTTTTAAAGTTTACTAACTGCAGAAAAATATACACAGGAATGCACTATTTTAACGACATTAATTTGGCAATCACATATAGCTGTTACTAGTGCCATACAATATAAAAATATATTACACCAGGGTTTTGCCAAGTTATTTAGCAATTCAGCAGTCATCTATATCTTGTCTGATTGAAGACAGGTGCAAAGTCAGCTGCTTCTTTGTAAAGTATTAAGCCCCTGGAATACACTTAAAGTACTTTGTAGAAGATTCATTTTTAAAAATAAACTGACTGGATTGCTGTTAAAATATTATCTGTAAATAGGATCAAAAGTACAGGCTCATCACGTATAAGGAAACATTCTCTCATGGAGAATGCAATGCCAAAAAATATTGAGAATGGTATTCTTACAAGAATACTCCAGAAGCTGTTTACACTATCATGCTCTTATTAAAATTCATTAACAGCAGAAGACTTGAGGATTAAGAGTTTCCTACAGAAACTGTTTTTTTTAAGTATCCTAGTGTTTATTCAGGTATATAATTATATCGATAAAAGCACAACAAAAACAGGAAATTATGGAAAGTTTGGCTGAAAAGCAGAGCAACCATCTACATTTCTGAATCCAATGGACATGATGTACATGGACATACACAAGTACAATAATTGATTCTACAAGTGCATTTGGAATGAGTCAGTTCTAATGATATAAAATTGCAAACATTGTTTTAGTTGGTTATTTGAGATCTTGGGAAGAGAGGTAACTAAGCAGAAGGCTCCACAGGGCAAGAACTTGAGTTCAATTTTTTATACTTAACAACTAGAACAGTACTCAGTAAGTGCATGCTGAATAAAAGGGAAACCATCACTTAGGGAAGACACCTCTAAGCAATAACTTAAACCTCTTGATAACTTAGGTTATGTAACACAAAGCATGCCCAACTCTACCAACTCAAGTACTATAGCCTCAGAATTGGATAAAAATATTCCAGTTACTCATTAAATTAATGAAAAACATGAAATTTACCCTTCCTACTTTTTTCCTTTAAAAAAATTAAAAATTCAAATTCTCAGAAAAATAATATATACAAATGCTATCTTAGAATTCTGTTTAATTAAAAATGAAAGAAAATCAAAATCACATATATCCAGTTTGACTATTTTTATTTTAAACCTGAAAATCCTAAGTTAACAAACATGTAAGTAAAAAGCTAGTCAATTAAATAACCACCTGACACCAAAATCATACACTTTAATTCACTGAGAAAACATTTATTCTACAACAGGCTGGAAAGTCAGACACCAGCCATCTGTGTTTGCCATTTAGAAGCCAATTATAAAAATGTTAACAGATGTAGTCACAGAAATAGTTACAAGATTTACTGGAAAGATACTGTGTCCGTATACATTTGTCTTTCAAAACTGGTTCAGATCCCCAAGCAATTGTCTTACCATAACCAGAAAAAGAATAAATGACTAAACAATCATGTTTCCTAAACTCAAGAATTATGATGTCACATATGATCAGTACCAGCAAAAAAATAATTTTCAAAACATCCTATGAGACATAAAAGGGTGCTAATTTCTATAATGTTTTAAAAAAGACTTTGTGATTCACTTAGCTGTGATCACAGAGGGTTGACAAAACTCATGAGTCAAAATATGTGTTCCTAACATTGAGAACTTTTTAGTCTAAGCCAGACTAATATTTTATCAAATTGTGAAAATTAATATGAGATAAAGGTTTGAGCATGATTTCTTAAAGTTGGACTGGCTGTGGTGGTACACACTATTGATCACAGAACTCATAGCACTCATGAAGCAGAGGCAGGCAGATCTCTGTTCAGTTTGAGACCAATTTGTTCTATGTAGTGAGCTTGAGGCCAGCCAAGGATACATAGTGAGACTCTCTCTCTCTCTCTCTCTCTCTCTCTCTCTCTCTCTCTCTCTCTCTCTCTCTCTCTCTCTCTGTGTGTGTGTGTGTGTGTGTAAAAATGAAGGTTTTAATGTTTTACATGGTTTTAATGTTTTACATAGCAATGTATTAGTACTCTGGTAGCAACATACCTATCTTTTAACAGTTCCCACTGTTTTCAAAACCAAGCTTGTTCATATGGCTCCTCATTACCTGGGCTCTGTTCTCTTTGGAGTTTTTGTGAACTAGTCTAATTATCTCAGTTATATTCTAGGTTTAATACTGCACATC
This sequence comes from Phodopus roborovskii, assembly GCF_943737965.1. Taxonomy (NCBI): domain Eukaryota; kingdom Metazoa; phylum Chordata; class Mammalia; order Rodentia; family Cricetidae; genus Phodopus; species Phodopus roborovskii. Next base: position 863,915 of record NW_026126683.1, on the reverse strand, counting down.
TAAAACAGCTAATGAGGAGAAAAGAAAAATGAAAGGAACAAGGTCAGATGATTACATCCAAAGCAATGAGAATTGGCAGCAAGCACAATGGATAAGAAAGACAAAAGTGAAAAGGAGATCCATTGGGTTAGGTGGCACAGAGCTAAGGACCCAGCATTCAGAAGCCATTGAAAGGAGGAGCAGTTCAAGGCTAGCCTGGGTTACATGACACTTTGCCTAAGGAAGCAAAAAGAACATTCATTCACAAATGCCTAATAATGAGGAATGTCAGCTATAGTGAAGCTGTAGTGAAGTAAAATATTACAGGTCCAGGATTATATTAAAGTAGAAAACATATTAACACTGCCACATTCTGTGATACTCATGTCAGATAGCACACACTGTACCATACTATATTTGATGAGGTTTCATTATTTTTAAAAGATGGTATTTGAACATTTTTTGGTCTGGTCATAGCACAAATATTTTAGGGCCGGAGAGATGTCTTAGCACCAAAAAGAGAGTAGACAAGATTTTACTGCATTCCACAAGATATTTTCCTTGCTAATTACTTTTCCTGTTATTTCTTACTTGCTTAGTGGGCTTAATTATTGTCTTTGATAACCTAGTTTTGAGCCACAATTCTTAAATCTTTCCTAGTAAATTGATTGGTAAAATATCCCACTGACAATTTTCATTTATATAGAACACAAAAATGATCATTTTAGAAATAGCTCGACATGTATACATTATAGTATATGCTATGAAATGATTTATACAAACTTAAATCCAGTACAGGACAATCATCCTTTTCTGAAGCCAGCTTGGCTTACACATTGAGCTCATTGAGGCCTCCCTGGAAATGGTATAAGATTGCTAAAAAAAAAAAAAGGGGGGGGGGAGGATGGACAGGAAAAGTACTGTCTAATAAAGGCTCCATGTCGGGAAAGGGATAAACACTCCATCTTCAATTCCTTCCATGCACAGATCTTGCTCAGTTCCTCAGGTTGCACAATGGTAGGCAAAGCTGGGCCTCTAAAGATGCTGATTCCCCTGTTCCTCCATTTATATATAGAATGCTACCCAGACAAATTCAAATCTAGACCTTACATAGAGGGCACTTATGGGAAAATCAGCTAATCATATTCTAGAAATACAGAGACAGCTCCTGCACATATTCTGTAACAAACTAATCCTGAGCATGCACCACCGAATCTCTTCATTCATTACTGACCTGCTTTCCTCTGTTAATGTGAGAGAAGAAGAAACATAGGTATCTCAGTTTGAGTGACTATTGCTATGATGAAACACCTCGACCAAAGCAACTAGGAGAGGATTTCTGTGGCTTCTGTTCCCATACCACAGTTCATCATCAAAGTCAGTCAGCACAACTCTAACAGGGCAGGAACCTGAAGGTTGGAGCTGGTACAGGGGCCTTGGTGCTGCTAATTGGTGTGCTGCACATAGCTTGCTCAACCTTCCTTCTTAAACAACCCAGGACCACCATCCCAGAGTGGCACCACCCACAATGGGCTGGACTCTCCCTCATCAATTACTAAGAAAATGCCCTATGGGCTTGCCTACAACCAGAACTTAAGGTGACACTTTCTCAATTGAGGCTCCCTCCTCAGATAACTGTGGCTTGTGTTAAGTTGACACAAAGCCAGCCAGTTCAATAGAAAAATGAGCTTAATACATAACTTAATTGTCCCCATGTATTACTGCTAACAATTAGGTATTGAAAAAGACAATGTAATATCTTAAAGGTAATTTCACTTTAGGAAGCAAGGGGGGCAAAAGGTAATATCAAATAAGTAATATCAGAAAGGAATCATTACATTCAATTCATGTGCCAAATATTCATTAAACCCACTGAAGGACACCTACATATAATTCTATATTGTTTACTTGTCTTACCATACACGCATGCCCATAGAAAATCCAACTCACCAAATACATAACAAATACATTAATACCAATTCTATAGGTGTTGTTTAAGAACCTTTTGTGCTCAGAATTTCCATTCCACACACTACAAAAGGTCGCATGTCATGACAAAGACCTTCTACACAAACATACAAGAGAAGAAGAAGGGAAGAATGAAGAAAAAAAGGAAGCTTCTAAAAAACGCCCCTACAGCCAAGTTCACAGCTGGCACTTGTGGCACACTCAAGCCACTGGGGAGCCAGCTGTCACAGGCCAATCACACAAATACAAGAGTGCCAGCATGACACCTAAAGGCAGCAGGCTGGTGATCAGAACACGGGTGTCCTTCAGAATAAAGAAACCACTAAACACCCACTCAGAAAGCTCAAAGACCGAGCCAGTCACAAAACTCCCTTTAGAAAGTGAAAGGGCGGAGGCTGCAGAGCAATTCCATAGCAGTTTATGGTGGGCTAAGAGAGGGTTTTGTGTGGCACCAGGCAGAAAGGAGCCTTGCAGTGCAGGAATCAGGTCTCCTGCTGCAGCCAGAGGGGGCGGCTCTCCCCAGCCACAGCCCCATCCCAAGCCCCGCGGCCCGGCCTCCCCCACCCCCGCCCCCGGACACCGCCTCCCGACGCGGCCAGGCCGCCGCTCCTACCTTCTCCCTGCCGGCTTCCAGCTTCCTCCGCCTCTCCTCGTCCTCCATCACGTCTGCAGGCCAGGCGGGGACGGGGTGGAGACCAAAGACCTGTTTAAACGCAAGCGGACGAAGCTTCCAGGCCGCCCCGCACACGCTTGGCGTTAACCAACAGCTCGTGCTGTCCGCACCCGGCCCGCCATCACCGCCGCCATCTTCGTCCCACGTAAACACACGGGGAGGGCGGAGCGGGCAACGGCGAGCGGTCCGCGCAGCTGCGAGCCTGACTCGGCAGGTGCTCCCCCCGCCAGGCTCGCCCTGGTCTCGCCCCGGCCTGAGGCTCTGGGCCTGGAGGTGGACCCCTACTCCTCCTTGGAGTCTGATCTTCTACCACACCACAGTGCCTTTCCAATCTCAAAAGCAGAGGCTGCCTGGGGAGGCCACGCTGCAGTGGGGAGTGAGGTGGCTATGGAGGGACCCCCTGGCTATGGTCTATCAGCCCAGGATGAGGGGGAACCCTGAGGACACCCTACTCCTTCCTTCCCCACCCCAAGTCCTTCCTCCTTGTGCCAGGTGGTTCCTGCCCACACAGGTTCTCCTACAAGGAGAACAACTCCTGCTGCCCCAGGCTTCTCCCAGCTCTTTGTTCCCTGAAGCTAAGCAGAGACTCTCTTCCCCAGGGCGCTTCTCCTGGGAACCTTGCTCCTGAAGGAGCTAGAATTCATTCCAGATATAAATTTGGAACAAACACCATCTACACTCACTTCCCAGCATTAAAGGCCTTAAAACAACTAGGTTTCTTCTCTGACTTTATCTGCAGTTTTAGCACAAGCTGTTTCATATTTGTGACTGCTCCTGGCTTGTGGAAACAACCAAACCTTTGTCAGTTCTATTTCTTTACTGAAATGACTAGTGTGACATTTTGTGCCCAATAAACTTGTTAGACTGAGTTGAGCCGTGCTTATAAATTGAGTATTACTGTCTTTCCTCCCCCATCTGCTCTGGCAACCAATTCCTTCTTCTCCCTCAAAAACTTCCTGGAGTGTGTCTCAGACTGATCACTTCTTTGTATTAACGTTTGGAGTGGAAAAATTAGCAGGTAAAAACTAAGATAAATATAATCATAAAAGAGGTGTTAAATGGACAGACATATGAAAAAGGCAAAACTAAAAACCTTACATCTACAGACACCAAAGATGTTTCCAGTACCAGTGATTTAGAGATGTCTATATTTCAAATATAATTGTGACAACTTAAATCAAGTCTATATTGCCCTCTAATCACAGCAGGAATTGAGAATGTGAGGTTAGACAATCTTGATAGCAATAAAAGGCATCGAAAGAGTGGGGACGGGCAAAGGAGTGATTTTCTCAGTCACCCAGCACCCTGTGTAGATCTAAGTCTAGAAGGAAGTGTTCTAACTGCCTGGATTGAGTGGTTACCTGTTGATTCTGATCGGAAGTCCAGGATATCTGATAGATTTCCTGTTTGTTAATGAACACAACTTTCTCTGTGGCTCAGCTGATCAACTCTTGCAATTTGTAACTAAAGATGTACATGATCACCTGCTAAAGTTGAAAGATAATTTCTGCATTTTGCATTAGGAATCACCAATAATATACCTGTCTGTTTCACATATAAAGGATACACATGCCACACATTGTTGGCTGTGTGATGACATCTATTAGAAGGGCAGGTCTGTGGAATTAGTGCTGTTCTTATGACACCTGCTCAATTGCAACATCATGTCACATGCTTCATTTATTCCTATAGGCAATTTTTCACTCAGGTCCTCTGCTGAGAAGATAGTATTTCAGCAAAGACTTGATAAAGATGAGGTGATGAGCTGTGAGTGTGAATGAGGTCAGCAACAGATCCAAAGTACAGTGTGAGGTATGTCCTAAAGGGAGGGCCCCACACAAAGGTGGCTAATTAAGAATGGGATGGATGAGAGGGAGATTAGACACGAAATCACAGAGGTGACAGGAGGCCAGACTGATTTCTGGAGGCCATGGTAAGAACTGTGCCCATTTCTCTGAATGAGACCAGAAGCCACTAGGAAATTCTCATGGTCTATGCTATTACAATGTAGAGAAGCTACAGTGAAGCATTGGTTTGGATATCATTTTGTTTGGAATGTCCTTTACATTGGGTCTCCTGATTACCTGGACCTGGGGTGTCTACCTAGAAATTAGTCACACCTACAGAACCTTGTAATGACCTAACTACTCATTTCCCTCCAGGGCTAAAAGCACAAAGACTAAATAAGACACCCTACCTTTATGTAATATCCTTCCTGTCCATTGGCTGAAACAGCTTTATTCATCAACCAATAAGAGAAACACACATTCACAACATACAGAAGAATATCACCCATCATGTGCACACTCCATATCATGAACACACACTTATCATGTACTTACATATATAAAAACATATGTATACACATATATGTATATATATGTGTGTATGTATGTGTGTATACACATATATAATGTATTAATATATGTTAAATATTTAAAAGGATATAAGTATACATATATATTCAAATGACATTTGTAGATATAATTTAAAACAAAAACTGAAAAAAAAAAACCTTTTTGAGTTACAGTCAATGGAGACGAAAAAAGGACCAGTGTCCTGAGTGATGAGTTCCCTAATTATCTATTCAATGCATTATAGTCAGCACTGAAATACACATACATGCACATCAATGGATAGAATCAACAGTTTGTAGCTATATATTTATATACATGTGTACATGTAACAAAAATAAATAACAAAAATTTAAAGAAAAAGAAGCCATGGATTTGGAGGGCTCAGAGGGAAAGAGGAAAGTGGAAAATGGTAAAAACAGTATACAATTCTCAAAAAAAATGTAAAACTTAATTTTTGTTATAATGCAGATACTTCAAATGTGTAAAGTAAAGGATATTATAGAGTTATTCATTTTAATAAAACACAAGTGGTGTTTGTTGGAATGAATTTAATTTTGACTATTGCACATCAATCCATCAATTCTGCACATTTTACATAAAATGAAACTAAACCATGGCAGTCAGGGTTTAAAAACATCAGCCAGTACTATTTGTCTGTAGTACATGAGTGGACTTTGGGAACCCATTCCCCCATGGAAGGAGACTCTCTCAGCCTACATACATAGTTTGTGGAGGGCCTAGGCCCTGCCCCAAATACTGTGTCAGACTTTGATGATCCTCCCTGGAGAGTGTTACAGGGTGGGATGGGGAGTCCCTGGGGGGCATGGGAGGATGGGAGGGAGAGGGAACTGGGATTGATATGCAAAATAAGATTGTTTCTAATTTAATAAAACAAAAAATTTCAATAAATTAAATAAATAATAAAACAATGATTAACAAAAAACACATTAGTTGGGCATGTTACAAAGCAATATTTGATGTTAACTTTATTTGAACAGGTATGCATGGCCTATATAGTAATATAAAACATAGAAAATGATATAAATATATTTTCAGTGTCCTATATATACTATAAACATAAGAAATCATTTTACAAAATTTGTTGTTTCTAATATGACTATTTGATTAATGTTTATTATTATACAGTAAAGAAAATAGGTTTGAATATCAATGAAAAGCAAAATTTAGATGATCAAAATGTTAATTTTAAAAAACATAGCTTAACTAATAGAGTGTGCTGCAGCAGGCTGCCTGCACGTAGCTTGTCCACTGACCTGCTAATGCAGATGAGGTGGGTGCCAGAGGTGGATGGGGTTTTGCCCAAGTCTAGGGCATAGAGAGAATGGGCTGTCCAGCTGAGGAGCTGCTAAGGTCACGGAAGCATCACCATCCCTGACTTGATGCTCTACTATAAAGCCAAAGTAATGAAAACAGCTTTGTATTGGCATAAAAACAGAGGGGTAGACCATAGGAATCAAACTCAAGACATGAATATTACTCTACACATCTATGGACACCTGATTTAAAAAAAAAAAGAAACTAAAAGTATGAAATGGAAAAAAGAAAGGATAGTGCTGGCATAGCTGGAGGTCAACATGTAGAAGAATGTAAATAGATGCATGTCTATCCTCATGCACAAAACCCAAGTCAAAATGTATCAAAGACCTCAACATAAATCCAGCCCCACTGAACCTCACAGAAGAGAATGTAGAAAATAGCCTTGAATGCAGGGGCATAAGAGACCACTTCCTAAACATAACACCAGTAGCACAAACAAAGAGCAGCAATTAATAAATGGGACCTCCTGAAACTGAGAAGCTTCTAGAAGGCAAAGGACATGGTCAGTAAGACAAAGCAGCAGCCTACAGAATGGGGAAAGATCTTCACCATTGGACAGAGGACTGATCTTCAAAATATACAAAGAACTTAAGAAAAGAGACATCAAAATACCAAATAATCCAATTTAAAAGGGGGTATAGTTCTAAGCAGAGACTTCTGAACAAAAGAATCTCAAATGGCTGAAAGGCACTTAAGGAACTGCTCAACATCCTTAGCCATCAGGGAAATCAAATGACTCTGAGATAGCATCTTATACTAGTCAGAATGACTCCGATCAAAAACCTGATGATAGCTTATGCTGGAGAGGATGTGGAGAAAAGGAAACACTCCTCCATTGCTGCTGGGAGTGCAAACTTGTACAGCTGCTTTGAAAATCAGTATGGCAGTTTCTTTAAAAATTGGGAATCAATCTACCTCAAGACCCAGCAATAGTACTCATTGGCAGACACCCAAAGGATGTACATTCATACCACAAGAACATTTGTTCAACTGTGTTCATAGCAGCATTATTCATAATAGCTAGAATGTATAAACAACCCAGGGGCTTCTGAATGTGGGTGACAGTTGTATGGCAGCTTGAGCAGTGGGACTAAGATTTATACCTAGTGCTTGGACTGGTTTTGGGGAACTCATTATCTTTGGAGGGATAACTTTGGAGGGCTAGATACAGTGTGGAGGGCCTTGGTCTTGCCTCAAACTGATGCGACAGACTTGGTTGACTCTCCATGGGAAGACTTACCCTCTCTGAGGAGTGGATTGAGGTTGAGGTGGGGGAAGGTGAGGAGAGCAGGAGGAAGGAAGAGAGTGGAAAACCGGGATTGATATGTAAAATCAGAAAATATTGTTTTAAAATAAAAATGATAAAAAAGAAAAACCAGCTTAACTAAATTAAATGAAAGAATGTCAGGGCTTGAAGACAAGGTGAAGAATTATTTCATTGTGGTAGCAATAGAGAAAAATATATAATCACAACACCCAAGACCTCTGGAGCATGACTAAGGCATCATACTTAGAAATACTAGAGAAATGGCAGATAAAATACGTACTAAAAATATAGAAAACCTAGTAGTTGCAGAAAATTATACAAATACAGACAGCCATGTACAAAAAGTACTTATAACCCCATACAGAAATGACGAGAAAAGAAGTCTGCCACATTATACCAAGAAAGAAAATGCGGATAATTATTATGACTATGTCTAGCAAAGTTATCCTTTAAAAAAATCAAAGGACTAACATACCATTAAACAATGTGTGACATTTAAGCCAGCATTACAGAATATACTTAAAGGAATCATACACAGATGATGAAGAAAAAATATGCAATCATGAGAAATAAGGAAAAATACTAAATCTCACTAAGAAAACCAAATGAAAGTCATAAAAGAAAAACAGCAAATGTAATTAACTCATCAAATTGCCAAACCATAATGGCAAATACAATGGAAAAAGACATAAAATATAGAGAATTCAAACAAAAAAGCAAAAAACAACAATAACAAAATAATGAGATTTTTCCAATAATAATCCGCACTATAAAGTCTAAACTCTTCAAATAATACAGCTATTTTCAGGTGATGATTAATATGACTCAAGCATGTAAAGGCACTTGCTACACAAATTTGTTGACCCAAGTTTAACTCCACAGAGCTGTGTCTGACTTTCACATGAACACTATAATAATGAATAAACACATGAGTAAAAATTTTAAATTGAGCTATATTGAGATCCAGGGGTGACGGTTTTTCCTTAAGAGGTTTAAGCAAGTGTATTTGCCTTTTCAGGTCAAGGTCAGCCTGAGTTACACAGTGAGTTTTACGGCTAACTGGGATAGAGTAGACCTTGTCTTAAAAAACTCAATTTGTTCTTTAAAAAGAGTCATATTGATTAATTGGATAAAAAAGTGAGCCCCAACTGTCTGTGTTCTAAAAGAAACACACTTCATTGGCAAATCAACACACTAACAGTGAAAGAATAGAAAATGTTGTTGCAATCAAATGAACCTGAGAAAAAGTAGCTGTATCCTTAATCATATCTGAAAAACTAGATTTTTAGCAAAAGTGAATCAGAAGAGATAAAGAAGGTCACAGCATGAGCTGCATGAGCTGTAGTTGTAGCTTAAGGATGGAACACTTGTCTTCTTGCCTGGTTTTTACAAGTTCACAGGCCCTGGTTTGATCCATAGTTCTCCCCTCCCTCCCCCCCTCTCTCTCTCACTCACACACACACAATGCACACACTATGAGTTAATTACCTATGGAAATAATTCATCACAAAACTCTGATAATTATACATGCAGCAAACATCAGTGAATTTAATTTCATAAAATGAACACTACTGGACATTAATGGACAAATGTATGCAGATACAATAGTGGGTGACTGTAATATCCCACTTGCTTTGATAAATATGTCATCAAAACAAGAAAACAAACAAAAAGTTTGATAATTAAAAGAACAATAGATTAAATGACTTGGATGGACATCTAAGGAATATTCCAAACAACAGTGATGAAACACACATTCTTTTCAGCAACCTATGGACTTTTCTCCAACATACATCATATTTTAGGCCATAAAGAAAACTTAAATAGAAAAATTAAAATACCTATTATATGTTATGCTACTTTCTAGCCTACAAATAAAATTCTTTAGCCTAGTGTCTGACCTCTGGGACTCAGTCATGATATTCTAGGTTCCAAAGGGCTTGAACAGTCCCACTCTCCAGTGCTGCCATCCACAGCTTGTTGTATAAGGCTCAGGCTGGCTCCTCCTGCTATCGTCCTTTATAGACAATCCACAGTCCTAGCATCTCCAGTACCCTGGGTCTCTATTGAAGCTGAGGTTGAACCTTCACCAATGGCCTCTCTTGGTGTCTCTTCCATAAGTCCATCATGCCATATTGTGCCAAGATTTAGCTTCTTTCCATGGCCCCCCAATCCTGCAGCTTCCATCCCCTACAAAGCCAGTACCATGTGAGTGACTCTTTCACACTGTCAAGTTCCGCTTTGGCTTCTTTAGACTGTGGCTTCTGTGTGTTATGAATACATGTGTCCTGAGGGAAAATGTCCCTGTTCTCCCAATGAAATACAGAAGACGTCACCTCAATGATGTTACTTTCTTATTAATAATAGCTGATTCTTCAGCTGAACAGAAACCACAAATTCTTAGTAACAATCTTATATGAATGACCCCAGTCCAGTTCTAAATTTAGCAATGCACCCTTCTCAAACCTCCAGAGCTAGACCTCCACAGACCACTTTTTCCGCAACATTGTCTTTCAAATTCCTATAACAACTGCTCATCAAGCTCTACATAGTCAATGGCTTTTACTCTAAAGCACCAAAATTATCCTTAATAAACAATATTGTTCCAAGCATAAAACAAACAAAAAAACACATGGTTGGGTCCATTACAGCTACATTTCACTTTCCTAGGACCAATTTCTATTTCTGTTGATGTGATAAAATGCTCTACCCAAAAGCAATGTGGGGAGGAATGGGTTTATTTTTATTTATACTTCCATGTCACAATCTATAACCTAGAGAAGTCATGGCAGAAACTTAAGCAGGAATGTGAAGCAGAATCCATTAAGGAACACTGCTGGCAGGCCTCCTCTCTGAGTTCCTCATGCTTAACTAGATTTCATATCCAGTCTAGGATTGCGTACCTAAAGATGATACCATTCCCAGTGGGCTGGGCCTTTCTCCATCAATTAATAGTAAGAACATCTCCTATACAGATGCCACAGCCCAGTTTTTCTTCTCAGATATCTCTAGGCTGTGTCAAGTTGACAAAGCTAACTAAGACATAAACCACTCAGAGCAAAAGCACCCTTATGAGCTCTTCTGAATTATCTCTATAATATTATATATTCTGTTATCCACTTACTCTGCTTCAGCCACCCTGGCTTTCTTAGCCATGGACTAAAATGTTAATTACTTCAGTGCCTTAGCACTTGCTACCATAACTTTCTGGATTGTTCTTTTTTTCCAGATAGCCAAGTAGCTCACTTCCTTGTTTCCCTCTTGTGCCCTCTGTATAATTATTATATTAGAGAAAGGACTTACCTTCTTAATTAAAATAGGGTCTCCTGTGCCAGACAGCCCCTGAATGCATGATGTCCCTGAAGATAGCTTTGAATTCCTAATCCTCTTCTCTCAGTATCCCAAATACCTGAACTTGTGCCACCACACATGGTGAAAAGGTTTCTTCTAAACACCTGTCAATTGATGTTTATTTTTTTGCTACTACTCTACGGGAATACATGAGGCTGGATACCTCATTAAAAAAATGAGGTATTTTGGCTCACAATTTTGGAAGCCGGATACTCAAGTATTACACAATTGGCTCTTGTAAGGGTCCCTCTGACTGTATCACATAAGGAAGATAGAATCTTGCCAGGAGCACATATAAGAGGAAATGATAACAGGCAGCCATACTCCCTCAATTGGACCAATTTACTCTTTCATTAAAAGAAAAGAAAAGGAAAGGAAAGAAACACAACTTTTTCACGTAATATGATACATAGAGCACAAGGCTTTGAACATTTCTAGACAAGTCCTGTATCACTGAGCTACATCCCTAGGCTAACAAACCCCTCTTGAGGAAACTGAGTATGTCACAAGAACTACCTGTTTCTTCTATGGGCAGCACCCCCAAAGACCTCATCACCTCACCTATGTTCTATCTCTTATGAGTTCCACACTTCTCACAGAAACAGGGACCAAATGCCTAGCAAATGAACACTTAGGTTCACTCAAGTTGTATCTCACTCATATCGCCTTATATGATGCCCTTCATTCCCCACATTTTCACACTTGGCAGTGCTTGCCTATGCCTCTCTTTCATCTCCACTAGAATGTCTCAGCACATAATGACTTTATTCATTGGTTTATTACACAAATTAGGCACATAGTACAAGTTCAATGAATATTTATGGAAAAAAGGCGTGACATTTTATTTTGACTTTTCTACTCATCAGTATATAAGATTGTATGGAAATGTTAGGAAATTACCTTTATTTGTTATCTTCCTCCTTATCACTTATGGATATTATGCTATAAAATTTTCCATAATAATTAAAGAAATATTCTATATTGATACTCACTAAAATGACAGTCATAAACAACATTAACCTATTATTTATTTCAGATTTAGTTAGTACAATTAATAACTTGAAACTATTATTTCATAAGTTTGATCTAGTAAAATGTGACTAGTGACAACCAAATTGCAGTTTTAAAGAATGTAGTTTTGTGTTGCAATTATATATTTTATCCTATTATATTTCTCTTTCCATTACTTTTTATTATAATTTAAGATTGACTCAAACAGCGTCATAATTTCTGTATAAGCATTTCATTGCTTTATTTCAAATTAAATTTTGTATTTCCTTGAAAAATACATGTCCATATTTCAAATAGGCACATCTAAATTAGATAATCAGTCACTTACAGAAAGAATAAAACATACATGAATGATACATTTCTTCACAAAATTTAGAAGTGTGAAATTAGTTTTGGACATTGTAGTTTATCAGCACAGAAGCTAATTTCTACATTATACTTCCTGTTACCCACCAGTTCAGAACCTAGAGAGACAAATGCCTTCTAAGCCATCTCTCCAGCACAGCAGCCATACAATCAGAAATGACTCATAAGATGCAACTATATGTTTAGTGAAGTCTGGGGAAAGCTTTGGTGACCTCATTAGATGATTTAATAAGACTCAGCAATTAAAAGATACTCTAAAGACACTCATGCCATGGGAAAATCTCAAAATTACTATATTGAGGAAATAATTCAGGCAAGTAAAAATACTGTATTATTTAGCTTTTATAAAAAATTGAAAATAGGCCCCTTACAGCTACAGTTGCTGCTGGGATGAGTGAAGGGAGTGAGTGCAAAGCACCATGAATGGACTTTCAGGGATGATGATCTATGTGCTGTTCTGTAATGTTCTATGTTTCACAGAAAATTTCTTTTGTCGGTTTTCTGAAAATTGCATTAATTCTACTTATTGGAAGCCCTGTGGCCTAGTTTCCAATCAGCATATAAATGCTTATCCAGTGGTTCTCCATGAGGCAAAGCCTGTGGAGATGGGATGATCTCCCACTTGGCAATGACCAGTGGACCTTGAGAAAGCTCAGACTACTGCTGGGACTGGGTGGCCTGCGTGCTTTCTTCTCTCACACAATGTTGATGACTATCTTGGCAGTTTTTAGATTCACTATTTCAGTCATGCATGGGACAGATATAACCATTCCCAGAAGTCCCAATTTTTTTTCCTGAAATATTTTCCCCTAAAATTCTTTGGGAAATGACGTTTCTCGGGTTTCTTATCTGGAATTACTAGCTATTACCTCAGACCCTGATAATTTTTCTGATTCAGTGCTGACAGGATCAAAGGCAATAAAAGTAACACAGGGAACATTAGCTACATCTTTCAATCCTTGGGGTAGGAGGTTGAACAATAATAGTGATAGAAATGATAGAATGAGAGAAAATGAGTATCTTAACAAAGTTTGCCCTTTATAGGGAGACTTAGGTATGCAGGGCCCCTTTGTAGGTCAAGTGAACAGTTAGAAAAATACAAGCTAATTATATGCAAGCAGCTTATGAAAAGTTACCCCTATTTCTGTAAATATGCTTTGTTAAGTTTTGAAACATATTGTTGTTCTTAAGAATATGTGTCTATGCAGTGGAGCCAGGATGTATCCCTGGTACACAAAAGGACTTTATGAACATATCCCCCATGGAGGGATAACTGCCTTAATCTAGAGACAGGAGAGAAGCCCTAGTCCCTACTTCACATGACCTGTCAGATCTACATGACCCCAACTGGATGGCATTCCCCTACATATGGAATTGGTGTGGGGGGATGGGAGGGGAGGGTGATTAGAGTGCATGTGAGAGGGCAGAGAGGGTAAAAGGGAGGGAAAGAGGGAGGGAGGAATGGAGGGAGGGAGGAATGGAGGGAGGAAGGGAGAGGGAACTGGGATCGACATGTAAAATAATAAATTAAATTAAAAAAAATGCTTTGACTCCAAAATTTAAGTTGAAGGACAAGTTACTGGGGAAAAGGATTTCTATTTTTGTTTCCACAGAAAATGAAAAGATGTGGATTCCTTCCAGACTAATATGGTTTGATCACACCAGACCACCTGAAACAGAGTACCAGGTGATCCTAAATTCAAAACAGCTGGACAAAGCAGCCTTACAGACTACAGCCAGGATTTTTGAATCTTCTTCGAATCCCCCATGACAGTGCCCCTTACCAGCAGGAAGTAGTTTGGAAAGAACAACGCCCAAATTCCCAAATATTGTGTATAAATGTTTGTTTTCATTTAATTGGACTTTGTTATATAAAATAAAATAAATTAATAAAAAAAGAAAGGAAAAAATATTTTGAAAAAAAAAAAAAGAATATGTGTCTACGGCTATAACATTTTAGCTCTGTAAGAACGGGATGTGCCTGGTTCAATATTTAGCCAAGCTAACAAAATACTGAGCATGGCTTTCAGCTTAAAAGTTGGGAAAAAACATATTTGTTTTTTCCTGAGGTTAATGTTGGAAGGAGGGACAAACATACTTGTTTTTCAAGCATTCGTAAAAACACCTCAAGCTATCCAGGGCCACCACTTGGGTGAAACTCATATGGTGGTAAAAACATTTCCTTGTACCAATGCCCTTTTCCCATTTCTGGACCTGAATGAGACTGGAACAGGATCCAGGCATCTACTACCCATTCAGTGATATAGTTAAGAGACAAAAGAGTGGATCTCAGTTTCATGTGCCTTCTCTTGGGCTCCTCATCTTATGTTTGTTTATTCTGTCTAACTTTGATGTGATTATTTTTATCATATCATATCATATCCCCTTAGAAGCCTGTTTGTTTTCTGATAAGAGTCAAAAAGGAGTGCATCTGGATGGGAGGACAGGTGAGAAAGAATTGGAAACAGTAGAGAGAGGGGAAACCATATCAAGATATATGTGCAAGAAAAAAAAATCTCTTCTCAATAAAACAGAAAGGATATATTCATTTTACTTCATGGGAATCATACCATAACCTTTAAAAGTGAAAAAAGAAACAGAGATTGCATGAATGGTTTCTAACCATTTTGGGGGGGGTGGATGGACATGATTCCTAGAGTTGTTACAATCGATGCAGAAGGACAATGAGAGTCAATAATAACATTGTATTGCTGAACCACAATAGCAATTGATCATCTTTACACTGCTATTATGGTAGAGAGATAAATTCTGTTTGTTTCACCTATTGTAAGTAAATATATTAATGAAAGCCAAGCTTTGAATAATTAGCAATATAATGATTTTATGTGATTTATTTATATTTCATACTGTACTACAATTCTACAATATCTACAATATCTCAAAGAGTGGTTTATTGTCATGAAGACATTGATACAACACATTAAGGAAATTTTCCTAATTATTGATTAAATATTAGTAATAAAGGAGAATGTATTTACAATCATCCATGACATAAATAAGAAAGAAAATGGGTTAAAGTAACATTGAAATTATAACTATAAATATCCAGGCATTTGAATAAGGACTGAATGAGTCTAATAAGTTGCAAACAAATGGAGATTAAATATATTGAAAGATTTATTAGGAATAACAGATAGCTTTTCCTGTATAGTTATCACTGCTTAGCAAGCCATATAGAGAAACATGCCTTTATGAGAAAGATATGAGATTACAAAACTCAAGCTGTTATCCAACATTTATTCAGAATATTAGGTACCAAGCAAGATATATCACAGAAAAATAGCCCAGGGAACTCATATCTCTGTTTCTGGCACAGAACATTGGTTGTGATGATGATCAACATTGCTGAGGATAGAGTAATATTCAATCAGTAATATTTTCTAACCACCAAGATTCAGCTGGAATTTAGGAATATTACCCAGGTCCTAGATCAACTCATGATTATTCTGGAATCTTAATATCTGTAAGGTCATACTTTGTACAGTACATGCATGCTGAGACATGCAAAGCAGGAATGAATGGTGGTGAAACTCTCTATAGGAGGACTAACTTAATACTATGACCCAATGAAGACTGAAATGGGTGTGGCTGGAATTCATTTTATGATTGTATAGTACAGGCATACTCTGTGAGTTTTATTTATCCTATTTCATTTTATCCCTACAACAGTCATGTGATATATATAGTATTGACAACTAAGTTTTATAAATAAATAAATGGAGACTGAGAGTTGAAATATTTTTTTCTATTATTACAAAAGTAAATGGCAGAGTTGGGGGGGTTCAGACAAAATCTGAATTACTATAATATTATCTATAGTTTCTTGCGAAAAATAATAACAGGTGAAAAATATCAAGATTCTGAAACTTAAAAATATCCCTCCTTCGAATTCTATCAACTATACATTCTCTTTGAATTTGATCAATCTCTGTAAGAGCTCACTCAAGGAAGTAATAGTCTTGTTGAAGAGACAGAAGGTAAGTATTCTGATGGAAGAAAGTGACCCAGAAAGGAAACATTTCATACATCCACTAGATGACAGTCTGAGATTAAAGATAAGTAGGTAAGAGAACAGTTCAGGATGATGGGAAAGTAACAGAGACTAGTATTTTCAGCAAGTGTTCAGTACTATCAGCCTGAGTTTAAAGTTTATAAATCTGAATCTTTATATTTATAAAAGTCTTTTTTGTTCTAAATTATAAGTTACAACAGATTTACCACATTAATAAAATCTAAAACCCAACTATCTCTAAGGGATGAATTCTTCAGATGACAAAGTTCTTCTAGAAGGGGACTAGTTCCTTCTTGCCTCGATAGATTTCTTGAATATTTTACAATAAAACAAACAAAACAACATGCTTCTTGTGATATGCTTTTTTCACTCGTTAACAAACTAAAATAGTTACTACACAATGTCAGCTCTTTCTTTCAAATATTTTTGTATACAATTTATAAACTACAAAAAATATTATTGTCACTTCATTTGCACAAAGATATGAAGTTGATCATAGCATATGTTGAACTCCATTTATCATTATTATTGGAAGTGAAAATGGTATAACTTCTATAAAGAGCAATTTGTTTCTACTATCACAGTGAAATGTTCCAACTCTGATTAAATTATAAGGCTTACGCATTTGTTCTTCAGATAGCATTTATTATTCAAAGGTTACTTGAATAATAACATTTTTATTCAAATATACAGAAATATTTGCTGTAGATTACTTGTGATGGTAGAGGGGAATTAAAACATCTCATCACTCATTGTAAGGGACTCTAGGAGATTATTATAAGCTTACACAGTGGCTCACCATGCAGACACAAGCTGTAATAATGACGTATGTACTGACTTAGAACAATCTTCAAGAGTAAAAAAAAATAAAACAAAAAGATAAGAACATGATCATACTGGCTTTCATATAAAAAGATGAAATGGAAGAAGGGGGAAAGAAAATGGAAATGATAAAGAAAAGAGAGTGAGGGAGGAAGGAAAGGAAGAAAGAAAGGAAGGAAGGAAAGAAGCAAACAGATTGAATAAAAATGGATGGACAGAGAAAATTTCTTTGTATGTGTTGGTGAACACATATATAAGACTTGAAGTTCATGACTATTATTGGAAGAACCTCCAAGATATTGGATGGGTACATCAACAGAGGGAAACTGGATGATTGAGGAAAGGTATAGAGATTTACTTTTTATTTTATGTAACTTTTCATCTTTCTGCCAAATAATATATGTATACATACACAGCTTTTAAAAGTGAAACAAGCATGTCATGAGGTAAGGTAAACATGCCTTCTGATAGTGCTTTTTATGTCCTTTAACCCTCTTCATCATTTGAAGAGGACTAAGTTCTTTTGTTAGTTGACCAGAGAATATACATTTCTACCATTATAAATAGGCTGCTAATGATATCAAGTAACTAGAGTCTTGGATCTCTTAATTTTAACATTAAAAATTTCTGCCTTGTAAATAATATGCCATTGTAGTTGGATCTCTTCCATCTAAATAGAATTGAAGAGTTGATGGCTGGAAAGAGAGAGTAGACTCCCATTGGCCCTGGAGTTGTTTGTGTCAAACTGCTTCAGTATACAAGATACACAGTCCTAGAGTAACGTCTAGCATAATATTCTACTTACATCTCTGAAGATAGTTGAATTTTCATGATAGAAGATATATTATAGATCATAAATTTAAATGATATTTATACACACTTAAGAAATTAATAGACATCTTATCTCTGAACACTTATTTCAAACTTTGGGAACATTTTCAACCTATAAAACCATGAATCATATATTTATTGAAGAAAAATTTAAAACTTTAATAAAGAAAAGAGAACTAAAAAGGTCCTAACATTTTCACAAAATGCTATATTGTCTATAGGTGAAGACTTCCAAATTCTATATTTTGTGATTGTATCATTAATTCTCAATGATAACCACAGTAAGTAAATTTCTTTAAAAAAAAAAATCTCAAGGACGACAGAAAACAATTCACATTCTGTCATGTTTTCTTACAAATAATAAATACAGATCAGATTAATGCTACTTCATGCAGACTCTCCCTTTACCTTCCAGCCCCTCAGGAATTCATCAGTTTCTCCTCCGAAGACATTTATGTGACTGTACCATCACATAAATGACCTGGCACTTAACTACCCAGAATGACTGTAATAATACCTACCCCATCAGAAGGATACCTTAGTTTCCTGAATCTTGGATTGGTACAGCATATGGTCTGATAGATTTGAAGTTCCAAGTACCTGCTTTTAGACATGATGGTTGTTTATCTTTATCTTTAATGAATTGCACTGTTTATTGAGTTGAGGCTTGCTTTTACAGTAGCATTCTATACCAGAGAGCAAGAGGCCTTGTCACCTTAGAAAGCTTGGTGAGATGAATCATTTAGACTATCGGAGTAATATATCCAGAGAAGAAACTTAAGGAGGGATTTACATAATGCATTAAATTAGTTAAATACATTGGGACATCTGACTCACAATGGCCAACTTAAATGTCTTAAAAGTAGTGGAGATCAAAAATCATGATTGCAATGACCTCAAAGGCAAAAGAGAGATCATTCTCACTTACATAATAGAGAAATACTAATTTTTGAATTGTTTTACTTTAATATACTTGAAAATATTTTTATGAAGTTAACATTCACAGATGATCACACTGGCTAGCTAACATAGAGGAAAAGTTCAAACATAAATTTATATTTAATGCCAAGGAAATCAAATGTATTGGGGGGCTTATTTTTACTTAGACATATATTTTGAATTTTGTTTTATTTTGTTTTGTTTTTGAGACAGAGTTTCTCTGTATAGTCCAGGATATCCTAGAACTCACTCTGTAAACTAGGCTGGCCTCAAACTCAGAGATCCACCTGCCTCTGCCTCCCAAATTCTGGGATTAAAGACATGGGCCACCACTGCTGGGCTATTCTGCTTATTCTTAGTACCAGTTTTAAAATACATAATGTGTACTTAGTTGTTATTTGGAGGGATTGTGTCATGGAAATATTTTAGATTTAGAAGAGAATATCATGGATTGGGGACCTGAATTTTAATTAAAAGATCATTTTAATGAGAACTCTTGTAGGCATAATAGTGGGGATTATCATAGTAATCAAGTACAAGGGTACTATTTCAATAAACTCACATTGATACTGAAAGATCATAGTTTTATTTCTTCTGGATCACAAAGGAGAGCAGCAAACTCCATCTCAATGGGAGCTGAGAAGTTTACAAATCTAATTAACAGAAATATGTCATTAAAGACTGCCTCACTCTCCTGAGTGTCAGGACAGGAGTGGGTATGACCAAATCAGCCTTGGATATTGGTTTCTGAGGGAAGACTTATACTGGGAATATGGTTTTAAGGAGATTTTGAAAATTTTACTCATACTGTATACTCTAAATGTTGTTTTTTCATTTTTATGTCAAAATTTCATTTTCAAAAACACAAAGCATTCCCTTTCTTTGGTTTAGAAATAGCACTGATGATAGCCTGCACTTAAGAAGAATGAAACCAAAGGATTAGAGGTTTCTACACACACCAAAAGAGAAAGGATTCTGCAATTAATACTAATAAAAAAGAGTGCTAGGGCCAATAGAAATGGGTTCACTTCGTGGTGAATTAAGGTCAGAGAGTTCAAACCCACTATTGCTGGTTTAAGGTTAATAACAACAAAGTATTTGGTCTAAGGAGTAACTTACTTAGACAACAGGATATTTAGCCTAAGGTGTTGCTACTGTGTATATTGCCTTGACAACAGAATACTTGTCTTAGGATGTGGTGACTTGATGTTTTGGGTATTGAGAAGGTAATTACACTTGCTTGCTCTTTTGTATCTTGGTAAGGAAGTCTTTCTGCCTTCCCCAACTTTGATTGGGGAATACAAGGTCTGTGTGCAATAATCTCGGGGCCTTTTCCCCATTATTCACTGGAGTTCCCTTCCAAATCTATCCCGTATCTCTGTATTTTCTTAGGTATCTGTAATTTTTGTACCTGCCATTTCTTAATCCATATGCTTCCCTCCCTGGACTGGATGAGTAAGCTAGGTGAAACCAGCTGTTGTGGTCTCCTGAACGTCAGATACTACAGAAGAGTCATCTCTGAGAGTTATTATTATCTGTCCCTGCCACAGACAGACAGACAGAAATACTGAGAAATGCCTGGATCTTGACTTGAGGCAGCTAGGTCATGTACATGTAATTTCCTACAGATTCCTGCCAGTAAGTGTCAGTTTATGCAGGACAACTTTGTTAAAATGGCTTGGGCAGGACATCGGGGCAGAAGGACAAACATCTGCTGTTTTGCCCTTTCAGCAACTGATTCCCTTTCTACCCCTTGTGTTCCTTTGAGGGAAGAGTTTAGTAACAGCAGCCATGTGTAATTACTGGAACCAAAGTCCAGGCCCCTGTGGGATTAAACACCTGAGTGCAGAACTATGCTGCTGCTGCACCACCTGAAATTCCTTAAATTCTCCTTGATCAGGAACAGAATTAGCTATTGAGTTTAGTTGTGGAAAATTGTGGTAATCTAACAAATAAAGCTTACCTGAAGATCAGAGTGCAAAGCTAGCCATAGCCATAGTAGCCAGGCAGTAGTGGTACACAACTTTAATCCCAGCAGCCATACTAGTTAGCACTGGAGAGGAATATAAGATGGGAAGAGACAGGAGTCAGTCAGTATGCAGTCTCAGTGAGCTGGAGGATCAGTGCAGTTGGTAGCCCTCTGAGAATTGGTGGATCACCCCTTCAGTGTAAGCAATGGTAGAGGTGAGAACTCTCTAGTGGCTGGTCTGTTTGCTTCTCTGATCTTCAGCTTTAACCCCAATATCTGTCACTGGGCTTTTATTACTTGTGCTACAGAAAATGGGTACAAATTAAAACTCTAGCTTCAAAGGTGCAGTTTTAAATCTGGCTGTTTAAATTCATTAGAACCACTTCCAGGAAAAAAAAATAGTCCCCAAAATCACACCATTATTTGATCCTTAAATCAAACCAAGTAAATGAGAATCCCTTGGGGTGGAGGGCCAGGCTTCAGTACTTACAAAAGCTCCCTTGGTGATATTATTACACAGCAAGGGTTGAGATAATAAGAGTGAAAGTGGTGAAGGAAACTCTGCAGGGGATTCTGTGATGGGAAAACTCTGTAGGTGGTCCTGTGGTGTGTCTACCTGGCTTGCGAGAGTGGCCCACTGGGATCCAGAGGACACTAGCCAGTAAATACTATAAATCAGTGTGGAAGGCAAGAAGTAGGTCAAACTTCCATGCTGTTTTGTTTGGGGTGTATTTACATTCTCTTGTTTGTGACTGTAAGGAGTACCCACTTAATCCCATCTCATTTTTTCTTTTATGCACTGATTCTAGTCCATAGGATAGAAAGAAAGCCGACTTCTTGATAAATAACCACACTACTTAGGTACTATGACAGAAGAGATTCTACGGAATAGCCGTTCAGAATTTTAGAACTAGGTGTACCCTTGGATATGAGTTGATATAACCCTGTGTTTTAAACTGTAACTCTCACCAGACATGTTAAAGGCAGGTAGTGTTTCTAGTGTTTCATTTCTTCTTTCACGACAACAGTTGATGTATAAGTATTGCATGGTGAACTAATGGTTAAATAAAACAGTTAACTTACCATTAGTAAAAAGCAGAAAGCTGCATGTAGGCATAACAATGGTACAAAATGTTCATTAGATATATCAGACTTGAATATCTTGAGACCAAAACAGGGACGCTATACCTTTCAAGTTAACAGAGAACTGAAACAGGGAAAATATACCTTGCAGGTTAAGGCTTCTGTTTGTAGTTAAAGACAGTTAAGTTCCTGTTTATCCTATGTTAACTACTTGCAAGTTAAAGTTTCTATTTGTAATTAGAAAGTTCCTGAATGGTACAGAGGAGGAGTGAATTTAGGGCAGGTGTGAACAGATGGGGTGGGAACAAAGTGGGTATGAACAGAGGGAGGAAGGAGAGGCTGGGGGGAGAGGGGGAACTTAGGCTGGCCAGGATGTAGAGAAAGAAAACTGAAAAGAAGGAAGGGGGAGAGGGAGGAAGGGAGGGAGGGAAGAAAGGTGATAGAGAGGGAAGGACGGAAGGAAGTAGAGAGAGAGACTGAGGAGGAACAGAATAAGAAAGAGATAAAGAAAGGTAACAGAGAGAGAGAGAGAGGGAGAGAGGGAGAGAGAAAATGTTTGTCCCATGCACATTAAGGTTTCTGTTTGTAATTAAAGAATAAATCCCTGAGCCAGGCACTGGTGGTGCACTCCTTTAATATCCCAGCACTCAGGAGGCAGAGGCAGATGGATCTCTGTGAGTTCGGAGACCAGCCTGGTCTACAAAGCTAGTTATAGGACAGGCTCAAAAAAAAAAAAAGTTCCTGTGTTGCATTTGCATTAAACAAGAATACTGTTTCTAAGATCTGATGTAAATTGCAAAATATGTTTTTCAAACTACAGCAAACTTGCTACTCCATTCCCACGAAGTACATCCTTCCCTTTCATTGTATCTAACAATGTATAACAGACAATTCTCTTGCCCCTGTATATCTTTATCTCTTCTATAAAGGGACTTCAAGAGACCAACAGTAGCTACTTTCTCAAATCCTGACTTTGGGATGGGCAGCTAGCTTGCCAGTCCCAGATGCACCCCCAAATACAACTTGCTTTAATTGGACAATCGTGGATTTGGTTTTTTTATCCTCAAGATAAAAGGTTTAACAAATTTTGAACTCTCAAAAAATGCAATCCTATTTTAGTTAACTAACATCTATGCAGTTACTGGGACAGGCATAGAGTTAAGTGCTGCAGAGATAAGAAGGGCTTGGTTCTGGCCTGAGACGCTGGTTTCAGACAGTATGGGTCTAGATTCTGCTTACATTTTAGTTGTCCAATAGAAGATTACTTATTTATGCTCTTCATGTTTACCTTCTCTAAAAAAAAGTTAATAGCCAGCCTTATTGGGTAAACATATTTTGCCATAGTGTATTCCCTACTACTCCAACAATGCAGGGACCTAGATGAAAAATTATTTTGTTGTAACATTCTGGTGTTAGAGATGTCAGTATGGAGATAGAACAGAACATAGTTGAAGTGCAACAACAACAACAACAAAAATAGAAGAGTCTAAAGTTCTGGGGACCATTCAGAAGAAAGACAATGTTAGCCAGTCAATTTAACAGTGTGAGTTGAGGATGTTGCTGATATGTATATGTAAACTATGTAACAGTCTACATTTTTCTTTGATGCTTTTAGATGCAGATTACTTTAATGGGAGGCTTGGTAATTCTGGATTCTGTGTGCAACAGGGACATATGTAATTATCAGAGCCAGAGGACAAAAAGACAATGGGTAGTTGGACTCACAAGGATACGTAGCAAGATACATGTCCTCAAGAAATTACTTTTGAAGAGCAAGAAGAATGGCATGTATGTACTAATGTCATTTGAACCCAGATAGAATGCATTTATAATTACAAAGGTTGAACAGAATTCTCAGACTTTTAGAAATTGGGATGATGATTCATATTTATACAAAAATGTGAAAGAAGTGGGCTTGGAAATGTTTCATAGATATGATGCCCTCTTCCAGCCCCCGAGGGCACTTGCATACACCTATGTGTAGAGACACAGACAACACACAGTCACACAGAGAGACAGACAGATAGACACACACACACACACACAGACACACACACACAGACACACACACACGAGGAGAAAATAGTAAAAGGTTAAAAACAGGTAAGGAATGGATAAAATAATAGCATATAAATGAGCTTGACAGCTTGAGACAATAACTGGCTGTCCTGTTGTTGAAAATTTTCCCAATAAATATCTTAGTATTTCCTCTTTTGAAGCATTTAAATTTACAACTACCACACTATAAAATGAGAAACAAGTCCTTAAGGGTGGAATTTTAAAACATATGATAAATAATCGAACAAGGAAAATGTCATCCTTCTGAGTATTTGTTGTCCATCTATCTGCTGAGATCTATTCTATACTAAGATCAAACATTACTCTGTGGTAATTGACTAAAGGTATAGTTCTGTAGGATCAAAACATGCCACAGGTATTTACACTCACACTGCTGAATAGTATTTCAAAGGATTATTCTGTTTCTCTGGACCAATTCTGTCCTGCTTATGTTGTGAGACTTCCTCCTCCTGAGGCTGACCACTAAGACCCAGCTATCAAAGCAACGAAGCCCTCCTTTGGCTCACCTAGTTAACATGCCCAATTAAAATTAAACAGCTCATTCTAATACAAGGTTTCCCTTTTTACTGTTATAAACTTCCATTTGCCTATGGGTCGTGTCTGTTTCGTCTCTGGCGGGACGCGGAGAGGAGAACATCCGGTGGAACTTGCTGGTGTTCATCTGTCTAGGATGTGAGTTATTTACCCCCGAATAAACATCTATTTGGCCTATTTGTTTATCCTGATCTTTGTTAAACCGAGATACTCTATCCCCTATCTTCATCTCTTATTCCCTTCCCTTTGTCCCTCTGGGCAAACAAATCTCCTTTGTTCTGAGAATTTGGTCTTGAGTTGACTACAAGGTTTCACACAGTTTTCTTAACCTCTGAGCCATCTCTCTGGCCCCTCTACACAGTTTTAATATGCAAGATAATAGAACATTTCTGGTAGAGAGCTATGTTCCCTTGATGATTATATTGGATAGTTTTATGTCAACTTCACATAGGCTAGTAATCAGAGAGGAGGGATCATACATTTACAAGTATATAGTTCAAGTCACAGAACTTTTCACAGCTATCTCACTGCATTTTCATAATTAGCTGCCTTAGATGGCTTGTTTTGAAAGGACGAAATCCCTTTCAGGTATAACTTTACTGATTTTGGTGAAGAAAAGCAGTCTCAAGAACAAGAACATGATTTAAAGTGGGAAGAGGAACAGAAGAAAGAAACCAAAGCAAGAATAAGGAGATTTAATGACAATCACTAAAGACTACCTTCTTGGTCACTGAAGAACACGGTGCTGCGTATTCATGCATCAGGGGCTTGTGCCACAGCTCTTACTGCAGCAAGGCCCTAATTGTTGTATACTTGAGAGCACTGAGAAGACCTACACATTAGGAAGTTGGTCCTTAAGAACTTTGATTCAACCTTTCACACATATTTTGGAAGTTTTGCAAATGCTCCCACTGGATAGACATGGTCACAGAGTATTATGACACCATTACCCTCAAGCAGAACGATACTGTCTCTTTGTTGTTAAATCTGCTTATGTATTCCTCACGTCTCCAGCATGATTCTGCATACACTTGCCACGGTGCTTAAACAATTCGTGTTTTCTATTGGTAAATATTATTCTCTGATACAAATTTTGTTGCCTCACCACTTAAGGTTTTCAGCTCAGAGTGGCCTCAGCAGAAGAGAAAGACATTCGATTTGTCAATTCATTATCTACTTCATTTGATCCTTCTGCTGGAACAGTATTAATCCTGTTCTTATTTGTGCCTCACTTTTCACTCCTTTGGTCTTCCTATTCTTCAAATTCTCCAGTATCTCAGCTATACTTTTCCTCAATGACGTAATTTTCACAGGGACTAAAGCCTGTTCTGGGAGAGAGAGAGAGAGAGAGAGAGAGAGAGAGAGAGAGAGAGAGAGAGAGAGAGAGAGAGAGAGAGAGAGCAGCCTGTACAAGAGTTAGTTCCAGGACAGCCTCCAAAGCCACAGAGAAACCCTGTGTCGATAAACAAAACAAAAAACAAACAAGAAAACAAAAAATTTGCCCTGGCGTTGGCGGCGCACGCCTTACTGGGGAGGCAGAGGCAGGAGGATCTCTGTGAGTTTGAGGCCAGCCTGGTCTACAGAGCTAGTTCCAGGACAGGCTCCAAAGCCACAGAGAAACCCTGTCTCAAAAAAAGCAAGCAAGCAAGCAAGCAAACAAACAAAACCCCCCACAAAAACAAAAACAAAAAACCCCAAACAAACATAAACAAAAAACAAACAAACAAACAAAAAAACTGCCAGGAACATACATGTAAAGCAAAGAATATTCAGGTAGAAGTGAGACCACTGTCAGTTTCACTCACCAGGTAAACTATCAGTAATTTAAATTCCCAAAGAGAAATCTTTATTCTTACAAACACAGAACCAAACGGAAACAGTGCAAAAGAAATCAGTGATAAAGCAACCTAAGAAGCTTGAGGTCAAAGGCGAACCTGTTCCTGAAGTCAGGGCGCCACCCCGTGGTGCAAACCAGCCCCACAGGCAAGCAAGCGCTGGCATCCAAACCGCCTCTTGCCGCCCCCTGCTGAGCGACGTCGCTCACTTTAGCCGGGACGTAGGAATGCCGCCTGTGGGCGCGGCCTGATGGCATCACGCCCACGCGCCGCCGGGGGCCGGAAATTAGTATCTACTTCCGCCCTCCCGTCCTTCCTGGGCTTTCCGAAGCGGAAGTAGAAGATGTCCTCCGCGAGCTTTGTACCGAGCGTGGCTCGGGGAGGGACTGGGAGCCGCTGGAGTGGTTTGTAAGCGGGTCGCGCGTCTCTGCTGTGCATAAAGCCGCCCACTGCGTAATTGCGCTGGCGGGAAGGAGAGCCTGTGGTGAGGGGTACAGTGCTTTACAGTTTAGATTCACTTGAGATAGCGAAGGAGCCCGGATTGCGTCAGAATTTGTAAGTTTAGGCACAGTGCCCACTCCTTAGGTTGTGGTGTACGTGTGGGATTAAGAAGGAAATGTATATGAAACGTTGAGTTCTGGCGGTAAAACCCATTGTGATTCCTCTACCTTTTCCCCCAGATTGCATGGAGGTGGGCGTTTGGTTGCCGTTTTCTTTTCACCCTGACTGAGAAATGTTCAATTTTGCGGGAGATAGTGCATCTCCCTCGATCTCTAGCCTCGATCTCTTTATTCTCCACCTCGCTGATGATACTTTGCCTTTTCTTTTCCAGATTGGAGCTGTGGTGGTAGAAACATCTGCTCCTTACCTTTTCTGGAGAGATCCAAAGTCTCCTGTCTTAAGACAAATACGATGTGGAGATATAGTTCTGTAAGATTTAAATGCAGTGTCAAAAGATTAGCTGGACTGCGCGATACCCCACTGCTAGTGGTTACTATTTTCTTTAACAGCCCATTAGCTGTCTATCTGTGGGACAGAAAGAAACATAAACCCTCCTCCTTAGACCTCACTCAGTCACCAAGATTTTCATGATATTTACTAAATTTAACATTACTTAAGGAAATGGTTTCTTTTCAGAGTAAAGTTGAAATAAGTTATTCGATATTTACTTTTTAAAAAGTTGCATTAGGCAATTTAGACACCTTGCCAGAGGTTACAAATTCACCCCAAAAATCTATTTTTAAAAGGGAACTTGTGTTTATGTAAAACTTTGCTGTACAACTAGGTTTTAAGAAAGTCACCCTATCTGAAAGAAGAGACAATTTAACAATGTAAGTGAAACTCAGAAGAGGGGTAGGTGTGGGTGTGTGTGTATGTGTTTGTTTGATATCAAAGTAGAAAGTACTGCTGGGGAGAAAGGGATCTAATAAGATGGGGACAGGGGAATAAGAGAATTATGGGAAAAAACAATAGGACATGTTTCTAATATAGAATTTAGATTTATATAAATTATATATCTGTATGCATGTGTGTGACATGGAAGCAAAAGAGGAACTTTGGATCAGGAGGAAGAGGACCATTGGTGTTGGTCAGTGGATAATGAGGGGGCAATATAAGCAAAATACACACATATGTATCATATATATTATATCTAATGAAGTTCGTTATTATGTCAACTAAAATAATGAAAAGGGCAAGAAATACTAAAGAGATTACCATGGGTTGGAAAGTTCAGAACAAGATTGTTTTGTTACCATTTTTGAGTGTCTCTGAGTGTACAGTTTGATGATTGTTGGGGTAAGAAAGAGGAAGAAAGTCAAGCCCTCCGTGGTGCATATCTCAAATGACATTAATCGGAGGAGAGTTTGGGGCTGCATAGGTGCTCAGTTCAGTCTTCGGCATGTTGATTTGTTTAGAAGGTATGTGCTTGAGGATAAGTTATCTGAAGAGAAACAAAAATCTACTTTGACAGATCTAACAGAAACCCTAACAGATGTTTTACCCTTTTGTTAGAAGTCTTGGCATACATTTTTAGTTTTGGTTTAGCTGTATTATAAGTTCTCTTGAATAGTCTGTTGCACATTTATCTGTTTACAAGGGTGCTAATAATCTGAAGAAAATTCACTAAAAGTAGAAATTTTCATAGGATGACAAGTATAGTTTCAGAATTATGCTGTTTTTTTCCTCTGTTTATCCTGTTGGATTATTTTGCACAGTTACGAATAAAGCTTTTAATAAAACTTGTCTGATTGTAAGCTGATAGTCTTTAGTCCTGTTCTCCAGCAGAGGTCATCCATGAATGTCTGAAAGGGGAAAAGATTGAGTCGTCCAAGTTAGATGGAACCTTCATTCTTTTGTTTGTTTTTTTCTTTTTTATGTATTTTTTTTAAATTACTTGAGAATTTTGATCATGTTCATCTCCCTCCTCTAATTCCCCAACTCCTCCTAGACCCATATTATATTCCGTAACCATTCAACTTTGTGTTCTCTCTCTCTCTCTCTCTCTCTCTCTCTCTCTCTCTCTCTCTCTCTCTCTCTCTCTCTCTCTCTCTCCCCATTGAGTTCAACTAGAGTTGCCTGTATTCCTTTGGGTATACGGCCACCATTGGAAAAAAATAAAAATAAAAGGAGGATATGACTGCTCCTAGATGTGGTAGAGAAGAAGGTTTATTGTAGATATGAGGTTGAAAAAACGAGAGGCATTTGGAAGAATTCAGGGTGGATGTGACTAGCCGACTGAGCTGGGCTATGGGGGGAGAACAGGAAAGGAGAGGGAGAGAGGAAAATCATAGTCAAAATAGCTAGATTATATAGAGGAGGGCAGCCCCACCCGTGGGCTGGAGCATTTAGGGTAGGGGTGGGGTATGCCAACCTGTAACAGGTAGGAACTGAGGATGCTGGAAGAACCTGGCCCTCACATAGGCTTTGATATGTTAAATAGGCACCTCAGTTAGCCCTTTATCCCAGATTTAAGACCAGGCAACCCTTACATTAGAAAACCAATTCTTCCTCCCTTTTGGTGTTAGGGATTGAACTTAGGTCCTCATGCATGCTAAGCATGTGCTGTTGCATTGAAATATTCCTGAACACTCTATCCACTCAACTACATAATTTTTAAGTGAGAAAAGTGCATTGAAATCAAGGAAACAGTTTGGTAAACTGAGGTAGAGATTAATGTTAGCAGTTGTTGTCCAGAGATTTTAATAAGCTAGGAATCAATGTGATCTATTTAGTGAGTACCATAAATCTAGAAAATGACACTAAAGATGGAAATTAGACAATCAAGTATTGTTTTTTTCAGGGCTACATTCAGAGTTTGAAATCAAGGTGGCCAGAAGCAAAGAAGTTTAGTGTCTGTGGTCAATCTGGCAAGTTGAAAGGCAAGATGATAGTGAAAATGCCATTTATTAGGAACAAACTGAGATGTAGAAACCAGAAAAATGAGATGGGGAAAGAACTGATTCTGGATAGTAAAACAAGCATAGTGAAGTAAAAAGAAAGTAAAAGGGCAGGGCAGTTGTGGGCAGCAGTGCTATTGTTCTGCTCCTCTTTGTATTGCAAAGTCGTAGAGCCCTGAGTTCATAGGTATCCAACAGAAGCAGTGAAGCACAGTGTGAGTGCAAAACCAGAAATGTCAAAGGAATAGGTGTTTTCTTCTAGAAAGGCCCATTGTACTTAATATTGCCATCAATTATTTAACATAATATATGTTAACATTATATGTTACTTTACACAGCATTTGAAAACCAAAACCTTTGAGCAATTTGATGATTATGGCATCAAGAAACGTCTGGAGTATAGGAAGGAACTTCCTCTTTGGTTCAAGAGATTGGATGATCCAATACTCAGCAGAAATTTTCATCAAATCAATTCCATTTAGGCCTTTTACTGTGAAATGTGACAGTCACGGAGAGCCTTTGGAGAATGAGGATCTACTGAACAACTTACTCACCATGGGAGTTGATGTTGATATGGCAAGGAGACGACAGCCTGGAGTTTTTAACAGGATGACTACAAATGAGCAGGAGCTGAAAATATTCCTTCTATCCAAAGGAGCCAGTGACAAAGTGATTGGTAATATCATATCAAGATACCCACGAGCCATAACACGCAATTCCGAAGGTCTTTCAAAACGGTGGGAGCTGTGGAGAAAGATTATGGGATCAGACATTGAAATTGTAAATATTTTGGAGCGTTCTCCTGAATCCTTTTTTCGTTCTAATAACAACCTAAACTTAGAGAATAATATAGAGTTCCTCTGCTCTGTTGGATTGACTAACAAAAGCCTCTGCCGACTGTTGACCAGTGCTCCTAGAACCTTCTCCAATAGCCTGAATTTGAATAAACAAATGGTTGAATTTTTGCAGGAGACCAGTATGTCCTTAGGTCACCATGATCCCAGAGATTTTGTAAGGAAGATACTTTCTAAAAATCCTTCCATCTTGATTCAGAGCACCAAACGGGTAAAAACTAACATTGAATTTTTACAGTCAACTTTCAACTTAAACAAAGAGGACCTGCTGCTTCTGATATGTGGCCCAGGAGCTGGAATCCTGGATCTTTCCAATGACTGTACCAAAAGAAACTATGCAAATATCCAAGAGAAGCTGTTCTCTCTTGGATGCACTGATGAGGAGGTACAAAAGTTTGTTTTAAGCTATCTGAACATGATCTTCTTGTCAGAGAAAAAGTTTAATGGTAAAATAGACTGCCTCATGGAAGAAAAAGTCCGTATTTCACAAATAATTGAAAATCCTAGAGTTTTGGATGCAAGTATAAATACTTTAAAAACTCGAATGAAAGAGTTGGTACGTGCTGGGTATGACTTGAGTTCATCAAACATTGCTCTCCTGTCCTGGAGTCAGAAAAGATATAATGCCAAATTGAAAAGATTAAATGGATAGGACAGTGTTGGAGGAGACTTAGGGAATCCTAAGTTTAATGGTACTTTCAGTTTGGACCATTCAAAATGAAAGTTTTATTTTTTTTAAATAAATATTTAATAAATGTTTAAGATTACATTCATTTATATATGTGTTTTGTGTATAAGTATAGACTTCCTGTAGGGGGGGTGTAGTGCATATATTCACATGTGTGTGCATGCCAAGGCACATGTGGAGAATGTGGCCAGATTTTAGGAGTTGGTCCTCTTTCTGCTCTGTGGGTCCCAGGAAAAAACTTGGAGGCAAAGTGTATTTACCCACTGAGCAATCTTGCTGGCCCACAAATTTGTATTTTTACCACAGACATGTGTATAGTGATTCTGTGAACACTTTATTTTATAGGTTGTACGAAATCATTCTTAGTACATTGCAGATGTAGTAAATTAAAATGTGGCTCAGAATCTTAGCACTTGGAAGGCTGAGGCAGAAGTAATGTGAATTTGAGACCAACCTTCTTTATAACCTTGAGACTATCTTAAAATATTTATGTTTAAAGTCTTAAGAGAGGGAGATGATCCTGAATTATTTGGGTGGTCATTAGGTCATTTAATTATAAGGCCATTAAAATGGAAGAAAAGAGTAAAAGATGTCAGAGGGATGCAAATGTAAGAAAGCCATGTGCAGGTCTCCAGAGGTGGCTCAGTGGTTAAAAGTGCTGGCTGCTTTTCTAGAGGTCTTGAGTTCAATTCCCAGCAACCACCATCTATAATGGAATCTGATGCCCTCTTCTGGCATGCAGGTGTACATGCAGACAGCACTCAGATTTTAAAAAAGGAAAGACTTATCTGCTGTTTTGGGCTTTTATAAAGGAAGTAGCCACAGGTAAGGAATGTAGGTGTCTTTGGCACAGTTACATCCTACTTTGAGATGGCACAAATGCGTTTTCCTGTAGGGATAGTCCTGTTGGTGTTTTGAGATTAGCCTGGGGGACCAGTATCCAGTATCCAACCTCTGTCCTAGCACCACAACAATAAAGTTGCGTTGTTTGAAAATTGTACTTGGGGGTAGCAATTGAGTAAGTGTCAAGGGTTACACAGGATTCACAAAAGTATAATATACAATCATTGGGCATTAAGGACATGGTGGGGGGTATGGATAATGACTGTCAGGCAAGATTATCCTTTCAAATAATACGGTTTGAATGCAGTTGAAGGAGAGCTGTTTTTAAGAGTTTTAAAATCAGATTAAGACATTATTTAGAGGCACAAGGACCACATATAGACAGAAACAAGACTCAGGCTCCCACAGGGAGAGCCAATTCTTAAAAACAAACAAGAACAACAAAAACAAATCGCAAAGTTTCAAAGTAATATTTTTTTGTTGTTGTTGTAAATGAAAGGAACATTCATAATTTTAGTGGGAGTGAAGGAGAGTGGGTAGGAAATTAAATACCAAGAAAGAAAAAAAAAAACCTTGATAATATTATCTTTCAGAGATAAGCCACATTTTAGTGATTCTTCTTGTTGTTTTTCTTTTTATAATATCCATGCAAGCATATAATGTGACATATAATAATTGGGTGTAGTACCTTTGAAAAGTACCTTGATAGTTGTTGGTGACATAGGAAATTAATACTATAGATGGGGGAATTACAATACTGTATTAAAACTTTGTAATGAACACAAAACATTCATGCACATAATTTGATTATTCTTTACACAACTGCATTAAGAAAAAATTTCAAATATTTATTCAATTAATAATGATATAGAAAGGATGGTATTGCACCAGTGAATCTTTTATCTCTGTACCAAATTACGCTTAGAAATTAATCAGCTGAAAGTCCTTACCAAAAATATGGTTTAAATCAGAACCAAAACTTGCATGTATTTTGCATTTTTTTTTCCTGCTCTTCTTACTTAGCTAAGCTCTGAATTTAAAAGAAAAACAAAGTGAAAACAAATGGGTAGCTTTTGGCCATATTGAAATGATCAGAAGAATTCAGAAGCAGTAACAAAATAACAAATGAGTAAGATACACATAGGGGCCTGCAGAGATTGCTCAATGGTTAGGGGCTCTTGTTGCTCTTGAGATGTAGGTTTTATTCCTAGCACTCATATCAGGCAGGTCACAAAGCCCTTTAACTTTAGCTCTAGGAGACCTGATACCCATTTCTGGCCTCGCTGGGCACCTGTATGCATGTGGAGCACATACACACATTAAATAAAAGATACAAATGACTTGATTATGATATTCTATTGGCAATTGTTTCCTCCTTTTATTAAAATTAATTGTGTCACAAGTCAGTGTTACACCAGATTCTTGAGAATGTGGCATAAGCAGAGGAATGACCTTGAAGAGCCTCAATGCAGGGAAATGTTGGACTTCACAACAACTGTCTCTAAACCATGAGATAGCCAATCAGACTTAGGACCTTGTACTTCCTGGGACTGTAGACTTAGCAAAGAACCAATGGCTGGGGAACTCATAAGCCCTAGTGGATAGATGATGTTAAACAGTTCTTTGAATATACACCTATGACCACAGATTAGTGCCCAGCTTAATCTCAGCTATCATTAAAGAAACTTCTTTATGCAATGGATAGTGGTTAATGCAGAAATTCACAGCTAGTTAAAGTTCAGGGAATAAATATCTGTATAGTGCTCAGCCATTAATGGGACATCTGTAACATACAGCTTCCCCTCCAACTCAGAATTTTGAAGATTTCAAGAGGCAGAGGTTGGGGAAGACTAGGTTTAACAGTATATTCTGGACATGAAAATACCATTGAACCCATGAATACACATCAATTGTGTTTGACTGCATAAGACCTGACCAGATAAGCCAGTTAGCATTCTAGTTTAGAGGGCAAAGGGTGCTCAAATATACTCATCCCTTGCCGAGAGGTCATTGGCAGTTGATGGCTGCTAGTGAAGGGAGAGTTAGCTGCTCTCTCTCTTTCATGGATGTGACCTCGGGTAGGTAGACCATGCTTCTGTGGATGGCTCCACACTGGTGTATATATGGGCATCACAAATTGGTCTCGATGTACTATTTTTTAAAAACACCATAAAATTGAGAAAGGGATTGGAGGAGTGAGGGGACTGGACCTAGGAGGAGTGAGGGGAAGGGGAAGGAGTGTTAGGTGAACATAATCAAAACATATGCATGTATGATGTGCTTTTAAAAATGAGGTATTTTTCAAAACCATTACAGTAGAAAGGAATTTGTTCTCTGATAAGACATAATCGTTGCTCAAATCTTTGAACAATACAAAGATAAAATTACAGCTAATCATGAAATTGAAAGGTCCTTTTATTCTTAGTTCATAAAAAATTTGTTTATTTTATTTAAATTAGGAATGATTAGGTGAATGATAACTTTAGAGAAAACCTTTATTTGTATATTTTTCTTATTTTACATATTGATCCCTGTGCCCTCTCCGTCCCTCTCTCCCTCACTCTCTTCCCATGCCCCCCACCCCCTCTCATCCCATTTCCCCCACACACACACACATACTCCACATGTAGGGTGATGCATTCCTGGAGGGGTCATCTTAATTGGTCAAGTCATTTGGAGTAGTGACTAGGCCCTCCCTCCTGCCTCTAGTTTAAGGGAGTATCCCTCCATAGAGAACATGCTTCCAAAGTCCTTTTGTGCATCAGGGATACATCCTGGTTCCACTATCAGAGGTCCCTAAGACTGCCCAGGTCTTCTAACTGAGACCCATATTCAGGGGGTCTGAGTTGGTCCAGTATTGGATTCCCAGCTATCACTCTGGGAACCCATTAGCTCCTCCTTATTCAGGTCAGCTGTCTCTGTGGGTTTATGTAGCCTGGTCTTGTCCTTCCTCTCTGCATTTGGATTCCAGTTTGGTCCAGTGTTTGGTTGTGGGTGTCTGCTTCTGTTTCCATCAGCTACTAGATGATGACTCAATGATAGTGGATAAGTTAGTCATCAATCTCATTATCAGGGAAGGGCATTTATAGTAGCCTTTCCACTGTTGCTCAAATTGTTAGTTGGGGTCAGTCTTATAGATGTCTGGACATTTCTCTAGAGTCAGTTTTCTCTTCAAACCTATAATGGCTCCCTCTATTATGACATCTCTCTCTCTCTCTCTCTCTCTCTCTCTCTCTCTCTCTCACACACACACACACACACACACACATCTCTTCCTCCCCTGTCTCAATCTTCCTAGTCCCACATGATTTCCTTTCCTCCCCTTCTCTTTCTCCTAGTTCCCTCTCCACTCAGTGCCCACACCCCACCCCTCAATCCCAATATGCTCAGGAGATCTTCTTCCTTTCCCCTTCTGTGAGGGACCTTGTATGAATTTCTTAGAATCTTCTTTGTATCCTAGTTTTTTAGAAAACCTTTTAAAACCGTCCCTTTCAATCCTTTAATGAATGGCATCAATGGATTTTTTTTATTTATTTTATATAAAAAAGTCCAATTAAATGAAAACAAACATACACAATATTTGGGAATTTGGGCGTCGGTCTTTCCAAACTACTTCCTGCTGGTAAGGGGTGCTGTCATGGGGGATTCTAAGAAGATGCAGAAATCCTGGCTGTAGTCTGTAAGGCTGCTTTGTCCAGCTGTTTTGAATGTAGGATCACCTGGTACTCTGTTTCAAGCGGTCTGGCGTGATCAAACCATATTAGTCTGGAAGGAATCCACATCTTTTCATTTTCTGTGGAAACAAAAATAGACATCCGTTTCTCCAGTAACTTGTCCTTCAATTTAAATTTTGGAGTCAAAGCATTTTTTTTTAATTTAATTTATCATTTTACATGTCGATCCCAGTTCCCTCTCCTCCCTCCCTCCTCCCCTCCCTCCCTACTTCTCTCCCTCCTTCCCTCCCTTTTACCCTCTCTGCCCTCTCATATGCACTCTAACCACCCTCCCCTCCATCCCCCCAACACAATTCCATATGTAGGGGAATGCCATCCAGTTGGGGTCATGTAGATCTGACAGGCATGTGAAGTAGGGACTAGGGCTTCTCTCCTGTCTCTAGATTAAGGCAGTTATCCCTCCATATGGGATGTGTTCGCAAAGTCCTTTTGTGCACCAGGGATACATCCTGGCTCCACTGTCTCAGGTCCCTTAGACTGCTCAGTCTTTCTGGCTGAGACCCATATTCAGGGGGTCCTGAGTCAGTCCCATGCTGACTTCCCAGCTATCAGTCTGGTGGCCCGTTAGCTCCTCCTTGTTCAGGTAAGCTGTCTCTGTGTGTTTCTGCCGAATGGTCTTGTCCTCTCCATCTGCATCTGGGTTCTAGTTCGACTCAGTGTTTATGTATGGGTGTTTGCTTCTGTTTCCAACAGGCATTAGTTGAGGGCTCCATGGAGAAGTTAGTTGTTGATCTCACTCTCCGGGAAGGGCATTTATGATAGCCTTTCCACGGAAGCTCAAATTGTTAGTTGGGAGCAGTCTTGTAGTTTTCTAGACCATTCTTTGTGTTCAATTTTATCTTCAAACCAATATTGTCTCCCTCTTTTATGTTCTCTCTCACTGTCTCTCCCATTCCTGTCTTCTATTCCTAACCAGGCTCAATCTTCCTGGTCGCACATGTTTTCCTTTCCTCCCCCGTTTACTCCTACTTCTCTCTCCATTCACTGCACCCACCCCCACTTCCCCTGAGCTCTGGGGGATTTGTCCCTTCCCAGTTCTGTGAGGGACTTTATATGAATCTCTTAGAATACACCTTGTGTCCCAGTTCCACTGGTGGTGTGAATTATAGGCTGGTGATCCTTTGATCTAGTTCTAAAATCCATATATGAGTGAGTACATACTGTATTCCTCTTTTTGTGACTGGGTTACCTAATTCAGGATGGTTTCTTCAAGTGCCATCCACTTGCCTGTGAATTCCAAGATATCATTATTTTTTTCTGCAGAGTAGTATTCCATTGTGTAGATGTGCCACATCTTCATTAACCATTCTTCAATTGAGGGGCATCCAGGTTCTTGCTATTACAAATAGTGCTGCTATGAACATAGATGAACAGACGTCTTTGTTGCATGGATGTGAATCCTTTGGGTATATGCCTAAGAGGGGGATTGCCGGGTCCTGTGGTAAACTAATTCCCATTTTCCTGAGGAAACCCCATACTGATCTCCAAAATGGCTGTATGAGTTTGCACTCCCACCAGCAGTGGAGGAGTGTTCCACTTTCTCCACATCCTCTCCAACATAAGTCATCATTGGTGTTTCTAATTTTAGCCATTCTGGCAGGGGTATGATGGTATCTCAAAGTTGTTTTGATTTGCATTTCCCTGATAGCTAAGGATGTGGAGCATTTTCTTAAGTGTCTTTCAGCCTTTTTGATTTCCTCTATTGAGAATTCTTTCTTCAGTTCTGTACCCCATTTTCTAATAGGGTTATTTGGTGTTTTGTTGACTAGTTTCCCGAGTTCTTTGTGTATTTTGGAGATCAGCCCTTTGTCGGATATAGGATTGGTGAAAATCTTTTCCCAGTCTGTGGGTTGCCGTTTGGTCTTGTCCACTGTGTCCTTTGCCTTACAGAAGCGTCTAAGTTTGAAGAGGTCCCATTTATTAATTGTTTCTCTCAGTGTCTGTGCCCCTGGAGTTATGTTCAGGAAGCGGTCTCCTATACCAATTTGTTCAAGGGTACCTCCTACTTTCTCTTCTAAGAGGTTCAGTGTGGCTGGATTGATGTGGTCTTTGATCCATTAGGACTTGAGTTTTGTGCATGGTGACAGACATGGTTCGGTCTATCTGCAGACTTCTACACACTCTCATCCAACTGTGCCAGCACCATTTGTTGAAGATGCTGGTCTCGCCCCATTGTATAATTTTAGCTGTTTTGTCGAAAATCAGGTGTTCATAGGTGCGTGGATTAATATCAGGATTCTCAATTCGATTCCATTGGTCTACCTGTCTATTTTTATGCCAATACCAGGCTGTTTTCAGAACTATAGCTCTGTAGTAGAGCTTAAAGTCAGGAATGGTGATGCCTCCTGATGTTCTTTTATTGTATAGGGTTGTTTTGGCTATCCTGGGTCTTTTGTTTTTCCACATAAAGTTGATTATTATCCTTTCAAGGTCGATGAAGAATTGTGGTGGGATTTTAATGGGGATTGCATTGAATCTGTAGATTGCTTTTGGCAAGATTTCCATTTTTACTATGTTTATCCTACCTATCCAAGAGCATGGGAGATCTTTCCATTTTCTAGTATCTTCTTTAATTTCTTTCTTTAGAGTCACAAAGTTCTTATTATATAGGTCTTTTACTTATTTGGTAAGCGTTACACCAAGATACTTTATGTTGTTTGTGGCTATTGTAAAGGGTGATGTTTCTCTGATTTCTCTCTCTGCCTCTTTGTCGTCTGAAAAATGTAGGGCTACTGATTTTTTTTGAGTTTATCTTGTATCCTGCTAGTTTGCTGAAGGTGTTTATCAGCTTTAGGAGTTCCCTGGTAGAGTTTATTGGGTCGCTTATGTAAACTATCATATCATCTGCAAATAGAGACAGTTTGACTTCTTCCTTTCCAATTTGGCTGCCCTTGATCTCCTTTTGTTGTCTTATAGCATTAGCTAGAACTTCTAGTATGATATTGAAGAGATATGGAGAGAGAGGACAGCCTTGTCTTGTTCCTGATTTTAGAGGAATTGGCTTATGTTTCTCTCCATTCAGTTTGGTGTTGGCAGTTGGTTTGCTGTATATTGCTCTTATTATGTTTAGGTATGTTCCTGTTATTCCTGACCTCTCCAAGACCTTTATCATGAAAGGGTGTTGAATTTTGTCGAAGGCTTTTTCCGCATCTAGGGAGATAATCATGTGGTTTTTTTTTTCAGTTTGTTTATATGATGCATCACGTTGATAGATTTTCATATGTTAATCCATCCCTGCATTCCAGGGATGAAGCATACTTGGTCATGGTGGATGATTTCTCTGATGTATTCTTGAATTCGGTTTGCCAGTATTTTATTGAGTATTTTTGCATCGATGTTCATCAGGGATATTGGTCTGTAGTTTTCTTTCTTAGTTTTGTCTTTGTGAGGTTTGGGTACAAAGTTATTGTGGCCTCATAAAAAGAGTTTGGCAATAAACCTTCTGTTTCTATCTTGTGGAATAGTTTGAGCAGTAGTGGTATTAGTTCTTCCTTGAATGTCTGGTAGAATTCTACGCTGAATCCATCTGGCCCTGGACTTTTTTGGTTGGAAGGCTTTTGATGACTGCTTGTATTTCATTGCGGGTTATAGGTCTATTTAAGTTGTTTGTCTGTTCTTGATTTAATTTTGGTAAGTGATAGTTATCCAGAAACTTGTCCATTTCCTTTGAATTTTCAATTTTTGTGGAATACAGATTTTCAAAGTATGACCTGAAAATTGTCTGGATTTCCTCTGTCTGTTGTTATATTCCCCATTTCGTTTCTGATGTTGTTAATTTGCATGTTCTGTCTCTGCTTTTTCGTTAATTTGGATAAAGGTTTGTCTATCTTGTTGATTTTTTCAAAAAACCAACTCTTTGTTGCATTGATTTTTTGTATTGTTTTCCTGGTTTCTATTTTGTTGATTTCAGCCCTCAAGTTGATTATTTCCTGGCCTCTACTCCTCTGGGGTGAATTTGCTTCTCTCTGTTCTAAGGCTTTCAGTTGCGCTGTTAATTCTCTTATGTGACTATCCTCTGTTTTCTTCATATGGGCACTTAGTGCAATGAACTTCCCTCCTAGCACTGCTTTCAAGGTGTCCCATAAGTTCGGGTATGTTGTATCCTCATTCTCGTTGAATATTAGAAAGTCTTTAATTTCTTTCTTTATTTCTTCTTTGACCCAGGAGTGGTGCAATTGCACATTGTTCAGTTTCCATGAGTTTGCAGGTTTTTGTGTTGTTGTTGAATTCCAATTTTAAAGCATGGTGGTCCGATAAGATACAGGGGACTATTCCTATTCTCTTGTATCTGTTGAGATTTGTTATGTCTCCTAGTATGTGGTCAATTTTAGAGAAGATTCCATGTGGAGCAGAGAAGAAGGTATATTTTTTTTGTGTTTGGATGGAATGTTCTATAGATGTCTGTTAACCCCAATTGAGACATAACTTCTGTTAATTCTTTCGTTTCTTTGTTGAGTTTCTGATTTGTGGTCCTGTCTAGTGTTGAGAGTGGTGTATTGAAGTCTCCCACTATAAGTGTGTGAGGTTTTATACGAGCTTTGAGTTTTAGAATTGTTTCTTTTACGAATGTGGGTGACTTTGTATTAGGGGCATTGATGTTCAGAACTGAGACTTTGTGTTGATGGATTTCTCCTGCGATGAATATGAAATGACCGTCTTCATCTCTTTTGACTAATTTTGGTTTGAAGTCTAACTTGTTAGATATTAGGTTAGCTATGCCTGCTTGCTTTTTATTTCCATTTGATTGGAAAATCTTTTCCCAACCCTTTACCCTGAGGTAATGTCTATCTTTGAAGCTTAGATGTGTTTCTTGTATGCAGCAGAAGGATGGATTCTGTCTTCGTATCCATTCTGTTAGCCTGTGTCTTTTTATAGGTGAGTTAAGACCATTAATGTTGAGGGTAAGGACCATTGATTGTTGATGCTTGTTTGATTTAGGTTTGTTGTTGGCAGTGGTATTGTGAATATGTTTTTTCTGCTTCACCATTGGTTTCTGGTGTAGTTGGATTATCTGTTGCCTACATTTTTGTGGGCATAGTTACCTTCCTTGGGTTGGAGTTTTCCATCCAATACTTTCTGTAGGGCTGGATTTGTAGATACGTATTGGGAAAATCTGGTTTTGTCATTAAATATCTTGTTCTCTCCATCTATATTGATTGAGAGTTTTGCTGGATATAGTAGCCTAGGCTGGCATCCGTGTTCTCTTAATACTTATAGAACATCTATCCAGGACCTTCTGACCTTGAGGGTTTCCATGGAGAAGTCAGGTGTAATTTTGATAGGTCTGCCTTTATATGTTACCTGTCCTTTTTCCTTCACTGCTCTTAATATTCTTTCTTTATTCTGTATGCTAGGTGTTTTGATTATTATATGTCAAGGGGTCTTTTTTCTTTGGTCCAGCCTATTTGGGTTTCGGTATGCTTCTTGTACTTTCATGGGCATGTCCTTCTTCAGATTTGGAAAGTTTTCCTCGATGATTTTGTTGAATATGTTTTCAGCACCTTTGAGCTGGCCTTCCTCACCTTCCTCCATGCCTATTATTCTTAGGTTTGGCCTTTTCATGGTGTCCCACATTTCCTGGATGTTTTGTGTTAAGCATTTGTTGGATTTATGATTTTCTTTGGTCGATGAATCTATTTCTTCTAGTTTATCTTCTGTGCCTGAGATTCTCTCTTCCATCTCTTAAATTCTGTTGGTTATGCTTGTGTCTGTAGTTGCCATTTTTTTTTTTTTTTTTTTTTTTTTTGCCCAGCTTTTCTATTTCCAGCATTCCTTCAGTTTGTGTTGCCTTTATTTTCTCAATTTCAGTTTTCAAGTCTTGAACCGTTTCCTTCACCTGCTTAATTGTTTTTTCTTGGCTTTCTGTACTTTCCTTAAGGAATTTGTTCATTTCTTCCACTTTTTTGTTTGTTTTTTCCTCCATTTCTTTAAGGGATTTTCTCGAATCTTCTTTGAGGGCCTCTATCAGTTTTTTGATGATAATTTTTAAGTAGTGCCCTTCTGCTTCCTCTGCTTTGTTGTTGTGTTCCATTCTAGTTGGTGTAGATTCCCTAGATTCCGGTGGTGTTATGCTTGTCTTTCTGTTGTTAGGTGTTCTCTTGTATTGCCTTCTTCCCATAGCTTCTTCCAGTAGGTGTTGGTGGGGTCTCCCCCTCTCTCTATGGTACTTCCCTGAAGGGCTTATGTGGGTCCTAGTTTCAATATCTGTAGCTCTGTGTGGTCCAAGCTCTCTAGGAGGTTTCTCAGCAGACAGGGATTCAGGGATGGGGTCAAGGATGAGGATCCAGTAGAAGATGCCAGCAAGTACTCACAGTGGTCCTGCAGAGATAGGTGGATCTCTGGGAGGGGCCCGGGACTCCAGCAGAGGACTGGAGGCGGGGTCAGAGACTAAGCAGGTGGAAATTATGGGTGGTCCCGTGTGGATAGTCAGGTCTCCTTTGTTCAGAGTTGCTCTGAGAAGTCTCCGAAGTAGGGTGGACTGTTGGCTCCACCCTCTGTCCCAGTGCTCAACCAGAGTGGCAGGACATGGGTAGGGTAGGGTGGGTAGGGAGGGTCGGCTGGCGGTTGGGATGGGTGGGGGTGTATTAGAGCTCCAAGCTGCTCTGGATGGGGACAGGAGACAGGAGCAGCAGGATCAGGGGCCAACCCAGGGAGTTCAGGCGGGGGAGGGGGGAAAAGTGGTTGTAGGGGACAGGCAGCCCCAATTGGGCCCAGACTCACCTCTGGCCAATAGCTGGTGGAAGAGGACAAGGGCTGATCTGGAACTTAAGAAGTTTTTGCAGGAGAGTCGGAAATTCACTGGAACCTGGAACTCTCCAGCTGAGGCTTCTTTCTTTGGCAGAGGCCTGGATTTGGGGGTCAAGGATCTTGTCCGCAGGAACTCAGAGTGGACCCGCAGAGATAGGAGGATCTCTCGGCATCAATGGATTTTTAAAATATCTTTTGTTTTAATGAAATTTAATCTCCACTTTTTTATTTCTAAATTTGCTTTCTATTTTATTGTTACTTCTTTTTTAAAGTTTTATTCGCTCATATATTACATCCCATTTGCAGTTTCCCCTCCCTCCTTTCCTCCCAGCTTCCTTCCACCTCACCCCTTCTCAAGTTTCTGTGCAGAAAAGGGCAAGGTTCCCATGGATATCAATCAAGCATGGTATATCAAGTTGTAGTAAGATTAGGTACCACCCCTCCTATGAAGGATTCACAGGTCAACCCAGTAGGAGGAACAGGGTCCTAAAAGGAATCAAAAGAATCAGAAACAGTCCCTGCTCCCACTGTTGGCAATCCCACAAGAAGACCAAGGTACACAACCATAGCATATGACATAGATCAGTCCCAGGCAGGTCCCCTATCTCTGTGAGTCCCTATGAGCCCAGGTTAGCTGATTCTGTGGATTTTCTTGTATCTTTGACCCTCTGGCTCATAGGATCCTTCCTCCCCCTCTTCTGCAGGATTCCCAGAGCTCCTCCTAATGTTTGCCTGTGGGTCTCTGCATCTGTTTCCATTAGTTGCTCAGTGAAACCTCTCTGATGACAATTATCCTAGTCCCCTGTCTACAAGTATAGCAGAATACCATTAGGGATCTTTTCATTGACCTTTTATTCTTTTTTGTGCTGGTTGTGGTTGGTTCTCTCCTGGGTCTTTGGACTGTCCAGCCTCTGGTTCCTGGCCCACCATGCATTAACAGGATTGCGTTCCCTTTTGTGGCATGGGGCTCAAGCTGGATCAGCTATTGGTTGACCACTTCCACAATGTCTATGCCACCTTAATCACAGCACATCTTATAGGCAGGGAAAACTAGGTTAAAGGTTTTATGGCTGGGTTGGTGTCCCAATCCCTTCCCTGGAAGCCTTACAGAAGACAGCCAGTTCAGGCTCCATCCTCCATTGCTAGGAGTCTTAGCTAGGGTCAGCCTTATAGATTCCTGGGAATTTCCATTAACTAATGCTTTACTTAAAGTCTTCATTAGTGTTTATAGTGAGGGTGTCAGGCACATGGTCTACATATCCTTCCCTTTTGATTATGAAAGTTTTGGTAAATAATTTCTTAGTAGTTCACAAGATTTCCTCTTTGTTAGGGTTTTAGATAAGGGTTGTGTTAGTTTCATTAAGAAAATTTGGAAGCTTGTCTTTTCTCTTCCCCCCATGCTCCAAGACTGGTTGAAAATGAGAAATCAGACATTCTTTAAAGTTTGTCAGAATTTGTAAGATCATTGGAGAATTGTTGTGAAGGCTTCTGAGTTTTAGACCTATGTGGTTTGGAGTAAATGTCATTATAATGACCCACCTATTTAAATGTGTTATGATTGTACAGCATGGGTTATTCCTCAATAAGCTGAATGAATGAAACAAAAGAGTACATAGTTCCATTTATAGGAAATTCTAGAAAATGCTTTCCATTCTGTGTTTGAAAGTAGATGATGGGTCAGTGGGATGGGGAAGGTTGAGTGGGAAGGGACATGAAGGGGGTTCTACTAAGGATCACAGCAAGCTTTTGGAAGTGATGCTTATATTTATCATCTTGATAGTTGTGGTATTTTTGTGAGTGGATACATGCGACAAAATTTATCATATTACATATTTTAAATAGTATGGGCTTCAGTGAACAATTCATTCAGCATCGGCTTAAAATGTCCTGTGTCCTGACTACCTGGTAATAAATCCTACAACTTTAGCTTGTTATGGTGGTGCATATCTAAAATAGTAACACTTGGATGTGTATGCAGGATGACAAGTTCAAGCCCAGCCTGAACTAGTGAGAACTACCTTAAAAGCAAGGAAAGGACAGGAGAGCAGGGGAGGGGAGAAGAGGAGAGGTAAGAGGAGAGGACAGGAAAGGGAAAAATCCATATGTTTTTATGTTTGCAGATCCTCTTCAACATTCTTAAACAAATGGATCTAACTTGATATCCAAATCCATGCCAAGAACAAAGCAATGCCTCTTTTCAG
Organism: Phodopus roborovskii; assembly: GCF_943737965.1. Classification (NCBI taxonomy): domain Eukaryota; kingdom Metazoa; phylum Chordata; class Mammalia; order Rodentia; family Cricetidae; genus Phodopus; species Phodopus roborovskii. The sequence goes on along the minus strand of NW_026126683.1, from coordinate 819,015 downwards.
AAAAGACAGAAGTCCTAGGAAGCTATTTGGGAACAAATATTCATAGATTCATGTTCATATCCCAAAATTTATTTTAAATGGAATAGTCAAATGTCCTATACTGCATACGCTCCTGCCTTGTCATTTATCCTTAGCAACCTACACTCAAGCTTCACTGTGGCATAGGTTAGATCAGGGCTTCAAAAGCAGTTTCTACTTACAACCCTTTTTCACTTGAGAGATTTTTGCATAACCTGGTATATATGTATATAAAATAGGAATATGAGCAAAACATTTACTGATAATATTTTGAAGCAGTTCTTTGCTATACATACAAATTTACCACTTATTAATGATTGAAAGCAAATTTGATTACTATGGGTGTACTTATTTACTTTTACCCAAGCAATTAAATCTTAGATAACTTTTTGATACTGGATAACCTAGAGCATTTTCAGTTTTTTAGGGTTGATTGATAATTTTGATTTTTCTAATTGTCAATTTTAAGAACCAATTCAAATAAATAGATGTAGGAAACAACAAAAGTATGTTTAGGGCATTGCAGAAATTGTTAGAAATCATGTCCTATTCTTAAGGTACAGTTTTTTTGAGAAAAATGAAACAATGAAACTCAAGTCAGAAACTCAGCATTTTTTTAAAAAAAAAAAAAATCAAACATTCTAACACACTATAGTCCAAAGACCCACTAATTTAATGCTTCCTGAAGAGTTACAATAGGAAAATATTAAGAGCCATAACCATTATATTTTTAAGAGAGTAGAAAACCCATAAACAGTAAAACACTGCAATTTTATCAGACGGTACTGTCCAGCTGATGTATAGCCAGCAATGCTCATTTGCATTGTACATGATAGGGACAAAGGGAATATCCTGTGCTTTCAGAACCAAGACACTGAAGTACAGTTGTCATTGCCACAAACAGCCAGTATTTGTTATATGTGTAGCATGAATAATAAAAACCTAGAAACAGTTATTGGGGTTCAAACTGAAAAACAAAGCAGCCAGCCAGTAGCTCTTACCTCTATACCTTCTTTGTATACCTTTCTTGTGCTGTGATTAAAGGCATGAGCGCTGTTACTCTTTTAGACTGATTGATGGTCATGTAGCCCTGGGTGGCCTTGAACTAACAGAGATCCATCTGCCTCTGTCTCCTGAGTCCTGGGATTAAAGGTGTGTGCAGCCACTACCCAGCTTCTATGTATAGCTAGTATGACTGACTGGCTTTACATTCTGATCTTCAGTGACTTTATTTGAGCATAAATAATACGTTAGCACATACATGTCTGATTTAGAATTAGCTTTTGGTTTCCAAATTTTACGCAGAACCCATGTGTGACCTCCATGTGGGGGTTTCATTTTCATAGTGAGGAGCTTTTGGAATGTCACTAAGAATCTGCTTTGCTTTCCCTACTCCAGGAATGGTGTACAATAAGACTTCAAAATTTCTGCCCCTAGAAAACAGGGTCTCAAGAGGAGCTTGACTTTGCGGTGTTTCTAGTTAGTAAAGCAAATGGAATCATGTTTTCATTTTTTTTTTTTTCCTAAGAGTAGGACATGAGGACATGAACAGGCCCTGTTTGGAGAAATCCTTTTCTTTTCGTTTCCCTGCTGTGAGGGAGCTTGGCTTATCATATTACCATGTAAATATTAGCTTGAATGCCTATAACTAAATCAGAGCACTTGGGTCTACCTTATCCCATTTAGAATACTGTGTATGACTATCTCTCAGACCTGTCCAGCCTCTTCCATATGCCTGCTGTTTTGATGGAAACCATATGGCTACACTTCACATAAGCACAACATGCATGGTTTCAGCTTATCAGCTAAGCTTCATGTGATAAACTTCGCTGAATTTAAAGTTTAATTTAGTGTGTGAGCCACTGATAACAAATTAATTATAGAAATTATGGATCACTGATAAAATATAGCCTGATAAAACATTAAATTATATCTTAATTGTCTTGTGTTTACTTGTGTATAGAACTTCATGAGCTGCAGGGGAACTGTAGAGAGCAGTTTAGCTGTACAGTTTTCCAAAGGCAGATAGCTGCATGTCTGGTTGATGATTCAAACTAAATTGAACATTCCATAGATACCGCAAGGGTTCTAGTAGGTTGTAGGCTCTGTTAGCCTCAAGATGGAGGAAAAGAAACCAATACTTTGTTTGTTCATTTTTGTTTTTTCAAGATAAGGATTCCTCTGTGTAGCCCTGGCTGTCCTGGAACTCATGCTGTAGACCAGGCTGGCCTCAAACTCACAGAGATTCCACCTGCCTCTGCCTCCCAACTGCTGGGATTAAAGGCTTGAGCCACCACTGCCTGGCTTGGAAGTATTCTTTATATACAACTTTTCTTTAGTTTAATAGTTTCTCACTGCTTTCTCAAAAAATACCATTTCTTAGTTGGACAGTTATAAAATGATATAATGTAGGATGCTTTTTGCATTCTTTCACCTTGATTTTTAAAGTTTCTGCTTATTATAACCTCAAAACACACAGCATTGTCTTTCAGATATGACAAGGAAACTACAGCCATGAAATCTCAATAATATGGCTCCCTGAACTAGACATTAACAATTACCAGTTTAGTTGACAGGCCAACATGGACAGCATAAATGTCAGTGGGCTCCACTCCAAATGAAGAGCTACAGGCTGTTAACAATTGCTGAGAGACGGAGAGTCAGTTTTCCGCAGGGATGAACCTCCTAAATGGTTATCCAATACTAAGTGGTCACCCCTAAAAACATATACACGTGAGTAGCCCTGAGCAGCCTCAGCAAGTTGTAGTAATGAATTATTCACACATATATGTAATATTAATAATTAAAGAAAAGCTATGAATTTGAAGGAAGTGGGGGTGGGAGGAGTTGGATAGAGGAGAGGTAAGGAGGGATGATGTAATTATATTTTACTTAAATAAAACAATAGAAAAATATGTAGTACTACCTATGTACTTATTTACATACCATTTCCATATTGGCCACCCATGTATAACTTCAACATTTAAACCTCTGTGGCATTTACTGTGTGCCTGTCTACAAAACTCAACATAGGCTGATATATTCCTAAAACCACTACAGCTAATCCAGTCCTTTATTAAACTTTTCATTCTTTGAGAAGGTTATATTAAAAAACACAAACATTCCAGTTGTTAAATATGAAGTCAGGGAATCAGACTTTGTTGTGAAAATAAATGTTATATATCAGGTAAGCACATTATAAATCAATTTTGATTTCTACATTATTCTGAAGATGTAGAAAGTAAAACTTCTTGTGCTTTTGGGTAATCCCATGCCATTCGTGGTGGTGGCTTTGATGACTTTGACATACTTAAGGATGGATGGCTAAACAACCCTAGATTGTAGGATTGATGTGTGAGGGGAAATGACCAAGTTGGAATTAAGAGGGAAATATATATATTAGAAACTACCACAGACACAGCACACGACCTACAGGAGAGACTCAAATTGTTGCATGTCCTTGTTGACTACATCATACTCTCATCTACTTGGATGCTGTCTTATACTTTCCCTGACAAATAAAGACTTGTCAGTAGATCGGAATAGAATAGTCATTCACACAGAAGGACCATTTCACCACTACACTCTTATGATCTCTAAGCTGAAATGGGTACTTCCTAGGTCAATGTAGACATGTGTTCCTGTGAGCCTTTACTTTCTTCCCAGAGTCAGTGAGCATCATGGCTGGTGGCTTAGTGATAGGTAGATAAAGGTCAACTTTAAAATGTCTTGACATGTAGCTCCCTTTTTTCTTTCCTACTCTAGCTGATTGAGATATCCTCTGACCTACAATGGAGTTATGCCCCGATAAATTGATATAGGGAGTTGTTCTCTCCAGTCTCTATATGCTGATGCCTCCTCACTACTTCCTCGAATCCTCCTTGTCTCCTAGTCCTGCCTACCTTGCTTTCCTATTGGCCAACAGTGCTTTATTCATTAACCAATACGAGAAACATATTTACAGAATGACATTTCCCATCATCTCCTCTTTTTTATCTAAATAAAAAGAAGGGTTTTATCCTTAGCATAGCAAAATATATCACACAACAGTTATCAAACAAGAATCACAATTAACAATATTTAATCCATTAACATTTAGCAAGATTTAAGGATATATTCCATCATCTATCCTATCTTTGTGAGTCTAAAGTCCTATATGTAACTTATCTTTTATTTTAACTAAGGAAAACTATAATCATAACTATCTGTCTTCAACTCCTTCAAAGACCACAGAAGGATAATATATAAACTGTAGAAATGACAGAGACAACTCACTGCCTGGTCAGTCACCCAAAGTTCTTCTATAATGTTCCATCTTCAGCCCATAGGCCATAGTGTGTCTGGCAGACACCTCAGTAAAGCAGAAAACTTTAAACTGTCCACCTGTATTGCAGTTTGTCAGTCATTTTTCTCTTTGTCCTACAGAATGTCTGGCAGACTCTTCCATGAAGCAGGGACCCTGTAGCAATGTTTATCTTGTATCAGCAGACATTTTCCTGTGGGTCCTGCATGTCCAGTTTATACATCATAAAGTCAAACAATCCAGACAAGAGCAGTGTCTTGTCCAAATGGTTAGTTTTGCCATATTGAAAGCAAACTCCATAACGAGTTTCTTTAATGTCCATTTTCCTTTCTGACGCAGGTGGTGTTGCCAGGAGCAGTTGTGCCTCACTGTTAAGAAAAACCCTGAACCATTTTAAATGCCATATTCTGTAGTTCTTTGAAAGGTTTGAAGAATGCCTATTTATCTCAAATACATCTCTGTGTATCTTGAAAACCTAACTAACTTAACTCTAAGTTTTGACTATCATAGGTAATTATCTATAATCTGTACTACATTATACATTATTTTTAAATGAGCTATATAAACACAATGCCTAAACAAGAGGAGAAATATACATATCACAAAATTGACCTTAAATTTATATCAATAAATGAAAATCCATTCCAAAACAAAATATTCATATCTATACCATAATTCATATTTGGGAATTTGGGTGTCGTTCTTTCCAAACTACTTCCTGCTGGTAAAGGGTGCTGTCATGGGGATCCTAAGAAGATGAAGAAATCTTGGCTGTAGTCTGCAATGCTGCCTTGTCCCAACTGTTTTGAATGTTGTATCACCTGGGATTCTGTTTCAGGGGGTCTGGCTTGATCAAACCACATTAGTTTATTGGATCTGTAGCATCCTGAGTGATAATGTGGCTGACTGGGATCTGGAGCTTGCTCCTGCTGCCCAGCTTCACACAAAGATATCATAACACACACTGTTAGCCTGGGAAAAGACCAAGATTCAGATCTCAGGGCCTTGTTCTGTTGATTGTGTTTTACTTTGTACCATCATAAAGTTGAAAATCATAAGTCAAACCATTGTAATTTGGGGATCATTTGTAGTTATTTAATCAACACAGCCCGAGTCAGCACCATAATTAAGTTTGTTAGGAGCCTAGATGAGTTCAGAGGTAGCTTTGATAGCTTTTTATTTATAAAAATAGCATTTTTCCTGATTGCAAAATATCCATGTTTACCCAACATTGGTAAATACAGAAAAAAAAAAAAAAACACTTAAAAGTATTCAAAATCTCAGTGCCTCAAGATACCACTTGTGAACACACAAGCATTTCATTTTCTGGTCCTTTTCTGAAATAATTTATTACAAGTAGAAAACACAGATAGAGTCATTTCTTGCCAAATTTAATTTAATGTATTGAGTGTATTCATTAAGTACCAGATTTCTTAGTAATTATATTATGAAAGTTATTTTATTGTAATGAATTCATAAGTAAAAACAAAGTTAGAGAAATGTAGCCACTCAAAACAAACAAGCAAACAAAACAAACAAACACTTGCTCATTCCAAACACGATGCATCTCAGTGAACATCTGTAGTGTTAAAATGATCTTTCTGAAGCCAAAGGTCTCACATAGGATTTTGTACTTTCACTCTCAGTTGCATTTTTGTGTACTTATCCACCATAAAAAGAAGAAAACATGATAGTTAAAACTAGAAAACAATTAGCTTTATATCCTCCTTCACAACTTTTTCTGCATTCCATTATTCTTTGTCATCTAACTAGTATTACCCTTTCTGTTTTCCTTTCTATATTTTATAATATACCCACACATACATTAGTTTTCTTATGTTTACACATAAATTCATTCTTCTACAGACTTTGTGATTTATTTTTCTTTGGTGCTGAATAATATTCCTTTTTATATATGTATAAGATCATTATCTATTCATCTGTGAGGAACAACTAGAGTTTTAGTTCTCTCTCTCTCTCTCTCTCTCTCTCTCTCTCTCTCTGAGACAGTTTCTTTATTTACCTTTGTAGACCAGGCTGGCCTCAAACTCACAGAGATCTACCTGCCTCTATCTCCTGTGTGCTGGGATTAAAGGCATGTGCCACCATCAGCTGGCATCTATTCTCTTTAAAACAAGGAGACATGAAAATTAAGAAAATTATATGGAAATCAATTTGTAGCCTCCTCAAAAAATTAAACAAAGAGCTATTACTACTATATGACTAAGTAATTTTACTCTTGGCATATACCCAGAGAATCCCATACCTTACCAGAGAGATACTTGTACCTTCATGGGTATTGCTACTTTATTCACTATAGTAAGGAAATGGGACCAAATCTATTTTTAGAAATATGCGATGACCATTTATCTACATTACAATCTATTATGAACTGTTTTTAGATATATTTGAAACTTTAGAACACTAGCCTATGGTCTGGTTGAGGATTAGACCTGAAGAGCTAGCATGAGCTCTGGAAGTCACCACATATTGTAGAATTATGCTCAGGGCTTGTCTAGGGAATCCATCTCATTTCTGTTCATCACGATGGAAGAAGGAAGACTGCTGCTTGGGAGGAAGGATGGAATCAGTGAGAGTGGGGTATTAGAGGGTAATGTGGGATGAATATGGTCACCATGCATTAGATATTTTATAAAACTGATAGACAAAAACATATAAAAAGAAAGGAAAAATGATCAGGCATGAGGTTGCAGACTGGTAATCCTCATACTTATCCAATAAACACTATCCACTGAGCCATCACCCCAGCCTACATATAAGATTTTTAAAACAGACTGGGACAGAAATTGGAGCCAACAGTCCACACTACTTCGGAGACTTCTCAGAGCAACTCCTAACAAAGGAGACATGACTATCCACGCGGGACCACCTGTAATTTCCACTGGCTTGGTCTCTGACCTCGCCTCCAGTCCTCTGGAGTTCCCGGCCCCTCCCAGAGATCCGCCTATATCTGCGGGTCCACTCGGAGTTCCTGCGGGCAAGATCCTTGACCCCCAAATCTGGGCCACTGCCAAAGAACATGGTCTCAGCGGGAGAGTGCCAGTTTCCAGTGAGATCCCACTACCCTGCAAAACCTTCTCAAGTTCAAGCTAAGCTCTCGTCCTCTTCTGCCGACTATTGGCCAGAGCTATTGGCCAGAGGACCACTGTGAGTACCTGCTGGCATCTTCTTCTGGATCCTCATCCTTGACCCCATCCCTGGATCCCTGTCTGTGGAGAAACCTCCTAGAGAGCTTGGACCACACAGAGCTACAGATATTGAATCTCAGATCCACATAAGCCCATCGGGGAAGTACCATAGAGAGAGGGAAGAGACACCACCAACACCTACTGGAAGAAACTATGGGAAGAAGGCAATACAAGAGAACACCTAACAACAGAAAGACAAACATGACACCACCAAAATCTAGGGAATCTACACCAACTAGAATGGAACACAACAACAAAGCAGAGGAAGCAGAAGGGTACGACTTAAAAATCACCATCATGAAAATGATAGAGGCCCTCAAAGAAGATGTGAGAAAATCCCTTAAAGAAATGGAGGAAAAAACAAACAAAAAAGTGGAAGAAATGAACAAATTCCTTAAGGAAAGTACAGAAAGCCAAGAAAAAACAATTAAGCAGGTGAAGGAAACGGTTCAAGACTTGAAAACTGAAATTGAGAAAATAAAGGCAACACAAACGGAAGGAAGGCTGGAAATTGAAAAGCTGGGCAAAGAAATCAGAAACCACGGACACAAGCATAACCAAGAGATGGTTCAAGAATCAAGAGATGGAAGAGAGAATCTCAGGCACAAAAGATAAACTAGAAGAAATAGATTCATCGACCAAAGAAAATCATAAATCCAACAAATCTTTAACACAAAACATCCAGGAAATGTGGGACACCATGAAAAGGCCAAACCTAAGAATAATAGAGGAAGGTGAGGAAGGCCAGCTCAAAGGTGCCGAAAACATATTCAACAAAATCATCGAGGAAAACTTTCCAAATCTGAAGAAGGACATGCCCATGAAAGTACAAGAAGCATACCGAAACCCAAATAGGCTGGACCAAAGAAAAAAGACCCCTTGACATATAATAATCAAAACACCTAGCATACAGAATAAAGAAAGAATATTAAGTAAGAGCAGCGAAGGAAAAAGGACAGGTAACATATAAAGGCAGACCTATCAAAATTACACCTGACTTCTCCATGGAAACCCTCAAGGTCAGAAGGTCCTGGATAGATGTTCTAAAAGTATTAAGAGAACACGGATGCCAGCCTAGGCTACTATATCCAGCAAAACTCTCAATCAATATAGATGGAGAGAACAAGATATTTAATGACAAAACCAGATTTTCCCAATACGTATCTACAAATCCAGCCCTACAGAAAGTATTGGATGGAAAACTCCAACCCAAGGAAGGTAACTATGCCCACAAAAATGTAGGCAACAGATAATCCAACTACACCAGAAACCAATGGTGAAGCAGAAAAAACATATTCACAATACCACTGCCAACAACAAACCTAAATCAAACAAGCATCAACAATCAATGGTCCTTACCCTCAACATTAATGGTCTTAACTCACCTATAAAAAGACACAGGCTAACAGAATGGATACGAAGACAGAATCCATCCTTCTGCTGCATACAAGAAACACATCTAAGCTTCAAAGATAGACATTACCTCAGGGTAAAGGGTTGGGAAAAGATTTTCCAATCAAATGGAAATAAAAAGCAAGCAGGCATAGCTAACCTAATATCTAACAAGTTAGACTTCAAACCAAAATTAGTCAAAAGAGATGAAGACGGTCATTTCATATTCATCGCAGGAGAAATCCATCAACACAAAGTCTCAGTTCTGAACATCAATGCCCCTAATACAAAGTCACCCACATTCGTAAAAGAAACAATTCTAAAACTCAAAGCTCGTATAAAACCTCACACACTTATAGTGGGAGACTTCAATACACCACTCTCAACACTAGACAGGACCACAAATCAGAAACTCAACAAAGAAACGAAAGAATTAACAGAAGTTATGTCTCAATTGGGGTTAACAGACATCTATAGAACATTCCATCCAAACACAAAAAAAATATACCTTCTTCTCTGCTCCACATGGAATCTTCTCTAAAATTGACCACATACTAGGAGACATAACAAATCTCAACAGATACAAGAGAATAGGAATAGTCCCCTGTATCTTATCGGACCACCATGCTTTAAAATTGGAATTCAACAACAACACAAAAACCTGCAAACTCATGGAAACTGAACAATGTGCAATTGCACCACTCCTGGGTCAAAGAAGAAATAAAGAAAGAAATTAAAGACTTTCTAATATTCAACGAGAATGAGGATACAACATACCCGAACTTATGGGACACCTTGAAAGCAGTGCTAGGAGGGAAGTTCATTGCACTAAGTGCCCATATGAAGAAAACAGAGGATAGTCACATAAGAGAATTAACAGCGCAACTGAAAGCCTTAGAACAGAGAGAAGCAAATTCACCCCAGAGGAGTAGAGGCCAGGAAATAATCAACTTGAGGGCTGAAATCAACAAAATAGAAACCAGGAAAACAATACAAAAAATCAATGCAACAAAGAGTTGGTTTTTTGAAAAAATCAACAAGATAGACAAACCTTTATCCAAATTAACGAAAAAGCAGAGACAGAACATGCAAATTAACAACATCAGAAACGAAATGGGGAATATAACAACAGACAGAGGAAATCCAGACAATTTTCAGGTCATACTTTGAAAATCTGTATTCCACAAAAATTGAAAATTCAAAGGAAATGGACAAGTTTCTGGATAACTATCACTTACCAAAATTAAATCAAGAACAGACAAACAACTTAAATAGACCTATAACCCGCAATGAAATACAAGCAGTCATCAAAAGCCTTCCAACCAAAAAAGTCCAGGGCCAGATGGATTCAGCGTAGAATTCTACCAGACATTCAAGGAAGAACTAATACCACTACTCCTCAAACTGTTCCACAAGATAGAAACAGAAGGTTTATTGCCAATCTCTTTTTATGAGGCCACAATAACTTTGGTACCCAAACCTCACAAAGACACAACTAAGAAAGAAAATTACAGACCTATATCCCTGATGAACATCGATGCAAAAATACTCAATAAAATACTGGCAAACCGAATTCAAGAATACATCAGAGAAATCATCCACCATGACCAAGTAGGCTTCATCCCTGGATTGCAGGGATGGTTCAACATACGAAAATCTATCAACGTGATGCATCATATAAACAAACTGAAAAAGAAAAACCACATGATTATCTCCCTAGATGCAGAAAAAGCCTTTGACAAAATTCAACACCCTTTCATGATAAAGGTATTAGAGAGGTCAGGGATAACAGGAACATACCTAAACATAATAAGAGCAATATATAGCAAACCAACTGCCAACCTCAAAGTGAATGGAGAGAAACTTAAGCCAATTCCTCTAAAATCAGGAACAAGACAAGGCTTCCCTCTCTCTCCATATCTCTTCAATATCGTACTAGAAGTTCTAGCTAATGCTATAAGACAACAAAAGGAGATCAAGGGCAGCCAAATTGGAAAGGAAGAAGTCAAACTGTCTCTATTTGCAGATGATATGATAGTTTACATAAGCGACCCAATAAACTCTACCAGGGAACTCCTAAAGCTGATAAACACCTTCAGCAAACTAGCAGGATACAAGGTAAACTCAAAAAAATCAGTAGCCCTATTTTTTTCAGACGACAAAGAGGCAGAGAGAGAAATCAGAGAAACATCACCCTTTACAATAGCCACAAGCAACATAAAGTATCTTGGTGTAACGCTTACCAAACAAGTAAAAGATCTATATAATAAGAACTTTGTGACTCTAAAGTAATAAATTAAAGAAGATACCAGAAAATGGAAAGACCTCCCATGCTCTTGTATAGGTAGGATAAACATAGTAAAAATGGCAATCTTACCAAAAGCAATCTACAGATTCAATGCAATCCCTATTAAAATCCCACCACAATTCTTCACCGACCTTGAAAGGATAATAAACAACTTTATATGGAAAAACAAAAGACCCAGGATAGCCAAAACAACCCTATACAATAAAAGAACATCAGGAGGCATCACCATTCCTGACTTTAAGCTCTACTACAGAGCTATAGTTCTGAAAACAGCCTGGTATTGGCATAAAAATAGACAGGTAGACCAATGGAATCGAATTGAGAATCCTGATATTAATCCACGCACCTATGAACACCTGATTTTCAACAAAACAGCTAAAATTATACAATGGGGCAAAGACAGCATCTTCAACAAATGGTGCTGGCACAATTGGATGAGGGTGTGTAGAAGACTGCAGATAGACACATGTCTGTCGCCATGCACAAAACTCAAGTCCAAATGCATTAAAGACGTCAACATCAATCCAGCCACAATGAACCTCTTAGAAGAGAAAGTAGGAGGTACCCTTGAACAAATTGGTATAGGAGACTGCTTCTTGAACATAACTCCAGGGGCTCAGACACTGAGAGAAACAATTAATAAATGGGACCTCTTCAAACTTAGACGCTTCTGTAAGGCAAAGGACACAGTCGACAAGTCCAAATGGCAGCCCACTGACTGGGAAAAGATTTTCACCAATCCTATATCCGACAAAGGGCTGATCTCCAAAATACACAAAGAACTCGGGAAACTAGTCAACAAAACACCAAATAACCCTATTAGAAAATGGGGTACAGAACTGAAGAAAGAATTCTCAATAGAGGAAATCAAAAAGGCTGAAAGACACTTAAGAAAATGCTCCACATCCTTAGCTATCAGGGAAATGCAAATCAAAACAACTTTGAGATACCATCTTACCCCTGCCAGAATGGCTAAAATTAGAAACACCAATGATGACTTATGTTGGAGAGGATGTGGAGAAAGTGGAACACTCCTCCACTGCTGGTGGGAGTGCAAACTCATACAGCCATTTTGGAGATCAGTATGGGGTTTCCTCAGGAAAATGGGAATTAGTTTACCACAGGACCCGGCAATCCCCCTCTTAGGCATATACCCAAAGGATTCACATCAATGCAACAAAGACGTCTGTTCATCTATGTTCATAGCAGCACTATTTGTAATAGCAAGAACCTGGAAGCAACCTAGATGCCCCTCAATTGAAGAATGGTTAATGAAGATGTGGCACATCTACACAATGGAATACCACTCTGCAGAAAAAAAAATAATGGCATGTTGAAATTCACAGGCAAATGGATGGCACTTGAAGAAACCATCCTGAATTAGGTAACCCAGTCACAAAAAGAGGAACACAGTATGTACTCACTCATATATGGATTTTAGAACTAGATCAAATGATCACCAGCCTATAATTCATATCATCAGAGGAACTAGGATACAAGGTGTATTCTAAGAGATTCATATAAAGTCCCTCACAGAACTGGGAAGGACAAGTCCCCCAGAGCTCGGGTGAAGTGGGGGAGGACAGCAAATGGAGAGAGAAGTAGGAGAAAATGAGGGGGAGGAGAGGAAGGCATTTGCGACCAGGAGGATTGAGCCTGGTTAGGAATGGAAGATAGGAAAGAGAGAGCGAGCGAGAGAGACAGAGACAGAGAGAGAGAACATAAAAGAGGGAGCCAATATTGGTTTGAAGATAAACTTGAACACAAAGAAAGGTCGAGAGAACTACAAGACTGCTCCCAACTAATAATCTTAGCTTCCGTGGAAAGGCTATCATAAATGCCCTTCCCGGAGAGTGAGATCAACAACTAACTTCTCCATGGAGCCCTCAACTAATGCCTGTTGAAAATAGGATCAAACACCCATACATAAACACTGAGTCGAACTAGAACCCAGATGCAGATGGAGAGGACAAGACCATGCGGTAGAAGCACATAGAGACAGCTTACCTGAACAAGGAGGAGCTAAGGGCCACTAGACTGATAGCTGGGAAACCAGCAGGGGACTGACTCGGGCCCCCCTGAATATGGGTCTCAGCCAGAAGGTCTGAGCTGTCTAAGAGACCTCAGACAGTGGAGCCAGGATGTATCCCTGGTGCACAAAAGGACTTTGCGAACATATCCCCCATGGAAGGAATACTGCCTCATTCTAGAGACAGGGGAGAAGCCCTAGTCCCTACTTCACATCTACTTGACCCCAACTGGATGGCATTCCCCTACATATGGAATTGTGGTAGGGAGATGGGATGGTAGGGTGTTTAGAGTGCTTGTGAGAGGGCCGAGAGGGTAAAAGGGAGGGAAGGAGGGAGGGAGGACTGGAGGGGAGGGAGTGAGGGAGGGAGGGAGAGGGAACTGGGATTGACATGTAAAATAATAAATTTAAAAAAAAATGCTTTGACTCCAAAATTTAACTTGAAGAACAAGTTACTGGGGAAAAGGATTTCTATTTTTGTTTCCACAGAAAATGAAAAGATGTGGATTCCTTCCAGACTAATGTGGTTTGATCACACCAGACTGCCTGAAACAGAGTACAAGCTGATCCTACATTTAAAACAGCTGGACAAAACAGCCCTACAGACTACAGCTAGGATATCTGAATCTTCTTCGAATCCCCCAAGATAGAGCCCCTTACCAGCAGGAAGTAGTTTGGAAAGAACGGCACCCAAATTCCCAAATATTGTGTATAAATGTTTGTTTTCATTTAATTGGACTTTGTTATATAAAATTAAATAAAAAAATTATAAATAAAAGAGTAGAAATATAAAAACAAATACAAAATAAAAAAAAAAGATTTTTAAAACATGTTTTCTAGATATTTGTCAAGAATGGTGAATCTGAGGTTTTAGCATACTTGCAAGCAATAATGTAGCCTGCCACAGCTGTTGGCAACAAATATGAGGACCCTGGGTCAGAGGCAAAGGCCTGCTTATTATTAACTGTAGATGGAGAATTAGAACTTGTAATAGTTCCCTGAATCCTATGTCCTCTGTGAAGAGGGCCTGGTAACACCTGCATACACAGCATGTTGCATTACATGGAGAAACCCTAAGCTTAGGAAACCTATAATTTTTATAATGACCAGTAAGTCATTGTTATACTCTGACACTCCAGCAAAAGATACTACATCTTCTTAGGTTGTTCATTGAACAAATATCCCTGGAAAAAATAATATAACAAAGGACATTAGTGTCTTATTTTGTAAGATATGCACACATGTGAGAGATCCATAGAGAGCCTTTTTTACTTTTTGACAATCATGTTTCCTCGTTGTCTTAGTGTGCCTCTTTGTTTACTAGTATAACTAATACAAACAGATCATAATCAAATCTATTCATTCAAATGAATTCATGTGTCTCAACAGAACTCAAAGAATCAGAATGAAGCAATCTGTAATTTTGATCTCAACAAACCAGAGAATTCCCATATACGATTATTAGGTCTACCTTTGAAATCAAATTTATCATTCTTCTTCAATTTCCATATTAACTTTCCCATTATCACACATCAGTGATTATTAACTCTTGATGTGACTAACAATTTATTTCTGTTTAAAATATTTTTCATTGTGTATATTTATTGTACATGGTAGTGTGTTACATAAGGACATTTTCATTCAAGTCTATATTGTACATTGTTGAAAGTTGAGCACATTCTCCCTCTCTTTCCTATCTTCATCAATTTCCTCCCACTTTACTCTCCTAGATGGTTTGGCTTCTCTTTTCCTGTCATATATCTGCACATGATTTTATTTTTCTATATAAATATCTGAACTACACATTGGGGACTGACTCAGTTCACTTCCTATGATCTTCACCAGCGGTATCCATTTCCTTTTGCAAATGACATAACATTTTCTTCTTTATGCCTGAAAAAAAAAATGTGCGTCCATGCCACATTTCCTTACCTAGTCCTCTGCTGTTCACATCTATATTTGTCCATAACTTAGGTATTGGGAATGATGTTGCAATAAGCATTACTGTGCAAGTGTCACTGTAGTACATTGACCTGGAGAATTTTAGGTAAATAACCAAGGGCATGTGGTAGATTTTAAATATTTTTAGCAACTTCCATACTAGTTTCCATAGTGGTTGGGCTACTGTACATTCCCTTTTACCAGAACCTCACAAATATTCATTATTATTTATTTATGTATTTTTTGATTTATTACTTTGCTAATAATTGCCACTCTTACCAGAGTGAGATAGAACATAGGATTTTGTTGTGGATGTGGTCGTGGTTATTTTAACTCTTTGTCTGTAGCCATGGATGACCTTGTATGTCATAAATTCTTGCCTCTAACCTCCCAACTTTTGGGATTATAGGCAGTGCCACAACACTTGGTCTATGTGTTGCTGGGGATTGTATTTAGTACTTCCTACCTGCTAGCCAAGTACTCAACCAACTGAGATACACCTGCATGTAGTTTTACTTTGCATTTCTCTGATATTAGTGAGGTTAAATGGTTTTGGGTTTTTTTTTTTTTTTTTTTTTTTTGTGTGTGTGTGTGTGTGTGTTTATTGACCATATTGTTTTATGTTATAGGGGCTTTCTGTTCATTTTATTAGCCCCTTCATTAGGTTGCTTGACTTATTTAGCATTTCTTTTCATAATTTTTTTGGTTCTTTATGTATTTTAGAAATTAGTGCTTTGTCAGGTATTTAGCTATACAGATTTAATTCCATCCTAGCCAGTGTCATCATTTGTCTGTGTCCTTTGGTGTGCAGAAACTTTTTACTTCCTGTTGAAAGCCTGGCTCATCCAAGGCTTTCTCAGAGGTTCTGATGAAAGTACAAAAGGAACATTGTTCTATGTCTTTGCCCAGGGTCAGACATGGCAAGGCCATTCCAGGGCTGGTAGTCAGGGGCTTGAAGGGGTTAAAATTTTGGTTCCTTTGAACTTGGCTTTTCCTCCTAAGAGGGTCGATTTATCAGTCTCAAGGCTATTGTGTGCTTAGTCTATGATGCTCTTGAATTATCTCATGTTCTCCTTGTGCAAAGTTGCTTGATTATCCTCCTGCTGATTTTGTCTAATTATATGATAGTTTTCTGCTGACTCTGTCCCATTTTTTCCCTGGAAATAGTATACGAGATATGTACTTTTTAATGAACTTGCTTGGCATAGGCCATCAGCTTAAGTAAGATCTCTCAATTCCAGCTTTTTTATCTTCTCATTTCCTGGTCATTCTACCTAGAACTGAAGAACCACCTGCTGGTCCAGGTCAACTTTTATGGGATCCCATTTGCCATTATTGACATTATCTCCTGAGCAACTAGCTATCTTATGTGTACCTGTATCTTAATGTATTTTCTCTCTATTGGTTTCAAGTTCAGGTATTACATTAGTGCCTTTCATCCATTAAGAGTTGGTCTTTGAATAAAATGAGAGATAGAAATCTAGTTTCAATATTCGACATGAAGAAATCCAATTTTGGGTTACTATTTGGTGAAGAGGCTGTCTTTCTTTAATACGTATTTTTGGTTTCTTTGTCACAATATGATGGCCGGATCAGGTGTGGTGGTCCACATCTTTAAGTCCTGCACTTGGGAAGCTGAAACAGGTGCATTTTTGTGAGTTCAGGCCTGGCTTGATCAACATTATGAATAGAACCTTGTTAGGAGGAAAAAAAAAAAAAAAAAAGAAAAAGAAAAAAAAGAAAGAAAGAAAATTCAGATGGCTGTAGCTGCAAGACATTATGTTATTCTATTCTATTCCATTCTATACTGTTGCATTGATCTGTCCATTTTTTGTATACTAGTATTTTGTTACTTTTGTTTCTATTGTTGTGAGTACAACTTGAACTCAAGTGACTTGATACTTCCAGCATTATTCTTTATTCTTAGGATTGGGTTGGCTTGACTATCTGGGATCTTTTGTCTACATGAATTTTAAGAATCTTTTTTTTTTTTTTTTTCTATTTCTGTAAAGACTTGCATGGGTGTAGTTGGATCTTTTTTTGTGACTGCCTACTCCCCAATAATGACATGGAGACTTATTATTGATTATGAAGTTTTAGGCTTGTTTTTAGCTAGTTCTAATAAATTAAACCATATTTTCAAATCGTTGTTTTGCCATGTGGCTTTTACCTCTGTCACATTTTCTGTGTCCTACTTCTTCTGCGTCTGTATTGCTTCTCTACTCTTCTTCTTCCCAGCATTCTCCCTGCCCCCAAAATTCTGCCTAGCTATTGGCTGTTCAGACTTATTAACTCAATCAGAGTGACTTTTTAAAAAAAAAAAAGTATATAAAAAGATTATTCCACAATGCATGGGAATATTGGTGGGGCTTGTACTGAATATGTAATTTGCTTTTTGTAATATAACCACTGTTACAATATGAATTCTACTGTTCTGTGAGCATGGGATGCCTTTATCTTAGTGTCTTCCATTTCTTCAGTATTTTAAAGTTTTTATTGTAGTGGTCTTTCATTTCCTTGGTTAGGTTAATTCCTTGGTAGTTTTTGAAGCAATTGCTGATGAGTTTGTTTCCTTATTTCCTAGCATTTTCTCAGTTTGTTATTACTACATACAAAGATTAATTTTTATATGCTAACTTTGTATTCTTACACTTGGCTCCATCGTATAATTAAGTAAGGGTTTTCTGGGAGAGTCTTTGGATCTCTTTTGTATAAAGTCATATCATCTGCAAATAAACTTTGATTTTTCTTTTTTATTTGTTCCCTTTCAATTTTTATCTTGTCTTATTCTTCTATTTAATACTTCTACTTTAGTCTATTAAGATAGAAAAAGATATTGTTCAATCTATTAAAGACTATTGAATAAGAATTAAGAAAGTGGACAACTTTGTCTTGAGGAAATGTTGGTGATTTTCCTCATTGAATATATGTTGGGTTAGTATTCTCTCTCTCTCTTTCTCTCTCTCTCTCTCTCTCTCTGTGTATGTATGTATGTGTGTGTGCATGTGTGTATGTGTGTGTATGTCACATGGGCAAAAGCACATACTGAGTTAAAATATGTTCCTTTTATTTATAATACCTTTTTATCTTTAAGGGAGGTTGGATCTTGTCAATAGCCTATTCTGCATTCATTGGTATAATCATGTGATTTCTGTCCTTGAGTTCACTTTTATGATATACTACATTTATAGATTTGTACTTGCAGAATCAACCTGTGTCTCTGATATGATATGATATGATAATTTTTGATGTGTTCTTAAATTTTGTTTGCAAATATTTTATGGAGAATGTTGGGACTTTTGTCTATCAGAGTCATTGGTCTATACTTATAAAGATTATTATTATTATTATTATTATTTTGTTTTTTGAGACAGAGTTTTGCTATAAAGTTCTGTCTATCCTGCAACTCACACAAATCTGATTCCTTTTGCCTACAAAGTATTGGGATTATAGGCATACACGATCACACCTGGCTATTATTTATTTTTAGTTAAAATATTTTACTTTTATTTTTAATTGTGTGTGGGTCCACAAGAGTCCAGTTGCCCACTGAGACCAGAATATAGCATTAGATTCCCAGAGCTGTAATTACAGACATTTGTGAGCATTTTGATGTGGATTCTGGGAGCCAAACTCAGGTCCTCTGCAAGAACAGCAAATGCTCTTAACTGCTAAGGCAGTGCTAGACCTCTAATACTTTCTGTGTGTATGTATGTATGTATGTATGTATGTATGTATGTATGTATATATGTTTGTATGTATTTTGGGTGTGTAAAAGCCCACACCTAGTGACACATTTTCTCCAAGAAGACCACACCTCTAATCTTCTAATCCTTCTCAAGTAGTGCCAGTCCCTGGTGATTTAGCATTAGCGTTCAAATACATAAGCCTGTGTGGGGCCATTCTTATTCAAATCCACCACATTCAACTCTCTAGTCCCCCATAGGCCAGTAGCCATATCATAATGCAAAAAGCACTCATTCCAACTTCAAAAGTGCCCATAGTCTACCACAGTCTCAACACTGTTTAAATCCAAAGTTCAAAGTGACTTCTGAGAGTCATGCAGTCTCTTAAGTATAACCCCCTGTAAAATCAAAATAAAAAAACAGATCATGTACTTCCAGCACACAATGGCACAGAATATACATTACCATTCCAAAAGGGAGGAAAGAGAGCATAATGAGGAAATACTGGACCAAAGTGAGATTTAAACCCAGCTGAGCAAACTCCAAATTCTGCATCTTGATGTCTAATGCATACTCTTCAGATCTTCAACTTCCAGCTTTGTTGACTGTAACACATTTCTCTCTCTTGGACTGGTTCCATACCCAGTCTGCAGCTTTCCTTGGCAGGTATCCCAGGACCCTGGCATCTCCAACATATTGGGGTCTCCAACAGAGCCAGGCTTTAACTTCACAGCTTCACATAGTGGCCTCACATCCGCAAAATAAGCAAAGGCCAACTTTCTGAATGTGGCTCTCTTCAAGTAGGACTCTTCAAGTAGAGTTTATCCTACAACATTTTGTTGTAACTGACACTGTTAGCTTGTATCTTTTTCTTAAAAACAATTCTTTATTTGAAAATAGACATTTTTTTTTCATACAGTGTGTCCTGATTATGTTTTCTCCTCCCTCTACACCTCCCCACCTCCCCACCTCCCCACTTCGCCTCCTATCCAGACCCACTCCTTTTTTGTTTCATTAGGAAGCAACACACTTCTAAGGGATAAATAATAAAACAAAATATAATAGTATTTTAAAAAAGCTAACATCAGAAAAGGACAAACAAAAACAAAAACAGCAACAACAAACAAAACAGAAGGAAAGAGAAGAAAATGCACAAGAAACAGATGTAGACACAGAGACCCACTCGTCCACACACCCAGGGATGCCATAAAACAAAATACACTGGACTGGAGGCCTTAATATATACCCAAAGGACCCAATAGGGTAAAAAGATAGAATAAAATATAAGAATAAATAAAAATAAAATTTTAAAACTCCAGACATGACATTATGAGACAAGGAACCGCTGAAGCTTCCATTGAGGTAGTTTTCTGCTGACTCTGTACTGCTGGGCCTGTACCCTACCCTAAGAGTAGTTTGTTTCCTAGATGAGACTTCCTTTAAGAAAACTAATTTTCATTTGCAAGTGGTTATCATTTGGAAATTGCTTCTGGTTTAAAAATGGAGCATGTGCCAACTTCTTTTAACTCTAATCCCATCTGGTGCAGACCTGTGTAGGCCCTGTGCATGCTGCCTCAGTCTGTGTGAGTTCACATACACTTTGATTCTGTTGATTTGGGGCCATGTTTCCTTGGTGTCCTCCGCTCCCTCTGGCTTTTACAGTCTTCTGCAGGGTTCCCTGAGCCCTGAAAGGAGAGATTTGGCCTGTTTTATGGTATTGTATTTTATGTTCTTTAAAAAGTACTATATAATCACTATGTCAGTGGATGGGTATGGCCAGAAGTCAACCTTGGGTGTTTCTCAGGAGAATCCCCTTGTTTGTTGTTTGTTTGTTTGTTTGTTTGTTTGGGGGAGATAAGAATTCTGACTGAGATATGAAAGTCAACATTTGGTTAGGCAGGTTGGTCAAAGATCACCCAGGGATCTGTCTATCTTCATTTTCCCAGTGCTGGGGCTATAAGCACATCCCATTATGCTTGACTCTTTTTTTATGTGGTTTCTGAGGTTCAAACTCAGGCCCTCATGCTTGGCAATAAACGCTATTAACTGAGCTGTCTTTCCAGGCTTGATGTATGTTTTTTAATATTCTCTTTATAGCTATAAATTCTTTTTGTCCATAAATTAAAATAATAACTTTCTTTTTTGAGAATGAAGTCATATTTTTCACCTATGAATTGGTATAATAGTATATTTCACTGGCTTGTGAGAATTTTTTAAAAACAATATACATTAATCATTTATTGTAGTGCTTAGAATGTGGTAAGCTTGTTTAAATGTTGGCTCTAAAACAGAAAAGAAGGTTGGAAATAAAAATGGGAGCATAAAATTCTCATCCACATGTAGAGTCTCTCAAGCCTGTTGTGTTCTCTGTATGAACTCCTCTTGTCTTTACTCAGTACCTACATCTAATAGACTTTATAGCTGACTTATGAAACAATTAGAGAGCCAAGATCAGAGGTTCTGAAATATACAAGGCAAGGCAGGATAGTAGTTAATTGGTGTAGATTTTTGTTCTTTCCAACATTCCCAGAAGTGTATGTTCTGATTCTTGGCTTCCTACTTTCAGCCTATTGTAAACAGCCTCTATGTAATAGTCTTACTAAACAGTGAGGACTAAGGTAGAGGGTTCTCATTCCTCGGGAAAAAAAAAAACAAAAACAAACAAACAAACAAAAAAACAAAAACAAAACTCCACCATCCAGATATATATCCTTAGACTAGAAATTTCTGGGGGAGGAGGGGTGAGAAATGCTGGGGTTTGATGAGGAGAGCAAAGAATTATTAGGACAGAGCATTGTGAGCTGTGAAACCATCCTTCTTCCCTTTATAGGAAGATGGGAGGTTGAGTAGGGACATGGTGCTGTGGACAGTGAGCATTTATAAAGGTAACAGAAGCTGATGCACTTGATCCTGGACAGAGGCATGCTGTGGCTCACTTTTGAAGGGGGTGTTGGTCTTAGGCGAAGAACATCACATTTGTGAACAAGAAAGATCTACCACTTGCAGGATACCATCCTGCCCCCAGTTTAGAGTTTATGTGATAGGAGTGAGGTCATCCTCTAACATGACTTATGGTATCTTGATCTCTCTAGATGTTGAGAGAATACACACACACACACACACACACACACACACACACACACATACACACATATATATGTATACACACACACATATACACACATATATATGTATATATACACACACACACACATATATATATATTCCTTCTGAGTAGAACATATCTGCTTAATGTGAATTTCCTTGACTATTGTAAAACAAATTCATATCTTATTCAGTTGTTTAGAACCTTTCAGTACCATCTAGGTGTATGCTTGTCTCTTTCAACTTAATCTAAATTAAAAAAAAAAGGCTGTGGTAAATAAATTTAGAAGAGCTTTTTAATCTCTTGATTTTTTGTTAGCAGCTGCAGCAATGTTTAGGAAACTTAGGAACAAAGGAGCAATCTGAAGTTGTTGGTTTGTGGTGTGGCCAACCAGAAGGCAAAGTAAAACCTTTGAAAAGCAAATGAAGACAGTAGAAGGTGAAGAGGGATCAGAACAACTGGGGCTTATGGGAGATAAGAGAGATGATGCATAGACCCAACTAGTGCATGATGTGTACACTGGCAGCATAATTTGTCCTAACTTTCCAGACCCTGTCTCATACCTTTGCTCCTCATTAGCCTTTGAGTGAATCCCAAATTACTATGTATTAGGCAGTTTTCCATCATTGTGACAAAATCCCTGAGAAAAATCAAGACATGGTTTTTAGTCTGTGGTTGCTTGAATTTGTTGTTTGTGGCCTGTGGAAGCCCAGGACATCATGACTGGTATGTACTGGAGGAAGCTTGCTTGCCTCACAGCAGCTGGGAAACAAATAGATAAGTTAACTGGTATTTTAGTGTGACTCGGTTTCTTTCTCTGTACCTAACTCTTGAAGTTTTTATACCTTCTGATAATGCCACAGCCTGGTGACCAAGACATCAATACATAGGTTTTTGTGAGACATTCTGAATCAAACTCTAATGTCCTTGCTCCAGGTAGCAATGGCTAACACCAGTGGTAAGGAAGGTTTAAAAGGAGGACTCAGGAAGATACTACCAAAAAGAAATGTTACAAGTATAAAAAAAGGGCAAAATTCTCACAGAAACTTTATTATACACAGTTTGATTGTGGTATATTTAGCACAAATGCTTTTAGATCCTATTTAATTATTAGTACAGCTATGTAGTAGGCAAAGCAGGCTTTTATGCCTTAAGATTAGAAACACTGTGTATAACATTGTTTCTATGGAAAAAATGCTTCTAAAGCTCCTACAATAGACTGCCAAAAGAACCTTTGAATGCAATCTGTCAGTTGTATTGGTCTGGCTGGGTTGAAGAGGGCCACCCTCTTCTCCAACTTTAATGGCTGCCTCTGTATGAAGAAGGCAATGTGTTTTATACAGACAGACAAGCCACACACTCTGAGTTTAAATAAAGATAAAGATTGGCTCCTTGAAGGAGAGCCTGTCTGCCTCAAGACAGGCCATATTTAATGAAACGTGGCACAAAATGGGCCTGCTGAAATGAGGCATTTGGTTATAAAGTTCTCTGCTAGTATCAGACCATCTGTGTTTACTTTTGTGTGAAAGCAATAGTTTCATTCTTATTTCAGATCAAAAATAGCATTGCTCAGTGTGATAAGGGGTGTAAAAAATAACAATAAATCAAAATTGGGAATTTATTTTTTTTTTTAACTGCTTGCCATTTTCAATGGAGAATATAAATGAAACATTAGAGTAAGAGGGAATGTGAAGGGGTGGTGGTTGACAGTTTGGTCATGTTTTATGTAACCTTGTTTTTCCTCTATATGAGCACATTATACCATCCATCAGGATAAATTAATATGTCTTGAGCCTTTAAAAACTGTAAAAGAAAATAATTTTAATGGCTCCAATAACAGCTCCAGATGAATGCTGGAAAACAGTTACTCCAAACTGTCAAAGAGCATATGTATTACTTGGCTCTGTTGTAACTGCAAATAAATGCTGCTTTTGTATGAAGTTCCCTTGATCACCAGTGGAAGAACCATAACACGTTTATTGTGAACAAAATTGGAATGAGAATGAGACATGTTAGAGCAGAATGGCACTAAGTCCTCCTTGCCAATTGAACTGCACTAAAGTAAGCCATCAAGACAATGAAAGGACTTGCTTAACAAGAGGAATAATTTAATCAAAGAGATTTGCAGAACTGTTTATAACACACCATGTTTATTTTCAAATGTAATTTTCTTATCATGTGGATAAGTTGACCCCAATCTAAACGTGTATGTTAAGGAGGAGAATCAACTGTGCTTCAGAAATGAGTTTGTTCAAGGCATAGAAATCAACTGAAAAGTGTTTATCATAAAGGCTAGTTCCATTGCTGTTTACCTCAGGTAAGGGGCTTCAAGGCACTGTTCTGTTTTGGAAAGGGGTGAATCATGCTATTATTTATTGCAGTTAATTGCTAATGTTTGTGAAAAGCACAGTATGCTTCACAACAGGTCTGAGTAATCCATGATGACCTTTTGTGATATCAAAGCTTTATCAATTAGAAGCTCCTGCTTGTAACTTCAGAGGAAGCCCAGTGAGTGCCATCAAAAGGAAAGATTATATTTAGCTTCTTATGCAATTGGGATTTTTTTTTTCTTGGCTACTTTCTTTTTCAAACTAAACTCTCTCTAGGGTGCTCCTTCCAAATCCACAAAACTAAGTGTATTCAGAATGGTTTTCAACATTGAGGAGTGTTATTTTTTTTAAGCAACAGCAGAAATTTCAGAGAAACAGTGACTATATTTTCCTGATAAACTCCTTTCTTGTTGAGGACCTCCCCTGTCTAAGTAACTTCCTGGTCAGTTTTCCCTCATCTATTTTGTTTTGTTGATATGGAATCTGTTTGTGAAGCTGTTAAATCCCTTCTTTAAGTGTGAATCAGTCCAGTAGGATTTGTTGTTTTTCCACTCACTGATCTCCACACAAGGCTTTTCACTTCTTGGGTTCCTGATTTTGCTGAGGCCGGGATAATGGTTAATGTCTCCTTGAAATTCTCTGCTCTGAAGTCTTCATAGGCGAGGCCAAGTTCTGCATTTCTCTGAGCATTTTGCCCTTTAGTTTTCCTTTTAAATCCAGCTCCCCATGTATTCCTTTTTATATTCTGTGATTTTGCCACTACCTGGGGCTAAGTCCTCAGCTTTCTTTCCCTTCTCTATAATCTTGGCACACTCAACTACTCCCAACTGTTTTCCAGACTTCCAGTCCACATTGTCTGACTCTTGCCAAACATTCTCATCATCTTTATCATGAATGTCTAAAAACAAACTTCTGACCTTCCTCAGAATCCTAAATTTCTGTCTGAATTACTAAATCTCCTTAGTAGATTCCTTCCAGGGGTCATTGCTGCAGTGTTTTGTAATAGAGCTAAGTGACAACTCTTCTTCCCCTATTCTCTGCCATTATGGTCTGGTATACATAGGCTGCATTTCTGCCCACTTCAGTGTTTATGATTTGATCAGGATCAATTGAGAGTATGCATCAGTGGAGTCGTCATTCTGGAACCTAAAGATCAGCAGGTTCTTAGCTAGGTTGTGCACTTGTTGTCACTTGATAAGTAGGGTTTGTTGATGCCTGTCTGTACTAGGATAGATATAGAAATGTTTTACAAATGCTAAGAAATGTTCTAAACTGTGGAAGAATTAAAATTAATGAAAGTTAGTTTTAAACTTTATGAAGCCTACATCCTAAAGTGAACATAAAGATAAAAAAAACAAGATGATATTTCTGCATAAACAAATAAAAAAGCTAAGCATAGCAACACACAACAGTATTCTGAAAGTAGTGGTGGCGAGAAGGAGAGATAAATTCAAAGCCAGTCAGGGCCATAGAGTAAGACACTGCCTCTAAACAAACAAAAGGATAAAGAAAGCAATATAAAAGAACAGAGGTACTATTTGCACACAATGATCAAAAATAATATGTGAGACAGTGTCTTGCTATGTAACCTGCTTCAACACTGTTGATCCTGTCCCTTCAATCTCCTGAGTCAAGTGTATGTATACAAAGATGTTAAAGCAAATATTTATAGCAACTTGTACAAACAGGAAGAAAACATTTTAAAAGCAACAGATGAATACATAAATAAACTGGAACATCACAATGGAATGAATGCCAGACAAAAATAGAACAGCTCAGTGGTCAAAGGGCCTGTCATACAAGCAGGAGGACAGGAGTTTAGATCCCAAGGACCCATGTAAATGGCAGGTGGTCTTAGTGACTCACCCATAAAGCAGAAACAGGGGATCCTTAGAGCAGGCTGTTCAGAGAGACTAGCCACCTCAAAGAGCTCTGTGTTTGATGGAGAGACTCTGCCTCAAGGAAACTAAGGTGGAATAGCAAGCAAGGAAGGTTCCCAGCTTCAACCATTGGCTCCACATTTTCTTGTGCTCACCTGTGAGCACAGTACACATGCCCGCTACAGTACACATGTGCAAACAGAAAGACAAAGAAGAGAAACATCAAACAAACTGAATTACTGCTACACTCAACATGGATATTATCAAAAGCATTCTGCTGTGTTTAAAGAGCTGGACTGCAAATTATTACCTATGTGCTATATTATTATTATTTATAGTATTTCAGAAAATGTCAAAAGCATGGTGACAACAAACCAAAATTAATCTAAACTCTGAGACACAGGGAGAAGTTTGATTGGATTGAAGCACAACAGAGATTTGAGGGCTTATGGAAATGTCCTATATTTTGATTATGGAAGTGATTTACAACTAATATACTCTTCAACATGTATTGAAGTTTGCATTTAGGTTGGGGAATCAAATTATACCTTTATGTAGATTTGAAAAAAATAGTTGACAAAAAATGATGTGTGGCACATTCTTAGATTGAGAGGAGTATAGGGTGCTCTGGGGCCACAACATAGATGGCTGCACAGAGTTCAAGGACTAAATGGAACAAACCATTTAGTCATAGCATAAGCAGGAACAGATTGGATGCTAGGGTTAAACAGAAGGAGAAAGGGTGTGCAGAGTCAACAGCATACACAAAACTTTAGAGGTAAGAAACTCGGGAGATGTTTGTGACAGATGACAGAGGGGGAAAGCAGTATGAAGAGACAGGCTGGAAAAAGTATGGGATCTGTGTAAGCTGGGGTTTTAACCCTGAAATTAAGTGATGTGACTTCTAATTTTTATGAGTGACTTTGATGTTTGGAGAATACATGGAAAGACATTGCATGATAAAATCTGCCATATGTTATTTGAAGTTCCAGGGAGACTAGATAGAGAGGGGTAGGTAAATTTCAGAAATATTCAGGTCACTGAATTTCCTAGGGGAGTAGAGAGATAAGGATGAATAGGGGGTAGGTTTTTTTTTTTTTATGTTTCTAGCTTGATATCTTGATAAAGATGGTACCATTTTTCTGAATAAAGAATAAAGAAGCAGAAAGAAGTTGGGAGCAAAATCAATGCTTCAGTTTTGTACTTACTAGTTATGAGGTGGACAGTGTACTTTCAGACTGCATTTAGAGTCAATTGGACATGTGAATGTCTTAGGGTTTCTATTGCTATGAAGAGACACCATTACCATGGCAGCTTTTGTAAAGGAAACATTTAATTGGGGCTGGCTTATAGTTTCAGAGGTTTAGTTCATTATAGTCATGGCAGGACAAGGCAGCATGCAGGCAGACATGGTGCTGGAAAAGAAGCTAAGAGTTCTACATCATGAGTTGAAGGTGGCAGGAAGTGAACTGCCAACTAGGCTTACCTTGAGCATAGGAGACCTCAAAACCTGCATCCACAGGGACACACTTCCTCCTTTAAGGCCATCCTTATTCCAACACAGCCATACCTCTTAATAATGCCACTCACTATTTTCTTTTAAACCACCTCCGTGGGTATGCTGTTTAGAAGGAAGGTCTAAGTTTCAGAACATACTCATACCTTCAGAATGTAGGTAACAGCTGAATCCACAGAATCATGACTGAGGCTAGATGGATGAGTGAAGTTAAGAGAGAAGGGGCCTATGGAAGAAAGCAAGGACAGAAAAAAATTAAGAGTATGACATTATTAAATTAAATACAAAAAAATGCTTTGACTCCAAAATTTAAGTTCAAGGACAAGTTACTGGGGAAAAGGATTTCTAGTTTTGTTTCCACAGAAAATGAAAAACTGTGGATTCCTTCCAGATTAATGTGGTTTGATCAAGCCAGACCGCTTGAAACAGAGTACCAGGTGATTCTACATTCAAAACAGCTGGACAAAGCAGCCTTACAGACTACAGCCAGGATTTCTGCATCTTCTTAGAATCCCCCCATGATAGCGCCCATTACCAGCAGGAAGTAGTTTGGAAAGAACGATGCCCAAATTCCCAAATATTGTGTATAAATGTTTGTTTTCATTTAAATGGACTTGGTTATATAAAATAAAAAGAGTATGACATTATTGATTCCACTAAAAGGAGTGACTGATTAGCAGTATCAAATGGTGCTGCTTTATTGAATAAGATGGTGTTTAATTATTATGCATTATAAAATTCAGGATATACTCATAAAGATTAATTACTTTAAAAGGGAAAGAAAATGGATGGTTTGATGGCTTGTGAACAGAATAGTGCATTGCATGTGAGATGGAAGAACTCAATTTTATACTACTTTGTTTTCTTCTTCTTCCTTTGGATTTTCCTCCATCGTTAGAGACCTTTAGAACACTAAACATTAAAGAGTTTTTTTAAATCCATATAAATACATTATAGGTGGAGAAGCTTACACAAGACAGTTCTTTGTTTACAAACTGAACAAGAACATGTTTTTGGCAGTTCTGGCTTTGTGAAGATGATCCACCTTAATCTCACCTATCCCTTTGGTCTCTTTCATGTTCTAAATGTTTTAGACTGAGCTTGAAGAGATCAATGGGGAAAGTATTTTGATCCCTCTACATAAAGCAAGAGTACTTGTTGATCAGGTAAGAGGATGAGTCACTTAGTCCATCAGAATTTTGTTTTAACTGAAATTTTAGTGCTTTCAAAGTCCTGGTCTATGAGGGAATGCTGGAACACAAGTCCGTTCTCCACATGCTGCCTCCCATTGCCTTTCCTGTTTCCTTGTGCTGTCTGCTCCCCATACCAACAAAAGGAAGAAGTAGAAAACTGGATGGTGAAAGAGGATAGTACATTGAAATTACAATTTAAAATGTAATAGAATATTTTTTAGAGAAATCAAGTGGGCTCTGTACAAATTTGTGCTTGTAGTAAGAAGATGATAAATTTTGTCTGTGGATATTGGTAATGGTGGTGAGGAGTGTTTCAAGAGAATATATCTTTGTTTCCTAGTTCCTGTGCAACAATTTTTCATCCTCTGATTTTGATGAGGGGTCTGCTACTTGTCAGTGTATGTGGTAGTATGTTGTTTATGACCTAATAAAGCCATTGAAGATCAGAATTCAAAGCTAGCAAAGTCATACAGGCTGGGCAATGGTGGCACACACCATTAATCCCAGGACTCATACCTTTAATCCTAACACTTGCCAATAAGCCTTCAGACACCTTGAGGTCAGATCTCCCCAGTCTTGGTAGAGGTAAGAACTCTCTAGATACTTGGCTGTTTTGCTTATCTGAAATTCAGCTTGAACGCCAATTATCTGCCTCTCGGTTTTTTTAAAATTTGTGCTACAAGTGTACGTTAGGGTCATCTACTTTCACTCTACCTCAGATGTACCCTGAAATACACAGTCCTTTTGAGACTTGCAGTCATGAGCTGGACCTTTGATTGCCTTGCTGAAGTCCTAATGGTCACCTTGGCATGTTCTAAAAGTCATTCTAGGACTATGATTTCTTCCACTCATCCCCTCTCCAACCCTGGTTGAACCTACACTTCAGGTTGTTTCCTGTAACTATCTGTGTATATAGTGTGCTCCAGGTCAATGGTTGTGGTTGTACCCCAATTTTCTCTGGGTGTGCACCCCACGCACAGTGGCTTTCCCACTCCATACAGCATTATTTCTTGAAACCTGGTGACTGGCTTGAGTATTGGGACTAGTGTCACTACTAACCAGTGGCTGAGCTATAGTTTCTCCATTCCAAAGAGGAGACACCCCTGCTCCCATTTCTTCCTTGTGTACTTTCATCAAGTGTACTGTTTTCAAAATTCTTTTACATCTTGCTGGCTACTCCTTTATCATAAATACTTTTATATTAAACTTCTACTCAATTTACTATGTGGTTCCTGATTATTTTTAACAGCCAAACTGATATGCTATCTTTTCCTTAATCTAAACACACATACACACACACACACACACACACACACACACACACACACACACACACACCGGATTAGTCTGATTATCCCTGATTTAGAACACTAACCAACAAATACAAAAAAACTTCCTCCAAACCAAAACAATGGCTGCTCCAGAGTGATCTTGACTCCTTCCTATCTTCCAATCATATTTCCCACTTTTCCTTTAGTAATTAAAGTAAACAGTTTTATACAACACAGGAAACCTAGACCTGGATTTGTTTTAGCTTTGTTGTTTGTCACTAGAAAATGGCATGCATTTTAGCCATCTAAAAGAGCAAATAATAGTAACTGTGCTACATACCTCATAGGGTTGTTGTAAAATAATGACCATTTAAGTTTTTGTCTCATGAAATTTATTGCTCTGGATTTTAGATAGAGTTTTCCACTTGTTTCCCTATAAAGAAATAATTAAAATTACTATCAAGAATTCATCTACTATTTCTGGATTGCAAAAAAAGGTAATAAGACAGTAATTTCCTTTTGAACTCAAAGTTGTGTCTTATTTTCATATTTTATTCTTTGATTTACACCTTAGATTGCTATAAAATTTTAAGGTATGGGAGGATGATTGTCTTTTCAATATCTGACTCTGGGGCAGCCCTCTATTGCTTACTAAACATATACATTTATATATAGGTATTATTGTATCAAACTATTATTCTTTGCCATTTGTATTGACTGTACATGTACAATGAATATGGAATCCCTTTGTAAACTATAACAGATATAAATGATATTTTCCAAAAGTAAACTAGAGGAGGAAAAACTTCTAAGATGGCAATTTCCAACTCAAAGCTAGTATCATTTCACAAGAATTCATTAAAACATTGAGAGGACCCTAAGTCTATAATAAAAGGTGAAGAGCACACCTGCTTTGTAGGAAGAGGCAGATTTCTCCACTTGCTCCTGGATTGAATGCATCTTCCTTGAATATCAGGTCAGCCTGTGGATGTTTCACCAGCAGGTGGCTCATCTGAATTCCTCATTATCTCAGATAGAATACTAAGGGGGAAAGCCAGTTCCAGGAACACTTGAAACATGAATACAAAAAAGGCTTTGAAAACTTGTTTTAAAACAACCTCCTTAGGGAGGAAATATAGGATTCCTTCTTTTGAAACCCAGAGAGGAAGCTAGTTTAACAGCATGTGAAAATGAAGAGAAGTAGCCATTCCAGTCTTCTTCAGAAAAAAGTATTACTTAACACTGCTTTAGTCCATGTATTTTTAAAGACCTTTGCAAATGTGCCCCCCTCATGTAACAAGCTTCTGATCAAAGCAAGTCAGACTCATCTTTCCATTTTCTAGAAGAGAACAAAAGAATGCCAGAGAAGTGACCCGCGATTTCCTTCTTGGCTCCCAGGGTAAATCAAAGGTGAAAGGAGGTTTTGAGACTTCGACACTGAGTTCTTGGCATCATTTCTTTACAATGTGTTATTTCCCATCTTGAACAAATCTCTACAAATTGGTTAACAGAATTCCTAATCTAAGAAACCAAGGTTGGAATCCTAAACAGAGACTTCTCATTGGGGAGGCTAGAGGTTTTATGAAAACTGTGATCCCTTTGGGTTGCAAGGCTTAGAGGGCTGCCCTAAAGAGTAGGCATGGCTCATGGGCTTCAAAGAAGAAAGTCCTGGCCTGGATTTGAAGCCGCACTCCTTCAGGACTGCTGGGGGTTACAGCAATATCACCATAGAGAGAAAATTTCAAACTGATGCTGGTGGAATTGGCAAGTGAGGAAGTGGTTCCACTTAGCTGTTAAGATTTTTGTCCAGTTTTCAAGTAGCCAGCCAGTCTTTGTGTGTTCAAATGCTTTTTTTCCCCTAGTGGGGAACCTGGCCAGTTTCCAATTTTTGACACTCTAATTTAAATTATGTACTTCTCTGCAATGTGAATCTATTTCAATATTGATGTAAGGCTGCTGACTGGAGCATTATTACCAAATACCCGATAGGCATCTCAATAAATATTTATTAATGGTAATGATAAGAGCGGTCTTCTTCAATATTTATGTTTGAAACATGAATCTACCAAGACTGCAAAGGGGAAAACTTTCAGATAATTACATTTTCAGTTATAGCTAGTGACTTATTTCCTGAAGTCTCAAGTTATGTAGAGATATGGTTATGGTATATTTTTTAAAATCTCAAGGTTATTGGCGAAGTTTAGTCCTACCTTATAGATGGAAGAGTATGAATAATAGAAGGGGTGATTTGCAAAATGTCTCAAGGTGTATTGTATTAAGACCCTTGCTTCCAAATTTCACTCAAGCAGCTTGACATTGGGAGTTAAATGGTAGCTCACATGTATAAAATTATCTTGCCTAAAATTTGACTTTGAAAAGTGAATTGTGATGCTGACAGGTCCCTTCCCTGTTGAACTTACTCTATGATCATTTATTCTTCATGAATTAGAGGGTTATATCACCTATTTATATTCCTTCTCTATTTTTCAGCTTAATAGATACAGAAATCAAGCCAATATTTTGTTTAGTATACAGACCCATAATTTTGAAAGCATAGCAGTTGAAGTTAGAATAGTTGTTAGTAATTTCTTAGTCAAAGTAGAAATTGATTCTGGCAGTCATTTTAGAAGTAAATTTGGTAGACATTTTAGAAATAATTCATATGTTTAGTTTTGTAATTTCATATATGAATGAAATGAGTAACTGGGTTGTGTATTTTTAAATAATAGAAATAAATGAAACAAATTAATTTTGTACTTTGTTTCTTGTAAAAAATCTATAACATAAACTATATCCAAGTATTAGGTATCCTTATTACTTTTTTTAAACAGACACATCTGAGACATTTATTAAAATGTGAAATCCTATCACAGATCTACTGAACACAATTCTCAACACTGGGGCCAAACATCTGTGTTTTCCTAAGTGTCTAGGTGACTTCAATGTTAGGAGGTGGGGAAGTAAAATAGAGCCAAGGGAGATAATCAAGGACAGATGTGCTGTGGTATCCCAGTCAGGTCTTGGAGGTTATTCATGAGGGGCAGCAATGTAAATTGACACTATTCATATGAGTTGCTTTTATAAATTACTTATCTAGGCAATTAGTCCCACTATCAAGGAAGATATGTGAGACTAAATATTCTTAGAATTATATAATTATAAAAGACAAGTTGGAAGGGTATCAAATACATATAACTTATTCTTTAGAACCTTGATATTTACTACTGGTTTTGATATATGTGTGAACCCATATAAACAGTTCTTATTTTCCTTTTGTGATTTATATAAAAATTAATGTGCGGAGGAAAAACTCAGGCAAAAACTATCAATAGTGCTAATATAGTTAGAATCACAGACCCACAGCACAGAATGCTTTTATGTTAAAATGAGAATAGAAAATGTGATGTACTTTGGTTAAGTGTGATGCTTTGTATTGTTTTGTTTCTCAAGAGAGGGTTTCTGTGTTTTGTGAGATACTCACTTTCTCTGCTTCTGTGGCACTGACCACGCCCATTAGGGGGTGGAGCCATGGGCGGAAGTGACCTGTGGAACTAGGTCTGAGGAGGTGCAGGGGAATGCTCTCTTGCTGGTGGGACATGGAGAGGAGAGTATCTGGTGGAACCTGCTGGTGTTCATCTATCTAGGTGGTAAGTTATTTCTCCCTCAATAAGCATCTGTTCAGCCTATTTTTTTTATGCTGATCCTTATTAAACCATGATATCTGGTGTCAGAAGTAGGATCAGGATTTTCATGGGACCTGGGTTTCACCCAGGCAGCAGTCGCCATTCCCTTCCCCCTGACCAGGCAGACACCGCAGCTTGTGAGACATTTGTGTCTGCCCCACAACTCCTTTATATCCACCGAGGCGCTGAGACCAGTGCTCATCTCCTGCACATTCCCTCACTTTGCTTTTGCACAGAACCCTGCGGCACCCACTCTGCTCGTTTGTTCCCGTGCACTACCTGGCCTCTGGGCCTGCCCTGTTTGTGTGTTCGTGGCCTGGAGGCGCCAGTTGCAAATGATACCTGTTAGCCCTGTGGTCCCAGCAATTTGCACAAGGCTCGTTTCACTCCTTCATTTAACAAAATTTCGCTTGCCTTAGTTTGTTAAGAGCTATTCTACAAGGACTGTGATCAGAAGGATGGTCTGCTCTCGGGTGCTATTTGGTGGTACACCTCCAGGTGTAACTACCACAAGTTGACATCTACAATTAGAAACATCAAAGTTCCAAGACAGCAGAATTACATGAAAGGTAATTGTAACATCCTTTGCAATTTAAGCTGATATAATATATGAGATCAATTGTTCCATACCTATGGTGGATAATTTTATAATGCAGGAATTTAGGAATTCTTTTACTTCATTTATAGAAGGAATTTTAGCAGAAGAAAATTATGACTGGACCATAAATACATTTTTTTTTGTAATAGCAATAGGTTTCATCATTAATATGATATTCTTAAATAAATGGTTTGAGATTAGAGCAGGCAATAAAGAACTTGTATAAACTATAGGAGTAACAAGGATTCAAAATATTTAAAATGACAATAGAGAGCAAAAAAGAACACAAAGCATAGAATGCTTAGAAAAAAGGTTCAGAATATTGAAGATGGCAATAGAGAACTGACAGGTAGAATACAAAACATGGGACATATGACCAAGTAGAAAACAGAATTTGTTCTATGTCCGATGCCTCAATAACCAAAATAGAAAGAATGCAATACATTAACATGCTAGCAGAAACAGCTCATTCCTGGTCAGATGAAGCTACTAATAAGGTTAAAAAAACTGGAATATCAGATGGAAAGAGTAGCAGATAGAATCTATTTCATGTCTGTGGATAATGGCAAGCTAGTGGATAAAACATTGTTTCTGGAAGGCAGTTTACATGCCATTTAGATAATCAAAGGATGAGAATATTAAAAACATGGAATGACTCATAGTTGTAAAAAACAAGAAACTGACAGATTCAATGAAGTCTTTGGAAAATTCTGTGGTTCAAGAAGTTCAAACACTCAGAAAAACAATGAATAAATTGCAGACCTTAGAAGACCTTTGATCTAATAAACCAAAGAAGAGGTACAGAAAATAGGACATAAGAGAGATTTAAAATTTCCTACATCCTTCAGGGTCAGAAGAGACCTGCTTAAGGTCTTTATGTCATCTCCTATGGCTTTCCCTGTACCTGTTACTGAAAAATCAACAAGAAGACATCCAAAAAGTTCCCTTGCATATCAGTGGGAACCAATACGTATGATAGATTTAAAAGGTATAAAGGAAGCAGTAGTCTCTTATGGCACGCACTCACCTGTTACGAGTAGGTTTTTCCCTGCTGGTCTTGTTCACCGCCATGCCAGCTCCCAATAATACAGAGACTCTGTATTTGATATAATGTTGTTGGCCAGTTACTAGTTCCTTATTGGCTAGCTCTGTCTTAAATATTAACCCATTTCTATTATACGTGGTCTCATCTTACTGGAGAGAGGGGCCAGTGTTCCTTTCTCTCAGTACACCATCTTGGACCTTCTCCCTACTACTTCCTCTCTCCTCCTAGTCTCCTAGTCCCACCTGTCTTGCTTTGCTATTGGCCAACAGTGCTTTATTCATTAAACAATAAGAGAAACATATTTACAGAATGACATCTTCCATGACTTACCATATATGAAGCAATTAATAGAATCATGGGCAAGGAATAACAAGGTAACCCCTAAGGACTGGGATCAGTTAATATCAGCTGTCCTTGAAAACTCCTCTCAATTAGAATGGAGAGCTTTATGGAGAGAGGAAGCAAAAGCTCTTCAAATACAGGGCTTAAAGAAATGTTATAAAGCTCCCCAAGATAAATTCTTGGTGAGGGTATTTATGCTGACCCAGAAACTCAAGCTGCCTATGATGAACATATCTTGTCTCTATGCAGTATAGCAGGTTTGAATGCTTGGGATAAGGTTCATGAACTAGGGGAGAGGATAGAATCCCATACCAAGATAAGGCAAGGACCCAGAGAACACTTTAGTGTGTTCTAGAAATAATGTCTAGGGCAGTACAATTGGAGGTAGCAGACACAGATTCTAGGCGAATACTCATAGAATCATTAGCTTATGAGAATGGGAATCCACAATGCAAACAAGTTCCTTGGCCTTTAAAATTCAGATCAGCACCCTTGGATGAATGGCTATATACAGCCAACATTGAGTATAATGACAAAAACACTGAAGCTTGGGTAGGATAAGCCACATCTAAAGGTCTGAGAAGACATGAAGATAAAGAAGTTTTGACTATGGTGACATAGAAGCTTGGGTAGGAGAAGCCATCTCCAACGGTTTGAAAAGACATCAAAATGTCAGATGCCTTAACTGTGGTAAGATAGGACATCTAAAAAGAAATTGTAGGCAAAGCATCTCCAGAAATAACACTCCCAGGAATGAATCAAACAGAAGGCCTCAGCCTTCTGGGTAACATAGAAGGTGTAGCAAAGGCCAACACTGGACAAATGAGTATAGATCAACCAAAGACAAGCAAGGAAGCCATTTACAATTGGGAAACTGCTTGAGGGGGCCTCTCAAAGGCCTCCATGTAAAAGGTAGTCCAAACATTCCCAGTCACGGTAGAGGGAAATCTCCCACAGGAAAATTAGAAAATCCAGTGCCTATTGTAAAAACTCATACCGCTCTGGATGACAAACTAGTGATGGAAGTTTAATCAAACATAAAAGAATGAAACAAAAAAACGTGTATTTTGGCAAACCTTTATAAAGAGTCAAAGACCTAGATTGATAGTTGAGATGAATAACAGATTATTTGCAGGCATTGTTGACACAGGAGCTGATGTAACTATCATAACTAATAAAACTTGGCCTCGAAAATGGCCCCAGCAAGAGGTAAATGTTCAGTTCTTAGGGATTAGAACCCTGTCTCAGGTAAAACAGAGCATGAGATGGACTGAATGTGTAGGACCAGAAGGACACAGAGGAAGGTTGAGACCATATGTGGCGAATATAGTGATAAATTTATGGGACCGTGGTCTATTACAACAATGGAATATGCAGATTAACATTCCTCCAGTATTAGATAGTAACCACAAACAACATCATGATTGTGGAAAAAATAAAGTGCTATACAAGACAGACACCAAATATCCAGGCTGTACAAAAACAGGATACAAGTGCCAAACAAACAGAGGAACCAAAAAGCCCTACCCTTAAAATGGCTAACAGATGAACCTCTCTGGGTAGGGCAATGGCCTATGACCTCTGAGAAGTTTGAGGCTTTAGAAAACCTGGTTCAGGAACAGCTAAATGCTGGACATATTGAGGAATCTACCAGCCTTTGGAACTCTCCTGTATTTGTTATCAAAAAGAAATCTGGTAAATGGAGAATGTTTACAGACCTGAGAGTCATCAATAAAGTTATACAGCCAGTGGGCTCTCTGCAGCCTGGAATGCCCTTGCCTTCTTTGATACCTAAAGAATGGCCTATTATAGTTATTGATTTAAAGGATTGCTTTTTCACTATACCTTTACAAGATCAAGATAAAGAGAAATTTGCCTTTACAGTACCTAATTATGATAATTCTCAACCGATGAAGAGGTATCAATAGGAGGTTTTGCCACAGGGAATGCTAAATAGCCCCACCCTGTGTCAATATTTTGTACAAAACCATTGGAAATAATTTGTAAACAGTTTCCACAATCCATAATCTATCATTACATGGATGATATATTGTTAGCTGATTCCAAAGTAGGCAACATATTGAAAAAATGTTTGAGAAAGTAAAGGAAGTTTTACCTCGCTGGGGATTACAAATTGCACCTGAAAAAAATTACAAAAAGAAGATTACATCAACTATTTACGATATAAAATAAGTCTACACAAAATTAAATCAAAAAAAGTACAGGTTAGGAGAGATTGCTACCAGACAATTAATGATCTTCAAAAATTACTAGGAGAGATTTCTCAACTTCAAACCATTATTGGAGTAGAAGGGCTTGATTTATAAAACTTGAAAATTGCCTTAAAAGGGGACAAGGACTTGAGTAGTTCACAAATACTATCAGCTGAAGCTGAAAAGTAATTAGAATGGGTAGAAAAGAGGATACTAGAAGCACATGTGGACCGTGTGGATCAAAAGTTAGACTATATTCTGGTTGTATTACCATCTAGAGAATATCCTTCAGGGATTTTGATGCAGAGAGAAGATATCATATTAGAATGGCTATTTCTACCACATAAACAGAAAAAAAAAACTAAAAGCATGTATAGAAAAGATCTCTGACTTGATTATAAAAGGTAAATTAAGACTCTGCCAAAAAACAGGAAGGGACCCAGCAGAAATTATAGTACCTGTACTAATGAGGAAATTTCCTTCATATGGAAAGATAATGAATATTGGCAGAGTACGTGCAGTAATTTTTTGGGAATGATTAGCAACTATTATCCCAAAAGTGAAAGAATCAAATTCATAATGAAAATGATTTGGATTATTCCATGCATTGTAAGAAAAACACCTATCTCTGGAGTTTTTACATTCTACACTGATACAAACAAATCAGGTAAGGCAGGATACAAATCAGGAAAAATAAGTAAAGTGGTTCAACCCCTTACAATTCTGTACAAAAGGCAGAATCATATGTCATTTTTTTTGAGTATCATAACATAAACACACAACTGGTATACTACACAATCCTACAGGACAAGCAGTCGTTGAAAGATCCAATCATACTTTAAAAGTATGCTCCATAAACAAGCAGGAGGAACCACGACACCCAAACACAGATTACATAATGCTTTATTAACATTAAACTTTCTTACTGCTAATTAAAAAGGAAAAACAGTGGCTGAAAGACACTGGACAATAGAAAAAACTTCTGAACTAAATCAGCTGGTGTACTTCAAGTACTTCAAGGATGTATTGACCTCAGTATGGAAACTAGGATATGTGTTATGTTGGGGTAATATATATATTACTTAGGTGTTTAGGTGTTTGTCCTTGCTTTTCTCAGGGAAGTTTCAATCAGTTTTTTTTTTTTGCTAAGTTCCTGAGTATTACAGGTTATCTTCACCCATGTTTCCTATACCTATGAGATTAGTCAGACATAGATGCTTAATCTTCAAACACTTCATGGACCTGCAGAACATGGCATTTAAATGTTTTAATATTAGTACTCTGTTAACATGAGACACTGTTGCTCCTGACAGCACCATGTACTTTCTCAAAAATATGTTGGACACTGTTGTTGCTCGTTCTGGAGTCTATCCTCACTTTGGCTAATGGCCTCTTGGGCAAAGAACAGCCCCTACCTTCTGATTTGGATGTGTGGCCCTATGTGCTTGCAGGAGACAAACATAGAAGATTGATGGATTTTTCCTGTGATGAATATGAGATATCCTTCTTCATCTCCTTTGATTAAATTTAGTTTGAAGTCTATGTTGTGAGATATTAGGATAGCTACAGCAGCTTGTTTCTTGAGTTCATTTGATTGGAAAATCTTTTCCTAACACTTTATTCTGAGGTAATGTCTCAAAGCCAGAAGGCTCTGGATAGATCTTCTACAGACACTAAGAGACCAAGGATGCCAGCACAAACTACTATGCCCAGCAAAGCTTTCAATCACCATAGATATTCTATGACCAAACCAGATTTAAACATTGCATATCCACAAATTCAGTATTGCAGAAAGTACTGGAAGTTAGCTACTCCCACAAAAACATAGGCAGTAGATAATACCACATTAACAAAACTCCAAAAAGGGAAACACACACACACACACACACAAATACCACCACTACCACCAAATCAAAAAAATGACAGAAATTGGCAATCACTGGTCAGTAAGTTTTTAAAGGGCCTGTTTGGGTAACTATTTGTACAAGATTCAGTATTCCTTTCATAATATTATCTGCCTTCTATTTAAATAAAAACTGTAGTAGTCAAGTTATTTGAAATCAATAACTCCAAATGTGGCTCAGTCCCATAAAGGGCTGTTTCTCATTTACAAGCCACAGTGTCAAGGGCAGGTTGATCTTTGCTAGATGAAGGCATCCAGTCTTTTTTTGAAAAATCATTTTACCACTCCCTAAAGCATTCATATGGAGGGAGGGAGGAAGAGAAGAAGGGAAGAGGGGAGGAAAGTAGGGAGAGAGAGAAAATATATATATAAAAAATATATATATATCCCCCCACCCCGCCATGGAGGTGACTTTTATCATCTTCTCTGGCATTCTGCTTCAGAGCGTGAGTCACAGGACCTGAGAGACCCTGTTGTTCAATACTCCACTAAGAAAGAAAAGAACAAAATAGACATGGTGGCTCATGCCTACAACCTCCAGAACTTGGGATATGGGAGGAAGTAAAAAATCACACCAACCTGAACTACTGAGTCAAACCCTGTGTTCAAAAAACCCAAGGGCTGAGGATGTAGCTCCGTGGTAGTAAAGTGCTTAACAGATTTCCCAGTGCCATGGGGTCTCTGTCCAGCAAAAGAACTAACAGAGCAGGTTTCTACCAGAATGGATCATTCTCAGGACCACTCACCAAATGTGTTACTAGGAAGTAGGGCACTGCTTAAATAAATAATCTGACATGAGTATTTCACAATTATGTGTATTCTTTTTAGTCAGGCATTGATGACTACTGTCTTTAAATGGCCTAGGGCAGATACCAATCAAACATTTTTATTTATTTTATTCGTTCAATACAATACCCTGCTATGCAGCCCTGGCTAATATCAAACCCCTTGGTACCACTCACTGTCTTAGCCTCTCCATAGCCTCACTAGTACTGGGATTACAGGTATCCACCCTTCCTGGCCTAACACAAAATCGTTTTTTAACTGCACTCCAGTAAGAAATACCCCTTTCCTCTCTCCCCACCTTTCTGCCACTGCTTCTCTGTTCTTGTCCTTTAGGCCATATTAATGGTTTCATGTTTCTGTTTTGTTTTGTTTTGTTTTTTGACAGGGGGTCTCTTTTATTTTCCATCTCTAGCAGAGCTTCTGATGCTGATGTGAGATGCTTAGAGGACTCTGAGTCTGAGGCTTCTTCACATTAGATGGCTCTCACAGCAGACCTCTGTGCACATACATGCTTACTGTGTCACCTGATCACCATATGCCCTTCTCTCCAGCCAGACCAGGTTTCACAAATAAAAAGTTAGAAAGAATGTTAAGCAAATATATGCAGATCTTTTGGTATGATTATGTCCCTTATGATATTTGGAACAAATCACACTAAAATATTCTTGACATTGATTCTCTATTTTTTAAATCTGTCTATCCTACCTATGGGTCATGGGTAGATGCAGATAAGAAAGGCTTTTAACTGCTATTTATTTGCTTTTATTTTGTGTGTATGAGTGTCTGAATTGTATGTATGTGTTCCATGTACATGCTTTGTGCTTGTGAATGCCAGAAAAGCCCTGGAATTGAAAATAGAGATGGCTGTGAGCCACCATGAGGGTCCTGGGACTTTTGTGTCTTCTGCAAGAGCAGCAAGTGCTCTTAACCCTGAGTATTTATTTATGTTGCATACTGATGATAAGAAATCAGACACTTTATATAGATTTCAGGGACAGAAACAGTGTCTGTGAGTTGGGTAGTGAATGGAGAGAAACTGTCCTCAAGGTCAGTTGGAGATACTGAGATACTAGAGTAATAGCTTGGATGGGGTCATGTAGAAGAGAGAACTTGTATTTGAATGATAATGTCCCCAAGTTTTAGACTTGGGAGAGGAAGTATGCCCCTGGGTCAGACTTTGAGATAATATCCATGGCCCATTTCCGGTCTGTGCTCTATTTCCTGTGTATGGTTGAATGTTATTGCTCAGCTCACTGTTCCTGCTGACTTGCCTTCCCATAAACCAAAATGAACTCATTAACTCACTCTTGGTGATGGCATTTTATTACAGCAACAGAATAGTAACCAATACAGTAGTGCACAGGAGTGAGTGGGCAAAAGAAGTATTCCTGGAGTTTTTAATTTTGAGACAATGGCATTGAATACACTCT
Organism: Phodopus roborovskii; assembly: GCF_943737965.1. Taxonomy (NCBI): domain Eukaryota; kingdom Metazoa; phylum Chordata; class Mammalia; order Rodentia; family Cricetidae; genus Phodopus; species Phodopus roborovskii. The sequence goes on along the minus strand of NW_026126683.1, from coordinate 776,833 downwards.
GCTGATCTTAGCCTCCTGAATGCTGGGATTACACGTGTGGGGTGTGACTCTTGACTACTGAGGTCTCACAGTGGCAGGAATCCTGGCCCACTGATGCCTCGTATCCTTTATCTGCACCTCTGGGGATCACACTTCTTTCCTCTGAGCTCCGTTGTAAATTCTTTCTTAGCTTATGAATCTTGCTGGGAGCATAAAGGCGGGGAGAACCTTTAGTGAAATAAAAGGCACTCTGGTGGTAGGGAATGTGTTCTTTGAACTTTTTAGAAATTATGAATGGTTTTACCATAGGAACCTGGACTTAAGTGCTAGCTGTGTTCTATGGAAAAGATTCCACAAGAAAACCCTTAGGAGGTTATTAAAACGAGATTCTCATGATTTTGTGGATGTAGGATGAAGCTCTGACTTCCACATTTGTTTGTTAAAACCTCTCAGAATCACACTTTGTAAAAATATTTTGACCACATTTAGCATATTATATAGTACTTTACAAACAAACAGGTTGATATCGTATTACTAAATTATGCTAGGCGTTGGTGGCACATGCCTTTTATCTCAGCACTCGGGAGGTAGAGGCACTTGGATCTCTATGAGTTCTAGGCCAGCCTGGTCTACAGATCTAGTTCCATGACAGACTCCAAAGCAATACAGAGAAACCCTGTCTTGAAAAACATACAAACAAACAAAAAAGAAACAAACCAAAAAACCAACAGAAATGTAAATTGTAATATATAACAGAAATAGCAGAAGCATGAGCACAGTATAAGTTTAATTAGTGTCTTAGTTACTGTTCTATTGCTGTGAAGAGACACCATACCAAAGCAATTTATATAAGAAAGCATTTAACAGGGGACTCACTTGCAGTTTCAGAGAATGAGTCTATGGTCATCATGGCCAGAACATAGCATGCTTGGTGGTAAAGCAGTAGCTGAAAGTTTCTGTGTGATTGGCAGGATGGAGTTAAAGCAAGAGGAAGTCAGAGCTGTGCCTGGTGTGAGCGTTTGAACCCTCAAAGCCCATCCCCAATGGCACACCACTTTCAACCAGGGCACATCTTCTCATCCTTCCCAAATACCTTTCCAACTGGGATGGGAGCCAAGCATTCAAATGTATGAGCCTCTGTATGCTATTCTCATTCAAATAATCACAATTGACATTAATAAGTTGGGAAGGGTCTTTTATTTTTACATATTTATTTTCAACTAAAACTCAGTTGCAAAATTCAGTCTATATTCTTTAGAAAGACTTTTGGACCCCAGGCCCTTCCCACATTAGAGGTATGACTAATGAAAGTGCCATTTAGTGGCTAATAAAGTTTGTGCTCAAAACAAGTTGACTAAAATTCTGGAGTTTCATTTTCATTTTACCAGCTTAAAACACTAGTTTTAGAAAATGGCAGGAATGGTCTCTTGTCTGAAATTACTTCAGCCTACACAACTGTGATTTCTCCATCTCTGAATCAACCAGCAAGGACACAAGGTTGTTCTGTTGGTAGGAATGATTCCAGGTTTGCTATCAAGACTTTGTACAGTATTTGGTCCTCATTCATTTGTTATTCAGCCATTTAAATACCAAGTCAAGATTTATTCATTAATTGCCAACTAGGACTAAGTCACTATGTTGAGGAATCTAAGATTAATCAGATTGGATTTTCTGTTGTTTTAAGGCTTGCTGTTTAATAGGGACCATATGCATCAATAGCTCTAATTAAAGTGATTTTTTTGAGATTTATAAAGATGATCCTATCATGATCCCAATCACAAGGCTCTTATATCCTATTAGAGGAAACAGGAAATTTCAAGTGCTACAGATTTGGGGAGCTAAGACATGTATTTAGAAATGAAATAATGGAAGATGTTAGCTGAGTTTCCAGGCTCAGTTTGCCGGTGTTCGAAGAAAGCTGTGTCTCAGGTTTAGTGCTCTCTGCCTTCCCACCTGTCACAGATCTGCATGTTCTAGAATCAACAGACACTGGCTAATATAGAAGGTAACGAATTAGATTCATTTTCAAGACCCCCCACCTCCCAACAGCAACTCAGCAGTTTTATGAAAGACAGACTGAGCCTGCCACTGTAGTTATCATTCAGTCAGGTAGTAAAAACAAAGGCAATAGCAAACCCATATAGATTTTAGTTATCTTATACAGTAATAGCTGCAAAAACAAACAAACAAACACAAAACCACAAAAACAAAACTCTAGTGGATAGTTGATAAATTTGATGATTAAAAAAAGGTGATACCACAAGTTGAACAACAAAGCAATACTTCTGTTTGAATTTAGAGCTGGTAAGCTAATAGTGATCTTACAGCTTTAAATTTTGTAGTGTTGTCAACCCCATCACTATCACTGTCTTCCCCCAGGGCCGTGAAAGATTAATTTACCATAAGTCTTTTCAAACTTTCAGAGGCTTATTTCATTTTAGTGTTTTGAATTTATGGGATTTTCCCCCCAGCACTTTTCTGACTTCATATTCTGAGGACTGAGATGGAATGGGGAATTTAAAACATGATTTATAAACCAAATTATTTAGATGACATTACTTTTACTTAATACATTTTGCAAGGGGGAAATTGAGAGCCTTTTTCTTACTTTGTGTATATGTGTGTGTGTGTGTGTGTGCATGTGTGTATGTTCTTTTTCATGAATGTGGGCTCACTGTGCAGGTGAATGTACCTGTGTGTACTTCAGTGTGGAAACTAGAGGTTGAAATCTGCTGTCTTCCTTGACTGTTCTCTACTTTATTGATGGAGGTGTGGCCTCTATCTCATTTTAACTTTTATTCTTCTCTCATACATAACTTCCAGATTGTAGTTTCCCCTCTTTCCACTCCTCCTAGTCCCTCCCCCTCCTTCTCTCTGTGCCAGATCAACCAGCTCAACTCCTCTTCTTCTTCCCTCCAGAAAAAGGAGGAGAAGAGGAAGAAGTAGAAGAATTAAAAGCAGGGATAGTCACCATGCATGGAAGCATGGTCTTTTGCTGAACTCAGGATCTCACCCATTGGCTAGTCTTGGGAGCCATTTTGCTTTGGGTAGCCCCTATTTCCGCTTCAGAAGGTGGGATAACAAGTGGGCTGCCATGACCTTTTGGCATTTTGGTCGGTATTGGGGATTCAAACCTTAGTCCGCATACTTGCACAGTAAGTACTTTACTCACTAAGCCATATCCCTAACCTCCAAGCTTAGATTATTAATTAAAAAATTTCCCAAACCATGAGCAAATGAAAATCTCTAATCTGGCACCTTATATTGTAATGCATTAATGACAGTGATATATTTAACTTGGCCCTATCTTTAAAATAGATATAAGAAAATACTTTAGGTAAATAATGGTATAAAATAGTAATTATATTTATCTATTAATATGATAAATTTGTCTATCTATCTATCCATCTATCTATCCTGCTTAGAGGTTCCATTTAGCTATACAGTCATACAATCATGGAGGTCATTTGTGGGTACTTTTGTAGTCTGTAATGATGTGAGCAGTATTGTCAATGGGATGTGGGCTTACACCAGCTTCATAGCTCTGATGCAGTCTTTCAGAGTCTTGTGCTTTTCTAAAAAGGGAAAAACCAGCTGTAAACAAGTTTTTCCTTCTGAGCTATGTCCTTAGAATGGGACATGGTAGCCTCTCTGTGATGTGGTGGACACTGTCCTTACATCACCCGCCAGTCACAGAACTTGCCACTACTCCTCAGCCTTGTTAGGTAAACAACTTTTCTTCTTTGAAGATAAAATATACATTTGTATTTAATGATTATTGTCAGCAATTGAACTAGAACCCTGACATAAACTAGCCAACTAATAAATAAGATTTAGATACATAACTTTTCATAAAATTGCTCCACCCATTCATCATCCATCCACTCATTCATTCATTTCAACAGATGGTTATTAAGCATCAGGTATCATTCAGGTACTGGAATTTCAACAGCCCTGAGAAGGAACACAGCCTCACTTATAAAATAATGAAAAAAATAGACACCATCCTGGTCCATATGCTTACATTATAGTGTATAGATACAGACAATGAACAATAGATAAGCCAAGTGAACAGTATTGACATGGAGAAAATAATATGGAGAAGAAAGAAGTTTTGGGGCAAAGGAGTGTGTTCATATTTGAACACAATGGCCAGAGAAGATTTCAGTGAAAAGGTGATATTTGAACAAAGCTCAAAAGGCAGGGAAGGAATGAGTCATGTCAATATATCCAGGGAAGAGTGTTCTAAGAAGAGAAAGCAGAAAGGAGGAAGACCTAAAGGTATGTGGTTGCATGGTGCTTGAAACAGAACAATAAGGAAACTACTAAGGCAGGAGGAACAGCGGGGGAAGGGTACAGGTATAGGGATCAAATATGTCATAGTGCCAGATTACAGAGGTCATAATAAGGGATGTGCCATTTCCAATGAGAAAGAAGAGTTACTGGATTTGATGATCAGGCAGAGAAATAACACTATTTGATTTGTGCTTCAAAATAAATCACTATATCTCTTTCCTTGATCAAGCTCATCAGTTAAGAGTGAAGTTAAACAGGAGAGAAATTGAAGGAAGATTATGATTCAGATGCCTTGGAGAGTGGGACCTGATTTGGCTAGAGAACACATTATGACTGTCAAGTAGCAGGGAGAACCCACTGGGAGGTATTGGTCATGAACTTAAAGTGAGATTAGTTAGCCACATGGAGCAGACAGATTTAGATAAAGCAAAGGTTTCAACAGTGGTTAAAAGAGTGGGTGAACAAGGAGACTGAGGGTCATGTGGGGAAGTGACATAGGGGTAGACTCTGGAACTGAGACTGGATGGAAAAGGAAATGAGTATTGAAAAGCTGATGGGTTCAATGGAATGAAAGTGTCATGTTGCAGGGTTACTGGTTATGTAACAGAGGAAGCTGGTTAAAGAAATGATTATTGAAATTCAGATAATAGTACAAATCTGGTTGATTTAGAGATTCAGGTGCTTAACCTGTGGATTTTATTAAGAAAATCCATCTTTACAAGATTATTTTCTTTAGAATGGCTAAAATAACAATAACACAACCACAACAAACAAATCCAAACAAATAAAACTTGAAATCAAAGAAATAAACAGTGAAATAGAGCCAAAATCAAGAAACAATGATTCTCATTTTCTGTTAAAAATACTGAATAAAAACTCCTGAGAATTCCATTCATATTTAATGTTATTTTTCATTTATTTATTTTACATATTGATCCATCCCTCCCATCTTCCCATACCCCTCTTTAACCCCCGTTCCCGTCCCATTCCCCCATCCTCCATCCACTCCCCAGGGAGGGTAACGTTTTCCAGGAGGAATCATCAAAATCTGCCAAGTCATTTGGGGTAGGGCCTAAGCCCTTCCTCATGTCTCTAGGCTAAGGGAGTATCCCTCCATGGGGAATATGCTCCCGAAGTCCTTTCGAGCACCAGGGACACATACTGGTTCCACTGTCAGAGGTCCTTTCAACTGCCCAGGTCTCCTAACACATGAGAGCCATGCTCAGGGGGTCTGGATCGATCCTATGCTGTTTTCTCAGCTAACAGTTTGGGGTCCATGAGCTCTCCCTTGTTCAGGATTTCTCCAGTCTGTTCTTGACCCCTTTGCTCATCACTTCTCCCTCTCTGCAACTAGATTCCAGGAATTTGGCTCAGTGTTTAGCTATAGGTGTCTGCTTCTGCTTTCATCAGCTACTAGATGAAGGCTCTAGGATGGCATATAAGGTAGATATCAATCTCATTATCAGGGAAGGACAGTTAAGGTAGCCTCACCACAATTGCTTAGTTAGTTGGGGTCATCCTTTATAGGTCTCTGGACATTTCTCTAATGTCAGTTTTCTCTTTAAACCTATGATGGCTCCCTCTTTTATGGTATCTCTTATCTTGCTCCCCTCTAGTCTTTTCCTGACTCAATCTTCCTGGTCCCTCTCCATTCATACTTTCAATTGAGCTAGGCACCAGCTGTACAGAAGGAAAACATTATTCCATTCACACATTCCATTGTACTAGGCACTGACTGTACAGAAGGAAAACATTTTTGTGAATGATAGCACAGACATTGTTACAATTAAAGAAAAACACAAGGCTACCTAATAAAAATTTACCACAGGAACATTCTGCTTACAAAATCTAGGTTTCTTCACTTCCATCAGCATGTGACTGGATCCTTAAAAACTATTTTTAATGGAAATATCATATTATAGGTATTATTTTTCAAGTCTAGGGGTGTAAGACAGATAAATTTCCCTATATTTGTGAGATTAGTATGGTTGAATAGTCATTCTTCATCTTGCAGAAGAGGAGACTGATATTTTGGGATGATAACTTACATATACCATCAGTGATTAAATTTGAATTTGAACTCACAGGCTCATGCTCTCATTTCACTACAGTGCATTTGGAGTGATTTATGGATCTTGCCTTGCCAGTGAACTTGTAGCAGTGGCCACACCCTTTGGGCATGGTATCAGGTGCAGATATTACCCATTGATAAGGCAGAGGCTGCTGCTGGCTCATGCTCTCTTATGTTGCAGAGGGCATCGGGAGAGCAGAGACTGTGTCTTCAAGACCAGGAAGACCCAGCAGTTATTTACTCTTATCTGTGTAAATCCTTCCATAATAAACGCCTATTTACCATTTATCTTGGGTCTGGTGAACTTCATTTAAAACCCCTCCTTCAAGACTGTTCAACAGAGGGGCAAGCTCCTTAACTGTCTGCTGGATCATAAATCTTGGATGAGGTAAGCCTCAAAAAGAAGGTTGAAGTACTTGTCTTTAAAGATACCTCTCATTGTGTGAAGCAAGAGAGGAAGACAACCCATGTGGGAGAATCAACATGGTCAATGTTATAATGTATGGATGACACCAAGAGGGACCCACAGGGACACAGATCTATAATATTATAAATGATTGATGGTTCCCAAAATAGAACTGAGAAACTCCCTGCTGAAAGATGACAGGTGTTTGCCCTGTGGGATTAGACATTCCTCTCTCTTGTCCTATAGCTGCTGAAGGCACAGTAAAAGTTAGTAATGGGATTAAAGGGGGCAGAAAAGAAGTAACATATAACTCTTTGGAAAATTGTCATGGATTTATTTTTTAATCTTTATTCCAATAAACAGTGCTGCATTACCCATTCAGTTTTGGTTCTATGATCATATACTCAGTACTCAGTTTGTTCTCCAATAGAACCCCCTTTCCAGATTTAAAATAAGTTCCTGACCTGCAGTTCTGCTCTAACATGCTTATCCCAGTCCTACTTCATAGTGCTTATGCCCAAAAGTATCTTGCCAATTCATTTTGCCTGGCTTTTCTCTGAAGAGTTCAGATTTCTCACCTACTAGCTCATCCTGTCTTTCTTGGTACTGTTTCAACACGTAATAATGATAGTAACAACAAAAACAAACTTAGCCATAGTGACAAGTACTGTGATACCTGTTCCACATGGTCTTATTCTAATCTCAACTCTTCAGGAGAAAAAGAATATCATTACCTGCACCTTACAAATAAGGAAGTTGAAGCATGAATCATGAAATAACGTATCTAAGGTCACTCACCCAGTAAGTGTTGAGATAAAGATTCACCATTGGGCTGGGGAGATTACTTAGTGGGTAAGAGCACTTGCAACAAAGTCTGATGATGTGAGTTCAACCCCAGGTTCTCCCATATAGGAAAGTGAGAACATACTCATGCTAGATTTATATTGTCTTCTGATCTCTATTCTCATGCTGTAGGATGTACATGACTCCCCATAAGAAAATAGATAAACGTGGTAGTAATAATAATAATAATAATAATAATGATGATGATGATGATGATGATGATGATGATGATGATGAAACAAAAATATTCATCAAAGGTTTTTGAACCCATTTTCCAAACTCCATTTTCCATTTTATAAAGTGTAGATGAGTAGTGAGGTGGGAATTAAGAACTGAATGTGTGTGTCTTCTTGACCTAGTTTCCCCAGTAACCTATTTACTCTTTATATGTTTAAAAACATCAAAAGATTATTTGACACTCTTTTCATTGAGACAAAGGTCTATGCCCTTTCTTTTTTAACCTGGGCTTATCTTAGTCACAGTGTCCAACACTGCTAAGAGCACTATTGTGTGGTTTCTAGTAGTGACAGATGTATCATAGGCCACATCTGAGAACACTTGATCTTGGACCCCAGTAACATGAATGAGAGGAAACCAAGGACCCCAGCTGAAGCCAAGCCAGCTACCAGGCATGGAGTGAGCAAGGCTTCTAGTTCCTAACCTGTTAATTTCACCAACTGAAATGTCTTGCTGGGAAGGTATGTTTTGTTAGGCTGAATTTAAGATTTTTGATTGAAATAAATAATAATTGTTTTGAGCCACTAAGTTTGGTGTGGTTAGTTATACACAACAAATAACAGAATGTCTGTGATATTGGATTATTATGTTCATTATTATGTTCATTATTATGTTACATTAGGGAAATGAGAACCAAAGGTACAGTTATTTGTTCAAAGTCATTTTATTTTTATTTTTATTCGTTGTTGGCACTCTAAAATTTAATTACGCAGGGGCATGTTATAGGAATTAATGGGGTATTGTTATAACAGACTTGATTTAGGATCATCTTCAAATTTATTTAATGCAGGGGGATATTATAGGGATTGATTGGCTATTGTTATGGCAGCTCTGATTTGTAGTCATATATTATTTATGATTTATTAAAGCTTGACTGAGGATTCAGAAAAGCAAAGTCCGCCTCAAGCTATAGATATCAGGCAGTGGTAATATACACCTTTAATTCCAGCAATCAGAAGCTCAGGGACTCAGGATTAAGAGATAGACAGATCCTTATGAGTTCAAGGACACCTAGATCTACACAAGAGTGAATCATCTAAAAGAATATTATAGCTCACACCTTTAATCCCGACATTAGGGAAGTATATAAGACAGAAGCACAGTCTCAAAGAGCCATTCTCTTTCCAGCCACACAGAGGAAAGTTTACAGTCCGAGGCTTGGTGAGAGAAAGCTCATGGAGACAGGGTCAGCCCATTCAGCTTAATATAGAGGTAAGAAGCTAGTGGCCAGTTACTTTGCTTTTCTGATAATGTAGCTTGAAGCTTGGATCCCACTATTAGTCTCTGAACCTTTTGTTTTTCGAGTTACATTTTGGTGCCCATGAAAAAGCTTCTTTTGAGGCAAAGGCACAGGCATGGCCCAAGCCTGAGCAACAGAGGGTCTCCCTGCTTGAGTCCCTCCTGGCTGAGTCCCTGCCTAACCAGCTAGGTTTTCTTTTGTTTTCTTCTCAAATCTTTGAACAAGTGTGAGATATTTCAGTTGTAGCTTTTCTAAACACTCCTCAGCTGCCACCCAAACTCAGGAGGGTTTCTGACTTTTCCTAGAGCCCCTCTCCTCAGGCTGCAACTCTTGCTCAAGGCTACAAGCTAGTTCTGGCTTCTGTGGACACCTGAATAAACACAGTAGGACACACACACACACACACACACACACACACACACACACAGAGGGGGGGTCTTAAGGAGGAAAGGCTGTAGAGTAATTGGCTTGAGGACTAGGAAGATAAAGTCTTCAACTTTAACTATGATGATCTGAAAATGAGAACAGTGTCTAACAAAGGAATTTTAATAGCCAGGTCTATGAATTTACAGATTAGAGTAGTGTCTTAGTTGCTTTACTATTGCTGTAACAAAAACTATGAACAAGGCAAATTACAAAATAAAGCATTTAATTGAATGTTGCTTAAGTGTCAGAGGGTGAGTCCATAATCATCATGCCAAGGTGCATGACAGCAGGCAGGCAGGCAGGCATCCTGGACAGTTAAGAATTTGCATGTTGAAACAACAACCAAGAGGGAGAGAGATGGGGGAGGGAGGGAAGGGAAGACAGAGAGAGAGAGAGAGAGAGAGAGAGAGAGAGAGAGAGAGAGAGAGAGAGATAGGAAGGGGGAGAGAATGGTGTGGGCTTTTGAAAACTCCTAGTGACATACCTCTTCCAACAAGGCTACACCTCCTAGTCCTTCCCAGCCAGTTCAACAATTTACAACAAACATTCAAGCATATGGGCTTGTGAAAGTCATTCTCATTCACATTACCACAACTAGGTCACAAGTACCTATTTGTGGATTGTCAAGGTAGCAGCAGATTAGTTTTTAGAGGAATTGAACATAGGTGAAAATCTTAGCGAATGTAAGAGACAATCTTGAATCAGTGAAGGGAATGAAGAGGCAGTCATAGAAGGCATCATCTGGATAGTAGTAGCACTACAAAATTCAAGAGATGAAATAATTAAAATATCATTAACTGCTTCTTGTTTGGAAAATATGGAGAAGAGTAAGAAAAATTCATTAGTTGAAGCCTCAGATGTAGTCACCTTCCAAGAGAAATAGCTCAGTGGAGAATAGGAGAATAAATCTATGCTCGTGTGTTTAACAAGATATTTGATGGCAGTTCAGTCACAATGGCAGGTGTGATGTACAGATCATGTTTTTAATAGAAAATAAAACAAAAGAAAGAGAAATTGAATAGAAGATTGGAAAATCAGTAGGATCAATAAACCTTACTGATGTACTTTTGAATGCGAGATATTTTTTGACAAGCTTAGTGTTTAATAGCTTGAATGTTTAATTTCCAATTCAGGATAGCATTGAAACAGTGACAGCAGTTAAATTGCAGGGCCAGAGAAGGTATATGGCTTTTGGCATAGAGGAATGTCATCCTAGACCTAGAGCCTGGTGGCTAGCATTAGGAAAGGAAAGTGGAGAAGAAGGGATCATTGGAAGCGTTTGCAGTGAACCAGAAATTATGCAGTTGGGGAGCAGAATCTTATTCAGGAAGAGGAATTGCTCTAGTTGTGTGCTGTTGTGACAAGTTCTCAAAGATATAACATAAGGAAAGAAAAAAATTATTTTGTCTCATGGTTTCCATCTATCAAGAAAAGCAAGGTGTGGCAGATCAGCTTAGGTCATAGTGGTAGGATCATAGGATTGAGGTTGTTCACATTATGGTAGACCAAAATGTAGAGAACCAGTCAGCCAGTGCCTAGGGACAGCATATTCTAAGTATTCCTCCTGTCCCCTGTCATCCTAGGCCCTGCCATCCAAAATGTATAGAACTTCTCCAAACTGACCTACCAGCTGGGGTCAAATGATCAAAATATGAACATGAGAAAAACATTTCAGATTCAAACCACAAGAGTCATTACTGCTTACGTGGAAAACACATGAGAAACAATGGTTTATGAGAGGAAAGCTTGATTTTGGCTCACAATTTCAGAGTTATCAATTCATGTCCACTTGACTCCATTAGTGGTAAGGCAGAGCATCATGGTGACAGAGCATATAACAAGCAGCTGTTTACCTCATGGCAACTGGAAAACAGAGTAGAGGACAAGCCTATATTGGAGGGTTTCCTCCTAGCCATTGAATGATACCGTCTACATTCATAGAGGGTTTCTCCCTTACTTCATGTGACATTTGCCTTCTACCTTTATAAATACCCTTTCAAATATTTCCCGAAGCATGATTTCCTAATCTCCCATGCATCTCTCAACCTAATCACCAGTGGACAGCATAAATTAACCACAGGAAGTAGGAATCAAACTTATGCATTTAAGGAAGAGGAAGCTGAGGATCAGAAAAGAAGCTTGTGACTTCTGGGTCCTAATGAAAACCCATCTGAACTGTTTGAAAGAGCTGTACTGTTGGTTTCTCATTTCTTTATGCTGTAAGGAATCTCATGTCACCATTACTGATCTCTAGTACAGTACTGGCTTGTAGACAAGGAATTACTGTCACATTATTCAAGGTGTTGCTGACCAGAAAATTAGATAACATCCCTTCTGGAGAATTAGTTTTCTTCTCAATTTCTAGAACTAATTTGGCTGTTTTGCAAATAGGGATGGAGAAATGTAGATCCTAGTTGTTGCTTCCCCAGGGTCATCATTAGCGAGACCAGCTGGCTAACAGGCTAAGAAGCCTGTGGCTATCGAAGCCAACCTCACTGAAGAAAGATGGATTATACAGATAAGCTTCTTTTCAAATTCATTTGCTGAAATGATTCCTTGGCTCTTTGAATTAGCTCTTGCATAAATATCAGATTGAATCATTGAATCATCTTCTCAGTCAATACCATATCACAGTTTGCTTAAATGTCCTTTCCTAGTGACTTGTTTTGGTCTGCTGAGATAGTGGTGAAACTGTAGTCTCTACATGTGAAAGCTTCTTCACTGTGGACATTCAATATGCTCCAGTTTCTACCTGTAGAATAAATCACAACACAGTTCCTGAGATAGAGAAAAGTGGTGTGCAACCCTGGGCATCCCATTACTGAAGGGATTCCAGATGCTGAGATAAATAGTTGGGAATTTGATGGAGAAGTATTTATCTGTATGCAATTATTGATCTTCTCCAAAAATATTTTTTTCTTTTTCACTGAAACTTGAAGCTATGCCTCATGTGACAGAGATGATTATGTGTGTAGTAAGCATATACATGTTATATATAAATATGTTAGAATTCATTATCCATACTTAGAAAACACATGCACAAAGACAACAGGTGCCTGAGTTGAAGAAGAGGGAGAAATATGTGGGAAAAGCATTGAAATGTTTATTAAATTTTTGAAGAGGTTATTAAGCTGGTTTCCCCTGACCTTATCCTTTATGTCCTACACTGTCATGCAGTTTGTACATTATTATTCTTCGAGTCAGCACCACACAACCTGAGGCAGCCTATTTAGAAATCTCTCTTAACATATTAAACTGAATAGCAAATAGATAATTTGAGTCATAATTCACAGCCAATAAAATACTTCCAGAAACCAGCAGACTCTCAGAACATTTGAAGCCTTCCTCTTTAACTACAGAATTCTAAAGGATATTAAAATCAAGTTCAGGAAATTCTGTGGGTGACATAGATGAGAAAGCATTTCAAGGTCTTTCAAAACCATAAATATAGGTACAGGACTGTACGTCAAGTATGGGTCCAGAATGTACCACTCTTTGTTCTAAATGGTAGGTAGAAACTACTGTTGGTTATAAAATCTTCTGGAAACACTCAGTTACCACAGACATGGAAACAGAAGTCATATGGGGAAAAGAAAGGAGATCAGAGCAAAGGCATCGTGAAAGTCTGAGTGGTGTTGGTTTACACCTTTAATCCCAGCATTTGGGAGGTAAAGGCGGGCAGATTTCAGTGAGTTCAAGGCCACCCTGGTCTACAAAATGAGTCCCAGGCCCAGGACTGTTACACAGTGAAACCCTTTCTTGAAAACCCAAAAGAAAAAGGACTGTGGAAGATAGAATTTACAATGGTCATAATGGTCATATGTTTAGAGAGTTCACTGGCTAGAAAAGAACTTACAGACTTACTTTAGAGAAATTATCTGAAAAACAGCAAACAAACAAAAACACAAAAGCAAAAACCAACCAGATTCTTATGTTAAAAAAAAAACAAACATAAAAATAAATAAAACTTCAGGAGTTTGGCTCAGTGCATAGCTGTGAATCTTTGTTTCTGCTTTCATCAACTACTGGATGAAGGCTCTATGATGGAATTTGAGATAATTGTCTATCTCATTATAAGCTAAGGGCATTTAAGGTAGCCTTTCCACTATTGCTTAGATTCTTAGTTGAGGTTCATCCTTGTAGATTCCTGGAGATTTCCCTAGTGCTAGATTTCTTGTTAATCCCACAATGGTTCTCTCTATTAAGGTATCTCTTTCCTTGCTCTCCTCTGTTCTTCTCCCAACTCAACCTTCCTGATCCCTCATGTTCTCCTCCCCACTCCCTTTCCCCTTCTCTTTCTCCTTTCTCCCCCCCACCCCATGCTGACAATTTACTCAGGAGATCTTGTCCCTTTCCCCTTCTCCAAGGAGGCCATGTATGTCTCTCTCAGGGTCTTCCTTATTTCCTATATTCTCTGGGTTTGTGGATTGTAAGATGGTTACCTTTTGCTCCATGTCTAATATCCACTTCTGAGTGAGTACATACCATGTTTTTCTTTCTGTATCTGGGTTACCTCACTTAGGATGGTTTCTTCTCGTTCCATCCATTTGCCTGCGAATTTCAAGATGTCATTGTTTTTTTTTCCACTGAGTAGTACTCCATTGTGTAAATATGCCACATCTTCTTTATCTATTCTTCAGTGAGGAACATCTAGATTGCTTCCAGGTTCTGGCTATTACAAATAATGCTGCTATCAACATAGTTGAACAGATGTCCTTGTGCTATGTATGTGCATCCCTTGGGTATATGCCTAAGAATGGAATTACTGGATCTTAAGGTAGACTTATTCCCATTTTCCTGAGAAACCACCCTACTGATTTCCAAAGTGGCTGTACAAGTTTGCACTCCTACCAGCAATGCTGGAGTGTCCCCCTTTCTCCTGTGCCAATTCATTCACAGGTACTTCCCACTTTTTCTTCTAAGAGGATCAGTGTGACTAGATTAATGTTGATGTCTTTGATCCATTTGGGATTATATTTTGTGCATGACAATAGATATGGATCTATCTGCAGTCTTCTATATGTCAGCATCCAGTTATGCCACCACCATTTGTTGAAGATGCTTTCTTTTTTCCATTGTATAATTTTATCTACTTTGTCAAAAATCAGGTGTTCATAGTCGTGTGAACTGATATCAGGGTCTTCAATTAGATTCCACTGGTCTATCTGTCAATTTTTGTGTCAATACCAAGCTGATTTGATTATTATAGCTCTGTAGTTGTGCTTGAAGTCAGAGATGGTGATGCCTCCAGAAGTTCCTTTTGTAGAGAGGGAAGAGTGATGAGCAAAGGGGTCAAGATCATGGTGGGGAAACCCACAGAAACAGCTTACCTGAGCAAGTGGGAGCTCACAGATCACAGTGTGATAGCTGGGGAACCAGTATTAGACTGAACCAGGCCCCTTGAATGTGGGTGCCAGTTGAGCTGCTTGGACAATTAATTTATGGACAATCTATGGGGCCTCTGGCAGTGGAACCAGTGCATGAATGGGCTTTGGAAGTGCATTCCCTATGGAGGATACTATTTCAGCCTAGATACATTGGGGAGGGCCTTGGTCCTGCTACAAATGATGTGACAGACTTTGATGATCTCCCATGGGAAGCTTCACCCTCCCTGAGGAGATGGGGGGAGGGTGGCATGGTGAGTTGGTGAGGGGAATGGGAGGATGGGGGAGAGAGAGAATTGGAATTGATATGTAAAATAAGATTGTTTTTAATTTAAATAAAAATTGATTAAAAATAAATAAGCAAATAAAACTCATTCTCCATTAAAATATCTAATAACTAATTCTGCCAAGATTTAAGTTCACCTGCTTTGTTAGCCAAGTCAAACTTGTCATGAATTTACATGAACCAGCATGACATCATCCACTGGGGTGTAATCATTCTTGAATATGAAGAATATAGCTGGGTAATTACTTTTAAGAGACTATGATTTCTTTATCCTTTATTGTATATACCTTAATCATCTTCCCTCCAAATCCTTCAAAGTTCATCATATAACAAAAATATGGGCTTGGTTATTACCTATGATTATCTGAGGATCATCCTTTCATATTAAATTATGAGAAAAAGTTACATACACTTCAACAGTTTCCAAACCTTTTTTTTTACTTCCAAAAAAAATATGTGCTGGTGAAGTTCTCATGTACAACAGAATGTTAGAATTGAATGAAGTTGCTGCTGAAATATAGAAATATATCTGCTGCTGTGTTCTGAGGGCACAGGTAGTTCCTCTGCATAGCTTTCCAAGGAGTAGGAAATTCTGGAACCGCTCACCCACACTAAGGTTGTCAAAGGGTAAATAAAGAGTGGTTGCTGTCTTACCTTCTCTTTTGTGGGGTGCTTAGGCAAGCATTTCTTTCTTCCTCTAAAATCAAGAGAAAGGAGTTTTAGCAGATGGCACAGGGAACTTGATATGTGTCCTCTGTGGTTAAGAGAAATAACTGGCTGGTGGCTGGATGATTACATGGAAAACCTAAGTGGCAAGACCAGTCTGCTAGCTGCTCTGACCACAGGAATGGAGGCGGCTGTGGTGCTCTGTCTCTCTTTTCAGTATTTCCTGAGCAAGGATACTGAGAATATTCGCCACAGACCAGATGTGGGACATGCCACCCTAGACTCTGAGACTCAAACTTTTATTGGAGGCTATTTTTCTGTTTCTGTTTCTCAGCATATCATTCCTCAGTTAGTCCCACTCTTTGTGATGTCAGAATTATTGTAATTGATCCCTTGAGAAAGCCTTCTAGATGGAGCAGATGTCCATGTGAGTAATAGCAGAGTCATACAAGAGGAAGGTAGGGTGTGGTTGCCAGGAACACCAGCTATTAATGGGCTAAACACTTATCATTCCTCTAGGTCTTATGCTACATACCAAAGTTCTAGAATTGTTCAACCTACATCTGCTATTTGTATTCATTGACCTTCCTCACCCTATTTCATGGCACCCACACTTATGGTTTTATTATAACCACTATGTTATTTTCTACTTATGTTTAACATAGTCTTTTTTAAAGCTTCCAGAGGTAAGTACAATCTTTTTATTTTTCCTTTCTTTAATTTTTCATGGCTTATTGTCCCAGTTCCCTCTCCCTCCCTCCCATGCTCCTGGAACCCCTATCCCATCTCCTCCCCCCACTCCACAGGGATCATAAAAATCCCTCCCTTCCAGGAGGGATCATAAAAATCTGTCAAGTGATTTGGAGTAGGTTCTAGGCCCTTCCCCCCCCCCCCGCCTCTAAGATAAGGGAGTATCCCTCCATGGGGAATGTGCTCCCAAAGTCCTTTTGTGCATCAGGGATACATCCTGGTTTCAGTGCCAGAGGTCTCTTAGACTGCCCAGGCCTTCTAACCGAGACCCAGGTACAGGGGGTTCTGAGTCACTCCAATGCTGGTTTCCCAGCTATCAGTCTGGGGGTCCATGAGCTCCCCCCTTGTTCTGGTCAGCTGTCTCTGTGGGTTTCTGTAGTGTGGTCTTGACCCCTTTTCTTATCACTGCTCCCTCTCTGCAACTGGACTCCAGGTGTTTGGCTCAGTGTTTAGCTGTGGGTGTTTGCTTCTGTTTCCAACAGCTACTAGATGAGGACTTTATGATGGCATATAAGTTAGTTATCAATCTCATTATCAGGGAAGGGCATATAAGGTAGCCTTTCCACTCTTGCTGAGATTGTTAGTTGGGGTCATCCTATAATGGCTCCCCCTACTCTCTCTCTCTCTCTCTCTCTCTCTCTCTCTCTCTCTCTCTCTCTCTTTTTTTTTTTTTTTTTTTGCTCTCCTTTGTTCCCTGACTCAATCTTCCTCAATCTTCCAGGTCCCACATGTTCTCCTCTCCTCCTCTTCTCTTTCTCCTAACTCCTTCTCCACTCATGCAGGAGTTTTCTTGTGTCTGGTTTGTTTCATAAAGCTATAAAGTCCTCTAGGTCTGTCTACTTTGTGGCAAATGGCAAGAAGGCTTTCATTTTAAGGCTGAATAATATGCCATCATATGTACTTACACATACATATGCAATATATCTCATCTCAAAGTGATATATAGAAAAATATAAGAAAATATGATATATGTGCATGATTTATACATACATACATCAGCCTTTTTCTATTAACAAACACTTGGCTTGTTTTCATAAATCTTTCCATTGTAAATAATGCTATAGTGAACATCAGAATGAAAGTAACCTTGTACTGGAGATTATATCTCCTGTAGGTATATAACAAGATGAAAATCCTTTTCTTCATACAATTGTTATCTCAGTTTTGTTGTTGTTGTTTCTATAGGGTTTTACTGTTGCCAAGGCTGGCATTTACTGTCATCCTGGCTCAGTTTTCTGAATTCTGGGATTGCAGGCATGTGCCACCAGACCTGGCTCTCTTGTGTTTTATAATAGCTGTCTTTTCTGTTGTAAGGTAATATCTCATAGCAGTTTATCTCTTTAGTTTATTCCCAGTATGGAAATGCTTTTGTGAATGGGACTGTTCATTAGTTTCTTTTTCAGATGGGCTGTTACTTGTGTAAAGCAATGTTACTGACCTTTATATATTGGTTTTGTTACTGGCAGTGTTACTGGGTCTTTTATGTTGGTCATTACTTTAGGACAATTTTTTTTGCAAATTTTTGCAAATAACAATAATTTCACTCCCTTTTTTCCTTCTGGTTTTATTGTCTTTTCCTTATATGATTGCTTCTGCTAGTGCTTCCAGTGATATCTAGAATAAAGATGATAAAATGATTTTCTTGCTTTGTACCACATCTTGGCAGAGAAACCTTCATTTGTTCTCCACTGAATATGGCTGTAGCTGTAAATGTTTTGTATTATGGCCTTTTCTAAGCTGGGAAAATTTTCTTTTATGCCCAAACTGTTAATACTTTTTTAAATCAAGGAAAAATTATGGGTTGGTAGTGGGGCGCACACTTATGATTTCAGCATTTAAGAGGCTGAGGCAGGAGGATTATGAGTTTGAGGCCAGCCTGAGCTACACAATGAGATCCATCCTATGTGCAACCAAAATAAAAAGAGAGGGTGTTGACCTTTGATAATTGTGGTTTTGCATAAATGAAATAATACTGTGTTTTATGTTTCATTCTTATATGCTGCTGGTTAGCATATATTAAGTTAGCCTTATATACCACATATGACTCCTATGTGGATAGAAAGTATAATCTTTTGGATATATTGCTTTGTTTAAAACAACACAATTTTTGGAAAAGTTTTAGAGGAGTGGTAAAGATAATGAAAAATAGTCCATGTACCTCTGTACCAAGTTTATCTCTCTCCCTCTCTTTTGAACATGCTCCTATGGCACATTTGTTATAACAAATGGGTCCCACACTCATCTACTGTAATTACATTCTCCCACTTTTGTGTATATTTAAAGTTTGAAATTACAAAGCTTTTAGTCCAATAAAGCAATATTCTAATAGTCCCAATGTCAAAGAAATGAAAACAAGGGAGAAAGGAAGGCTGTGGCCATAGTCACAAATGTTCCTTCAAGAGATTGGGGACTGAAATAGCCTGTATTTCTACTTTCAGTGTTGTAGGATATCTTGAAAAATAATGGAATTTGGAAGCTTTCTATTTTTAAGACATTTACACCAGAAATTACCTACCATACTCTCATTAGTTAGTTGGGATCCATAATGTGGATTTAGAGTCCTGTTCCTGTCCTTTAAAAACATTAATTAATTAAATTATTTCCTTTTGAGAATTTCATGCCTGGGTACATCACTTCCACTCTACCCCCTACCTCAAACTCCTCCCATGCCTCCCACTCTATCATAAATTCAAAACCCCTTCTTTATTATTTTTGCATTCACATACGCATTTACACATATAGCCTACTGAATCCATTTCATGTTTCTTTTATGTACATGTATTTAGGACTGATTTCCCGTCTTGGCAGCCAGTGATTGCCTGTAGGCATATTAGTTGGTGATGTCATCATGCTGGCCTTGTTTAGGCTACCATATTGGTGAGATTCCAGGGGTACAGCTTCCCTGTCATTTCTAGAAGATATTATCTTATAGAAGGTGTCCTCATCCTCTGGATCTTACAATCTTTTGGTCCCTTCTTTGATATTTTCTGAACGAACCTTAGGTATAGGAGTTTTATTAGATGCACCAATTGGTGTTGGGAATCCCAGGATCATTTCTCTCTCTCTCTCTCTCTCTCTCTCTCTCTCTCTATATATATATATATATATATATATATATATGTGTGTGTGTGTGTGTGTGTGTGTGTGTGTGTGTGTGTATGTATGTATGTATGTATGTATGTATGTATGTATGTGTCTGCTGCAAAAAGAAACATTGTTGATGAGGGATGAGAACTAGACTCACCTGTGGGTATCATGGTATTTAAAGTATAGTTCGAACCTACTTTGGGTTAGGAAATTGTTAGTAATAGATTTTCCTCTGAGGTCTGTGACATTTCTAGCCCCTGGCAGTTTGGGTAGGTTTACAGTACAGGGAATGAATTATATATTGAGTAAGCCATGTGTTATTTAGTGCCACTTTTGCATGGTTGAGGCTGTCTTGCTGGGCTGGCCATTGTTGTGGTTTGTAGACTTTAGAGCTGTGTAAGTCTGTTGATTGCTTTTCTCCTTGGCAGCTTGCATAGCACCTTCAGATACCATGCAAGTGAGTCCTCAGGGAGGAGGCGTCTAGGTCTGATCTATACTTATCCCTTCAAATTCAGAGTCTGTCGTGTTTGTGTTTTCAGCAATAGGTACTTACCTTCAGGTTCTGGGGCAACTAGAAGTAATGACAGTAGTATATATAATTTTGGGGAGTTTGGGCTCCCCTTTATCTACAACTCTAAGGGAAGTTTTCCACAACACCTCAAGAAATGTGAGTTACAAACAAATTGCTCTTGAGAATATGCTATAGTGCTCACAATAACTGATTATCTTGATAATGGAAACTTAATTATAAAAAGTCAGGGATTGTGACCTCCAGAGGGAGAGAGAGAGAGAGATAGAGATAGAGATAGAGATAGAGATAGAGAGAGAGAGAGAGAGAGAGAGAGAGAGAGAGAGAGAGAGGAGCTATGGTTGGGGCTTCTTAGGATTTTTAAGTGGTAGGAGATCTCAGAGGTAATCTGTGTTTCTCCTTGAAACAAAACTCCAGATTTTCCATTAAAATTTATTTCACTTTCAGCCTTTTTTTTAATCGTGAAAGATTTATCCTTTAACCCAGCTGATAAGACTGATATGGTGGCAATTTGTGAATCAAACTTGACTCTTCTGCCTCACTGGCCTTTGAGGTCTCTGAGCCTTTAAACAATCTTGTACCCCATGTTTTCTTGGATGCTTGGATTTTACCTGGAATGGCTTAAAGCTTCTCACTGGAAGACTCCTGATTCTTCAAATATCTAAAATAATCCTAATTATGCTAGGATCTCATAAATTCTAATTGTATCACCTCAAATGCTATGATACATTGATGTTTTTATCAGGGCAAGGGCAAGTTTTCATATGATCCTACCTAAATATTCTCCATCTTCATTATTTTATATTTAAAAACCCGTGAATTTCCTTCAGAATACCTGTTTCAACTTGAAATCATATTTTTTACTTATTTGTCTATCTTACCAACTGGACTTTGAGAGATTGGGATGTCATTTATTATGTTTGCCATGGCATTCCCAACACAAAGTGCAATTTTTGGCATGTAGTAGGTGGCAAGCACATAATTTTTATTTTTTTTATACGTTATATGTATGCAAATGTTTGTGGAGGCTAGGAGACTTCTACAATTACCCTCAACTTAATGTTTTGAGACAATCTCTTACTGCATCTGAAGCTCACAGATTCTGACATAATAGTTGGCCAGCAAGCCCCAGGGATCCTGTATGTCCACCTCCTACTGCTGCAATAGGTATAGCTGCTTTAGGAGAATTTTCCTGACTCGACATTATTGGCAAAAAACACATGGCTCTTTTAAGAAGCCCTGCTACCAAACAATTACAACAACTGGCAGCATGCATCTTGGTGGTGACATGGACCTAAAAACTCTTCAGAGTTATGGCAATAAGCATGGTTCCCACCAGTAACCAGTAGCTCTGCCATGAAGCTAGACTCTCAGAAAGCCAAGGAATAGGGCAGGGCCAGTCGCTGCTTTAATCTTAGCCTGCTGTTTAGCAGATTAAAGGCTCATGTGGTCAGAAAAAGATAGAGATATACAGTAAAGACTAATTCAGGAAAAAAAAAAAACTCTAGATGGTATACAGTGTGTTAAAAAGTATAAGTACATTTGGGAGCAAAAACAAAGAGGATAGAGAAAGTAAAGAAATAGAGTAGCTAGGTGTGGTGACATACACCTTTAATCCCAGCTCCCAGGAGGCAGAGGCAGGCAGATCTGTATGATCTTAATACACTGGACTGTTTGACTGTATGCTATATAAACTGGACATGTAGGATCCACAGAAAAGTGACTGCTGAACTTGCCAAAACAAGATGGGACAGCCATTCAGGGTTCCTGCTTCATGGAACAGTTTGCCAGATATTCTGCAGGACACAGAGAAAAAATGACTAAAAAACTGACATTACAGGTGGGACAGATTAAAATTTCCTGTTTTGCTGAGGAGTCTCTCAGACACTCTAGGCCTATAGGCTGAAGATGGATGCCCCAATGTTACAGAAGAACTTTGAATAACTCTCCAGGCAGCCAGATATCTCTGTCATTTCTGGAGTTGGGGAAGTTGCTTACAATGTACTTCCTGATTACTTAGGTAATATTATATTCTTCCGGGGTCTTTGATGGAGTTGAAGACAGATAGTTAATGGTTTTCCTTAGTTATGGATAAAAGAAAATTACATATAAAACTTTAGACTCACAAAGATAGGATATATGATATAATATTTTCTTTAAATTTTGCCAAATGTTAATGGAATAAATATTGTTAACTATAGTTCTTGCTTGATAACTGTTTTGTTATATTTAATTTTACTATGTTAAAGTTAAAACCTTCCTTTTTTGATAGAAAAGAGGAGATGATGGGAGATGTTCTTCTGTATTCTGTGAATATGTTTTTCTTATTTGTCAATGAATAAATGCTGATTGGCCAGTAGCCAGGCAGGGCTACCAGACTAGGAGAATGCTGGGAAGAGGAAGACAGAGAATGAGCCTCAAGGGGAGATGCCAAGTAGCCGCTGAAGGAGTAACATGCTGGAGCATTACAGGTTAGCCATAGCCTCAAGGCAATACATAGTTTAATATAAATGGGTTAATAATTGAGAGCAAGCTAGCCAATAAGGAGCCATAATCATCAATCAAACAGTTTTTAATTGATATAATCCCCTGTGTGCTTATTTGGGATTAAGGGGATGTAGGACCAGGTAGGAAAGAAACTCTATCTTCATTCAGGTGCAGTGCTGCACCTGGCATTTTACATGGGTTCTGGGTATTTGAACTCACTTCTTTATGCTTGCACATCGAGCACTTTATGAACTTTATGCATAGTACTTTGAGTGAGTGAATGGGTATGCTTTCATGAGGTATTTACAATTTCTTTTTCTTCCCTGGGAGTACTGTTTCATAATCAAATAAGTTTACAAAGTCTAAGTGTAAATAATTTTAAGTGGGTTTCTTTACTGTAGATTGTTCCTGAGGTTTTATTATGTATTTAGATTATCTACTGTTAGTTAGTGGATTATGAATCCCTAAATAGGGGTTATTACATGTCTCCTTCTTTCTTTTCGATTCAAAGCTTCTATTTTGAGGGAAGTATCTCTCAGAACTGTTGCTCTGTGGCCTGGTATCTAGACAATGTATTCTAGGGTTCTTCTTTTATAGATAAAGAGACTAAGGATCAGGGATATTCATTGGCTTTTGTAAATTTCCACTCTAGGCATTTGTAGGAAGGAGACAGGTCGTTTACGAAAGTTTAAACATCTAAGACTGCCTACCACATCTTTACATGATTAGTCAAACCAACGCAGTAGGTTGGGTAGACTGTAAATTACAGATCAGGGTTTGGAATAAATTTGGCATCCTTTGGAAATTTCCATTTTTGATAAAAATACCACAAAAAAAATTTCAGATGCCACAATTCACAAGTGCCACCATACCCATGTGCAGATCAAAACAAAAATGAAGACAATTTAGTTTGTCTGGGAGGGGAAGGAGCCAGGCAAGAAACATCCAAAGGAAAGTCTGACATTTGTTTCCTTACTTGATTGCTCTGCTTCTGTTGGAGTTTCTCATTTGTGGGAACAAAAGAGATTGTCTGAGGCTAGACTCTGTGAGTTCAGTCTCAGCTCTAGGAATTGCTGGGATGTTGTGAATAAGTGCATCACTTAAGGTTTTATCTATAGAGATGCATTAAAACTGTCTGAATTGGTGCAGAATAAACACACCCTGAGACCACACCTTGATGACAACATGTATGGTTAGAACCTTGCTCGAAGGCTAAACAGCCATAGTCTGATCTTTTTAAAGTTGCATTTCATCTTTGTTAGGATGGCTTTATAGAGAGTAACTTTAGTAGGTGTAGGTAGTCTTAGGGTTTAAGAAATGATCTTAGTAGAGTTTTTCAAAGCTCAGAGTGTATAGTGAGGCCATTTCTACTTTGACAGGTTGAAAGTTAAACTTTAAAATCTCAAGATCTCCTCTGGTAGCTGGTCTTTGCCCAGTTTTGTGGTATCTTGTTCTACAGAATTTAATGCAAAATTTAACTTATTCATTAACTTCCGGCACTTTTCTTATCTTAGAATTCTATGTTTGCAATATACATGACACAGCCAGGTAACACAACCCCATTCTCTCTAGTACTGTGTCTTTGTGGCCCTGGATTCTGATGTTTCCTCAGTATCCCACAGCAAGCTTTGTCAAGTATTCTTAGGCCCCCTTTATCTCCTTTCTTGCAGGGATTGTCTGTGCTTCACAGCTGCAGTTATTCCCTATGTCTTGTCATGTTTAAGAGTTGTTTAACGCTTTGACTCCAAAATTTAAGTTGAAGA
This sequence comes from Phodopus roborovskii, assembly GCF_943737965.1. Lineage (NCBI taxonomy): Eukaryota > Metazoa > Chordata > Mammalia > Rodentia > Cricetidae > Phodopus > Phodopus roborovskii. The sequence continues at coordinate 752,383 of NW_026126683.1, read as the reverse complement.
ACAAGTTACTGGGGAAAAGTATTTCTATTTTTGTTTCCACAGAAAATGAAAAGATGTGGATTCCTTCCAGACTAATGTGGTTTGATCACACCAGACTGCCTGAAACAGAGTACAAACTGATCCTACATTCCAAATAGCTGGACAAAACAGCCCTACAGACTACAGCTAGGATATCTGAATCTTCTTCGAATCCCCCAAGACAGCGCCCCTTACCAGCAGGAAGTAGTTTGGAAAGAACGACACCCAAATTCCCAAATATTGTGTATAAATGTTTGTTTTCATTTAATTGGACTTTGTTATATAAAATTAAATAAAAAAATACTGTATGTTTGATAAGCTCAAAAAAAAAAAAAAAAAAAAAAAAAAAAAAGAGTTGTTTAAGAGGACAGTTGTCTGTGTTATGGCCAGAAGTGGAAGTCCTTTCCTATCTTTGCTCTCCACTACTTTATAAGAGGACCTCTGTACCCATCTCAGTTCAGGAGTGATGAGAGATTTACTGGCCAAGTTTCATCTGTGACTATCAGTTTGAGTAAGGTGCTGGGTATGCTCCAGAGAATCAGTTTATCATTAGGGAATGGAATAAAATGGACTCATCAACAGCAGCAGCAGTACGTGTAGCTTTTCATGTGGTGAAAATTCTGGAGCATACAAATACTAACACATTGGTTTGTGTGATGGGCTCACTTCTGAACTCATTTATAATCACATTTGGTTTTCACCAAGCCATTGGCCATTTATATTAATGATAAATGGAAGAACTGGAGAAGACCTGTGCTCATTCTATGTTTCAAAAATATCAGAGGGCCCATGCCTCCTTTGTGTAGAGAATCCTGATAAATATAGGTTCATCATGTATAACCTTTATTTTCTTTTGCTACCAAAACGTTGATTATAATGAAACATGCCAATATATTCCTTCTATGCTAATGTTTTTAATTGATAATTGAAATGAGAAGTGATCATATATTATCATATTTCTTAAAGACATACTAAAAGATGGTCTCTTTCTTCCTGTAGCACAAGGACTTTCAGCTTTTTTTTCCTTGCTTAGTATGTAAAAGATGATGTAAAATTGAAAAAAAAATCCCCAAAATAATTAGTTGGTGTTTCTTCTTGGTAGGAGGTAGGGACCCACTATTGAGAAGGTGTTCATTAGTACCTTTTAGTTACAAAGATGTTTGCTGGCATCAGTGAAGAATATTTATCTGTGTTTGCAAATGATATTGCCTGCATCATTAATAACTATGAAGAGTACACAAAGAAAAATCCCCAAATTCATACTTTCACATTTATTGCAGTTCTTTGTTCTAAAATATCTCAATGCCATAATTTTCCTTTTTTCTCTGAAATAATTTCCACTTGGAAAACTTTGGCAAAGCTTTTGAAAGAAAATAAAACATCTTTGTTTTTTGATTGGCCTGAGAATTTGCTAGCTCTAGTCTTCTTTAGGGCCTTGAGCTCTCAGAATTTTCTGCCCATTTCACTTCAAATAATCTTTAAAAAAACAAACCACTTTGATGTTCCCTTTTATTCTTTTCAATGTGTATCTTTATGGTGATAATTGTGTATATACTGGTATTGCACAACCATCTTATGAAGACAATGGGCTGGAGAAATATTTAGAATGTAGTTAGGGATTATTCTGATTTAGTACAGTGGGAGTTGCAAGTTCTCCTCCATGATTCATAACTTTGCTAGCCTTAGGTAGTTGGCTAGGTTTCCATTGTCAGGCATGATTTCCTGCTAGTCAAGTAGGCTTCAAGTTCAATGTGACAGCCATTGGTTACCACCAAGGAATGAGTGCAGCCTTAGAATTATTGTGCCATATATCCATTGTTGCAGTTCATAGGCGTAACAGCTGGATAAGACTTTTGGTTGCTTCCCTCTTTTGGAAGTTTGCAAGGCACCATCTGGTACCATGAAAATTAGTCCTTAGGAAGTAATTCCAGTTCTAGTTCAGTGGACTCTGGGCCCTTTTCTAAATTGCATGGTCTCTTCAGCAATAGGGACATAATTTCCATCTCTGGGCAGAAACCCAAAAACAATAGCAGTAATTTGTAATGTTTTGGGAGTCTCTTGAACAATCCCAACCAACAACTCAAAAGGGGGTTTCTCATGCCTGGTGTTGGTGTTTCTTTGTGGGTTCTTTGGCTCTAGAAAGGAATATTTTCAATCCAGATGAGAAATTTTCATTTGAACTACATCTGTATATTTATACACAAACTTACGTGTATCTTAGAGTTCTTTTCTGGGGTAGATCATTAATAGTATGATTCCTTGTAACTCTTTCAATCAGAAGATATATTAAACTTCAGTGTTCCTAATGAAATGGAAGCTACTACTTAGCTACTTTACATTGAGTAAACTCAATGGTTGTTTTTTTCCCTCATTGCTATTTTAGTATTTTGTTACTACATTATATTGGATTTTATTACAAATTTACCTATATTTTTGTAGTTTAAAGTATGAAATGAACTATCAGTGTATTTTTGTGTTTTCTGGACTTCAAGTCTCTAGAGATTTACTTTTTTTGTTCTATTATTTACTAATCCTATTTGTGACTTTTAAATCATCTATAAACCTTATTATAACATATACAGGGAGGGTTATTAATAAACTTAACTTCCTCAAAAAGATATGGTGACATAGAGGAAACTGAGTAATAGTTATCTGCATGATCATTTTATATTCTGGACTTTAGGGACATTAAGGTCAAAGCATTTTAAGTTAAAATATATGCTTCAAAGTTTTCAGAATAATTTAAAGTATAACTTCAAAAGTAGAAAATAATGAAGAGACTACTGGCTCCTTCAACAGAGTTATGAAATCCATACCAAAAGATTGGTATCTGATCCCCCATGACAGCGCCCCTTACCAGCAGGAAGTAGTTTGGAAAGAACGACGGCCAAATTCCCTAATATTGTGTATAAATGTTTGTTTTCATTTAATTGGACTTTGTTATATAAAATTAAATAAAATAATAATAAAATAATAAAAAATTAAAAAAAAAGATTGGTGTCTGAAAGCCAGAATTTGGACTTTTCCATGATTGATGTCTATATTTGCTATTAAAATGTTGCAATTTCAATTTTACACACTTGAGCTATACATTGCTGAGGTCTTGGAGAGATCACCAATTATAGTATAAAGAATGCCTATTTTTTCCCAGGTGGAGAAGAAACCAGTGTCCCACTTACTTATAGCAATTATTTAAAATATTTCTTGAAAAGGAAAAGTCCATGGTACATTTGTAGAAATGGTCCAGTGGCCACAGTAATGAAGGAGCCAGAGATGATGCAGTGCAGAGTGTCATACGGGCATCCTGGCGCCTGTATTTTAAACAGTATCATGTGATACCAGGGTTGTCAGAGTGTAATCTGTGAGCATCTGAAGAAAAATTAAAGTCAAAAACATAGGAAAGTAATATTGTTTAGAATTGTCAAGTAAAAAGATTTCAGTTTGGGTTTTTTTTCTTTTTTTAACATCTGGAACCATATATCTCATGTGGCATACATCATTTAAGGTTTATTGTTTTAACCTAAGACCTCTTTGTTTGAAATTGATGCTGTTTTGTGCCTTGTACCACAGCACAAGCATTTTTCTCTATTATCTGTGCCCGCTCCATGGTGAGCCTGGTGAAATCATAGATCAGATGGCTATGTCCCACCATTCACATTTTTATTCTGTTATAGGAACTGCCAAGCTGTATGGGTTTGTGGAGGTGCTCAAAAATTGAGGCATGGAACTGGGTAATTGAAACCATTCCCCCAAAACCTGGGGGAAAAACAAGAAATGAAAAACAAAAACCAAATCAGTCTAGTTCTACTGCTGAAAAAGAAATCACCCCATGGCATTGCTGGGATCAGCAGGAAGGAAACGCAGTGTCATTTTACATTTCCAGAACCATTTAACATCTTCATAGGTCTGTGATTACAAAATGTGAAACTCATATTAAAATTTCCATGAAATCAACAGAATATGCACATAACCATCATTTAAAGGCCATTCTCCTCCCTTATTCACAGAGTGGCCATAGTACCATAGAATTGCCTTCCTCTTTGTACCAAACAGACCTGTGTCACTTTCTATCATTGGTTTATTTATCCTACCTGGGAAATGAGAATTGATTTGTCATTCAAGCTAAGTTCACCATTGATATCACAGCCTCTTTTGAACTGGCTTGGAGGAAATTGTCTCCTGGGAACAACACATACCAAACTTGGGCTGGCCTCAGAATAGAGGAGAGTGCCTGAAGAGACCATGTTCTTTCGCTTCCAAACTCTAAACAAAGATTTTGTAGGCCTGGAATTTGATTGCATTCTATGTGCCAAACTTGAGCCTTCTGAATGCAGTTTAGAATTTTTATACCTGCATGGGCTTCCACATCCTCCAAAGTTTCATGTCACATTGAGCAATGACATAACATAACATATTACTGGTTACTATTTCTGAGGTGTTTGCTTGCTTCCTCTACTACCCCCCCCCGTCCATTTCTATGCAAGACAGATGGAGTAGGGGTCCTTTTTCTCATTTTTCATTTGAATGTGAGGGCCCTAACGTTCGGAGTGGCTTCCTCACAGTGACACAGCTAAGTACAGACATAGCTCCCTCCTAATAGCCCTGACCCTGAGAGCTCTGCTCTTTCCATTGCATGTGATGCCTCTTCTCTTCCTTCTTACCAAAGTGAATATTTGGGGGGTCATTTTTCAAAAGAGGTTTTGGCATCACACATCCCAATGCTGCTTCCATGAGGCTGGAAATGTTCAACTTCTCAATCCGGTATCTTGGAATCCCCAAGAGCATCAACGATGACTGTGAAGTTGTCTCTAAACCTCTTTAGCCCTGAGAGTACAAGGATGTACTGCACCTGTATTTCCATTTTCACCTTGCAGTTGTTTACATGTCTACTTCTTGCTCCACTCAAGCTTTTATTATTTGGTGGCTTTGTGTACTTATATAATGAATTTGAGCTGTTTTCATTCCCATGCCATTCTCCTCTCTCATCTTCCTTCCTCCTCCACCAGCATCATTCTTCTCAAAAGTTCCCTCCTCACTCCATCTCTCCTTTCTATGTGTGACCACTGAGTTTAAATAGAGTTAGTTGCCTGGGAATGGGTGGGAAGATTTAGTGAAGAGAGAGCAACTTATCTGTGGCTACACCACTGAAGAGATGACACACATCCCCCAACAAATATTAATAGCCTATAGTCTCTCAGGAAGGGGTGGGGCCTCATGAGACCTTCTCTCATCCATGATGGAATATTGATGGGCCCAACCTTGTGTAAGTTTTGTGCATATCATCATGGCTGCAGTGAGTTTGTGAGTACAATGGTTATGTCAGAAGTCAGAAGACTACTAATTCTCAAATACAGTTTCCAGATGCTCAGATATTTTCATATTATTTTTGTTCATACCTCCACTCCTTGTACAACATTTTACATGAAGATGATGCTCTATGAACGTTTGTTGAAGGAAACTAAATATTACACAGTAGGATCTATGGAGTCTGAATGTATCTTGTACTACCTCTACTGCTCTACCCAGCACACTTTCTACAACTATGGAAATTCTCTACTAATGGAAAGTGGGGCTGATAGCTATCAAATTCATTGTCCTTCAAATTAATTTCAATTTAAATAGCTTCATGTGTCTAGTAGTTAGAGTGTTAGACATGGAAGCTCCGAATTTCCATATTTGAACTTGGCAAGATCTTTAAATTCTGATGGATTTTAGTCTTTAAAAATACTTTTAGCATTTTAAATAATTTTATTAACATGTCATAACCACACACACTCATGGGATGTAGTGTAATATAGCAAACACACAGTGTATGTTATTCACTGTTTTTGATAAGGAGGTTGTACAGGCAGCCTTGGGAACAGAGATGACATAGCCCCAGATGTCTTCTTGCATTAAGGTAAGACCCTTTCTGTCTCTGGGTCCTCTGAGGAACCTTAATTACTTTCTGGAATATAAGGAAGACTTGCCTTGTGGAGTTGTGAAGGTCAAGAGGGCCCCTGGGCTGTGCAGTGGGGATTTCCTGAGTTTCAAGAATGTATATTCTAGGCCAATAGTAAGGAAAAAGTTAATCATTTCCTAAGGAAAAATATCTTCAGGGAAAAAAAGGCAGGGAGGTGGGGGATGTCCTTCTGTATATATGTTTTTCTTATTGGTTTATGAGGAAGGAGTAACAAATCTGGACCCTTCTCTGGTAAGATAAGACCATATGGAAGTACTTAGGTTAATAGAAATAGGTTAATAGTTAAGACAGAGCTAGTCAATAAGAAGCTCTAGCCACTGGCCAACAGTTTTATAATTAATATAGTACCCATGTGTTTATTTGGGGCAAAGTGGCTGTGGGACCAGGCTGGAAAGAAACTTCCATCTTCAGGTAGCATTTGACAAATAGATTTATTCTTAATACACAGGCCTACTGTGTCATTTGCTGCAAAAAAGACACTGGTACCCCCCCCCCGCCCTTCTCATGAAAGCTTCATATATCACCAGCAGCTAGACACTTAAGCATTATTTTTTTCTAGTTGCAAAACTTTAAATTCTTCCTCTACAGTTGTCAGCTAAGGGAACAAAAAAAAATATCTTTCTCCTTTCTCCACCAGATAGCAGTAGCAAAAACTACCCAAGAAAAGAGATATGCTGTTCATGTAGGCTGGACCCTTTGATCTCAGTGACTTCTAAGAACCTCAATTCCCCATGCTGTGGCTTCTGCTACTTCTCTCAAGGAGCCAAAAGATTAAACAGAGAGGGCTGCAGGAGCAAAATGGCAGTCAAATGGGAGAGTCTGAGCAGCCCTTTAATAGATAGCTCTGAGATATGAGATTCTGGGCATACATCCTTTCTCAGGCTGTAAATGGTATTATGAAAGTAGATTTTTAGATCTTTGTGCACTGTCAAAGTAAAGTGTTCAGAAAATGGATATATTTTTAGCATCAATGTGCTCAGTCACCAGTAACTGAAAAGCTGATTTATACACCTCCTAAATTTCAGGCCCAAAACTGGAATTCATGGTAGAGGGATGTCATTATTTATGAAGTATGTCTATTGAAACTCAAAGAGAAAGTTCTGTCTTGAGGAGCCTACTGGCCGAGAATGTTCAAAACAGTTGATATAAATATTCCATATTGTGTCCAGGTTTATGTTTAACCCTCCTTGTTTTTCTCAGAGGTGGAAGGTAAGCACTGTTGTCTCTGTAGGAATGAGATGATGAGATGAAAGGAGGGCAGAGATGAAGGTCACCTGCTTAAGCTCACAGAGCAAATGCGTCCCATCCATACTGGCATTTGAACAGGGAACAACAATCCAGGAAGCACCTTTCTCCTCAGCAGCCAGAGGACAGCTTCAGACCCATAGGACATACGAAAGCCTGTTTGCATAGAACATGTAATGAGTGTGCAAAGAAGGGAGAGCCCTAGATCCAGTAAGCTGTCAGAAGGCAGAAAAATTAATGCACAAGGCTTTCTGACTCCCCAAAGAACATTTTTTAAAAAAATGAGCTCTTTATTAAGAATAATTTTAAATACACAAAAAGTTACAGACAATACAGAATTTCAATGTACTTCCCTATACAATGTGTCTTAATGTTAACATTTCTAATTTAACTTTTTGAATGTATATTCTAATTTCACATTAATGGGTGCTCCCTATAGTCCTGCTCACAAATGAGTTTGTTTCTATACCATCCTTTTGACGTTTTCCAAAAGTTTACTGCTGAGATGGAATCATCTTCATACATGATAAGGGTTCAAATATTGAGCACTGACAATCTCTATTGAAAGTCACTGGGGAGTCTTAACTATAATCATGTGCTTAATGTGAAAAGTGGAAGAATAGTCTAGAACGATGCATAATCTTAGGTAGGACCCAGGATGGAAGTTGCTTTATTTTCCTGGGAAGTATTACAGCAATGCTGAGATAGACAAGGACTCTTAGGGACAGCATTTCCTGAACATACTTTAAATGATCTGTTTTTCAGAGTTCCTTGATTCATCCCACAGTAAAGAGAAGCAAAATCAACCAGGTCTACAAAAATGTGCTTGATGATGCTGATTTTAAAGTTGGGAGTGAGAGAAATTTCAGCTTTGCTTACATGAAAGTGATTAATAAAGCTGGACAAGGTGGCACATGGCTTCAATCTCAGAACTAGGGAGGCAGAGGCAAACAGATCTCTGAGTTCAAGACCAGCCTGATGTACAGAACAAGTTACAGGATGGGACAAAGGCAACTGCTTGCACTTAGGAACTGGATCACAAAGGAACTGTCTGAATAGCTAGGCAGATCCCAGTAGATCCTTTAGATTAGCAGCTCTCTACTTTACTTTGTACTAATGCAGGGCTACATAGAAAAACACTATCTCATAAACAAAACAACAGAAATTAATTAGTACATCAGTGTACAGACTGAGAAATAATAGTTGCCTGGAAGAGGACAGCTTGCTGTTAGTGCTAACAGTAAATGATGCTTGTTTAGTGAGGTGGGATTGGCATTAACATTAGGCTATACTTCCCATTTACCTTTTTTCCATTTGTGTGTTGGTACTTTCCTTTTCTGAATTACTCCTAAAAAGCTACATTCTCTTTAAAAAGATTTATTATTGTCAAGTGTGTGTGTGTGTGTGTGTGTGTGTGTGTGTGTGTGTGTGACTGTGTGTGTGTGTGTGTGTGCGCGCGCGCGTGTGCATATGACTGCAGTACCCTTGGGTTCCAGAAGGTGGTGTCTGATCTCCTGGAGCTAGAGTAACAGTAGACTGTGAGCTGCTCCACCTCAGTGCTGGGATCTAAACTTGGGTCCTCTAGAAAAGCAGTATAGGTTCTTTACCGTCTATCTATCCAGCCCCAAATGACATTTATTCTAAAAGTAACTACAGAGGGAACAAAAGAGAAAATCTCAATATCTGGTAACTTTTGACGTACAAGAATGACACTTTTAAATGACTCAACATAAAACTTAGTAAACTATATACAGTTATTCCCAAACTTTTAATTTGATAGCACATTTAGGTTTTTGTTTTTATGAACGTTGGTGTAAAAACCAACTAGTCTCAGGAATAGCTACTTACAGTAGAAAAACTCAAGTAACAAAGTTTATGAAAAATCCTATTATGGCTGACAAATGGTCTGCTCCTTGACAGAAGCCATGGGATGCCTATAGCTGTAAGCAGACACAGCACCCTTGCATTGCAGCCACTTTGTTTTTTCTTCAGGATGTGGCTGGTTCTGAGTGTTTTGGTTTTATAGGTTTTGTAGTAATTATCATCTTTCTCCACAGATCATCATGTTCATCATCCCAAACCTTCAGGTTTACTTTTCAACCATAAGATGGCATCATATCACATTTTATGCTGAAGAAACATCCAGTGTTTCTGCACACCAAAGTGACTAATGTTCTGCACACATCACAAGTCATTGGTATAACCCAGTGAAAATCAGAGTTTATAAGCAAATATTAGAATCTGACATGTCTAAATAAGAACTTAACCTTTTTTCATAGATTTGATCTTTCTATGTCATGGTTGAGATGTTAGCAATAGAACAAATTATTACTATATTAACCAATACTATGTTTTACCTTATTAAAATATGCAAGGCAGTTTCTCAAATGTGTATAAGTGACTCAAAATATGCATTGCATGATTAAATTAAAATATTCCTTTAATAGGCCTTCCCCTCCGGAATTAATTTTCTCATTTGTCAAGTTGAATTTATAGTGAACTTTTATTGCTGTGACCCATTTCTTGCCAGGATAAGAAGCTCATTTCATCAAGAAGTTAACCTCAACAGAACACATTTAATTTCTCCACTATGCTTTAAAAATACATTTTTTATATACCATTTTTTTTTTGCTTAATTAGAAATGTCCAGAACTTGAAAATTGCATAAACATGTTGGCTTACTTTCTTTGGTTGCTTGATTGAAAACTCTGGCTGAGTTTTGAAAAACAGAGTAAAATTTATTTCATTTTTCTCTGCAGAAACATTTTGTACCTTGTAGAAAACATTGCAAATGCTCTCCATATTAAACTGTCCCTTCTTCATATGAAATGATTTGTACTTGTAATTCTTTATAGTTTTGTGAGAAGTCTGTGTCATTTCCCTGTAGGGAACCCTCCCACAAGGTAGGGCACCTTAGAAATCTCACTAGCAATCTAGAGATTGAATAATAAGACTTCAGTCTTAATGTTTTTCTCATTGGGAACATATTAGAACCCTTAAGTCTTACACTGAATATTTATGATACCAAATAAACAGATTAAAAAGTGAAGAGATGTTAACCATGCAAAAAATAGTAATAACTTTACATTGAGTAAATCAGCTAGAATGATGTTTCTATTAATTTGTTTACTTGATTCAGTGAACTGAAGTTTGGCTGAACCCTAGGTATTAAACCTCCCCTTTTTCCTGGGTGGAGCTGTGCTTTAAAAAGAATCAAATTATATTTCTCTGCTATCAATAATGTTGCCATTTTACATGTGATATTTCTCTCTCATTGACAGAGTGAAAAATCAAACAGAAACAAATAGGGCACTTTGAAGTAGCATGGAAGGCTATTTGGAGGACAAAGGCCAAACAATCCATCTTTGAAAAGATGGTCTCAGAGCAAAATACAGGAGACACAACTATCCTTGTATTGTTTTACAGCTTTGAAACAATAGAATAAATCATGGATTTGCATATGATCCATTCCTAGGGATATAGATGAAGCCTATTAGATTGTTATTATTGAAGACTAACAGTGGTCAAATGTCGAGGATGGGATGGTAGTAGTCAGGGAGAACTTCCCAGGGTTAGCAAAGCACTTACCTTGTAACAGAGATAGAGGAGGAGGATAGAAAAAGGTAGTATAGTCAAAGTGTAGAGCACAAAAGGCCAAAGTGGGGGGTGTAACAGTGGACAGGCCAGCACAGTAGTAAGATTTGAGGGGTTTTTTGTTTGTTTATTGTGTTTTGTTTTTGATACATGTTTTCTCTGTGTAGCCTTGACTGTCCTGGAACATCACCAGGATGGCCATGAACTCACAGAGATCTGCCTCCCTTTGCCTCTTGAGTGCTAGGATTAAAGGTGTGCACTATGACCATCTGGCAGATTTGTGAGTTTTAAACTGTGAGGCAAAACAAATATAGGGTTTCAAGCAGAGCAACTACTTACTTTATTTACATTTAAAAAAATGAGCACCGTGGTTCATGTGGAGTATGTGTTGTCTAGCCATGAAGAGGAACGTTAGCAATGAGAATGAGTGATTTGCTGCTGTAAAAACCAGCATGAAATATCACATTGATTACAATATAAAGTTGAATGAGACTAGCTAAATGCCCAAAGAACACATTTATGAGACCATTTTTGAAAATAGACTATTGTTGAATTATGCCTTGCTACATGAATGTGCCCAGTTTGTGAAAATACACCAAGAAGTATGACTATGATCTGTGCAGTTTCTTTTCCTTTTTTTTCTTTTCCTTTTCCTTTTTTGTTTTCTTTTTCTTTTTCAACACAGAGTTTCTCTATGTAGCTTTGTAGATCAGGCTGACCTCAAACTCACAGAGATCCACCTGCTTCTGCCAATGATCTGTGTACTTTATGTGTATTAATCTTTCAAATAGGATGGTGGTTGAAGTGAGTATAAGTGGGCACATCTTAGATCTGCTGTGAACTTTAGAAAAATATTATGAATTAGATGGATATTTGATCACTTGGTTTCAGTACAATTTTTTGTGGTACACTTTTCTAGGAATGTATCACAAGGATACTATGACTCACTTTATTGTTTCTTCATAAATATGACAAGTGTATGTTTTGTGTATGTTGTAAATGTGTGCATGTGTCTGTGTGCTGTGCTGTACATGTGGGGTGTGTGTGTGTGTGTTTGTGTGTTTATGTCACCACACACTCATTGTATATATAGACATTTACCTTTTCTTTGTGATGCTAAGAGTAAACCCTTAGCATTTTACCTGAGGCCAGATGCTGAACTTTTAGTAACCCTTACTCTTACACTAGCAAATTGCTTTCCCTATGGTGAGTTATTTTCAGCTTTTTCTCACAATTGACTAATGTAGGATTCATGTATTGAAACAGAGTAGTTTTTAATGTAACTTTCTAGCTAACATACTAAAAGTGCGCTATAGCTGACTATGAAAATGATAGCAATTCACTATATCCTCCATAAAATTGCTGCTTGTAAATTTTCACTTCAGTCTGTTTCACAGGCAACCCAGCCTAAGGAGAGTGAGAGATCTCATTTTAAAAGTCAGGGGTTCAGTGTTGCAATATGAAAGTATATATTATATTTGAGGTCATCATGTACAACATTAGTTTTATGAATTTCTTCTGCCCTACCCCGAAGGTAGGTAGATTTTTACATCTGTTTAGGTAGGCTTGTGTGGATTGTCAGATTTCTAAAGAGAAGCATGGGATCAAGAGGTTCCTCATCAGTGTAGTAGGGAGTTTTTAAGTTGTGAGCCCTGAGGTGTCTTAGCTGGTAACCAAGAGATTGAAAGCAGATTGTCCTGTAACTCTTTCTACTGTAACTGAATCTTTAGATTCAAATCTGCTGTGATTTTCTAAGGAGAAAATAACCTTGGTACTGGTCTTTGAAAGTAATTTGCTTCCCGATCTAATGCGTTCTCAAATGACTTTCATTTAAGCAGAGTGGTGGGAGTGAAATACCCACTTTCGGGAAGTTAGGGTCTAGGGAAAGTTATTTTAATCTTATTCTTTTTCGTATAAGCATATGTAAAATACAAACAAAAGAGACGGGTAGTATCTGATATGATTAGGGATACCTATGTATGTTTATCAGTTTTGAACTGGTTTTCCTTATATCAAAAAAATATGCCTCTTAGTATTAGATTTTCCCGAATACACAGATGGAAAGTAGTTATCAGAACACCAGTCATTGCAGCTGGCTTTACTATGATTATGCTTCACCAACAGAAAGAGAAAGTCCTAATTGTGCCCCCAGGGGGCATCAGGAAACACAGTCTCACAAAGAGGGGTGAAGAGAATGAAGGAAACAACCTACATGGTTTTCCTGAATGACACCCTCTCCTGCCTGTAGACAGTGCAGAATCAATAGCAGCCTGTAGATCTGCTGATCTGTCCTGACATAGAAACTAAAATGTGAAAAATTAGAATTTTCCCCAATGATCGCTCTCTCAGATGCAACTAACACTTCCCCCAACCCGGACTGGTGGCCTCTCTACATTGCTTGAGTGTCAGGTTGAGAAAGGGTGTGCTTTCCCTATAACATTGTGCCTTAATCTTCTTAGATTTTTCTACAAAGAAATCACTTTAATCAAATCTCCTTTCTGCTATATGAAAGGTGCAGGGTGACTAATGCTCGACTTTGGGTGAAATTGGATATGGGAGAAAATCCTGATTTGAAATAATATCAGTTCCTTCTATACTATGTTGCAAGAATCTTAGCTCAGGATAGTAATTTTTCCAGCTCAGATTCTGTAAAGCACGCAAATACTGCCATAAACCTAAGAGATACCATACATGGCTAACAACGCAAAATATCCAATTTGAAAATGTACAAATAAAATTAAATGCTTGTTTTGGATTGAGGAGTAGGACTTGTGGGTGTGTCTCTAAGTTAAACAAGGAATACAATGGTGTAAAAGGACATGAGGCAAAAAACTAGTGTTTGTCTGGGTCACAAGCTTCATAAGGTATAATTAGGACAAATATGTCTGAAATGTAATCTGGCTTAAAGAACATTAATTCCAGAATCTATGCATCTGAAATATGGTTGTGTTTGAAATACCCTTCTTAGGAAATGATTTACATATTTAACAACTCATCTGTTATATTTTTAGAATCTTTTGAAAACGAGTTTTTCCTCTTTCTTATTCCAAAGCACACCCCTTGAACCTCTTTTGGGAGGTGTCTGGATTTTCAGAAAAGTCTTCAGCAGTTAAGAACCCTCACCAGGAAGGAAGACACACAATCAATGTGGGCCGGCCATTCAATTAAAACACAAACCATATTATATTCATAATCCATAACATCATAGTAAGTTCTATAAATATATATAATTTCTCAATTTCTAATAAAGATGAAAGTTTATAAAAGATTCAAAAGGCCCCAAAACAAAAACCTTCAAGTCTTATAAAATAATGGGGCTAGTGTGGATCCCTGAGAAAAATCTGTAAAAGAAAATGTAAAAACATGATTTCTTTAAGATACAAGTATTTAGGGCTGGAGAGATGGCTCAGCTATTAAAGGCTAGGCTCACAACCAAAAACATAAGATATAAGTACTTAAAATTGGTCAATATTTGATGAGGATGACACATTTAAAATTGGGATAGACACATTTCAATTCATAGTTACCTGTGGCTACTAGCCACTATATTAAATATATAGTTCTAGAGTCTACATTAACTTCAATTTTTTTAGCATTTAAAATTGTATTTCATCATTTTTATATATGTGTGAACCTGAGCATTTGTGTGTATGAATATGGGGATGTGGAAGGTGGGATGTGGAGGCCAAAGGACCTTGAACATTGGTCCTCATCTTTTTCTTATTCTGACAGAGTCTGCTGCATGAGCTAGTCTAGCTGACTTTTAAGCTTCTGGATATCCCCTTATCTCCAGCTCCCCCTCTTCCTGGAGTACTGCTGGGATTATAGCCACATGTGCAGCTATGTCTGTTGTGGTTTGAATGATAATAGCCCCCAGAGACTGAAATATTTGAATTCTCAGTCACTAGGGAATGGGATCCTTTGGAAAGGAATAGAAGCTGTGACCTTGTTCAAAGAGGTATGTCACTGGGAGTGAACTTTGAGGTTCCAGAAGGGCACAGCAGACCTAGTATTTATCTTTCTGCTTGAGGACTGGCACTACTCTGGTACCATACCTATCTGCTTTCTGCCACGATGATCACGGACTAACCCTCTAAAACTGTAAGCCAGCTCTGGAATAAATGCTTTCTTTTACATGTTACCTTGGTTGTGTTGTCTCTTTACAACCATAGAACAGTGACTAGGACAGTGTTCATCAGGTTCTCATACCCTTGAGACAGGCGATTTTTCCACTGAGACATCACTCCACCTGCCACTTTGTTTTTGAAACACAGTCAATGAAACAAGGGTTCTCATTGGTTTGGAATTCACTAAGTAGGCCAAGATGGCTAAGTCCTGGAGCTCAGGCAAGTACTTTACCAACTAACTGTCCTTTCAGCCTCCCAAATGCATTGTTTTTGAGTATGGCATTTGAAAATGTTAAATGTTAAAACAACATTGATCAAGAGTAGTCTGCACAGAGCTAGTGTTTTAGCTTAATAGGTGAAGAATATTGCCACAAGAACTGACTATTTGAGTTTGAGCCGCAAAAGGACTGACTCTTATGAGTAGTTTTCTGACCAACATACACAGGCAGTGACATACATGCATGAACACACAAACAATAAATAAACAAATGCAAAACAACAAAAAGTTGCACACAAAGTCTCTCAAGATAGTTTTTCAAGATGAAGAGTGTTGTTGCTAAAGAAGTCATATTTGTTTGCTATCAAATGATATTTTTGACTATGTAAAATCTGTTTTCATCATACTTTTATGCTAGAATTTAGCATTTTACAATATCTTAATGATACATATATGATGGTGGTTGTCCCAGTTTGTCTCTATTGCTGTGATAAAAACCATGACTTGGAGAAACTTAGGAAAGGGAGCTTATTCCATTTTATAAATCTCAATCACAGTCTATCAACTAGGGAAGCCAAGGCAGGACCTCAAGTAGGGAAGGAACCTCAGAGGCAGGAACTAAAGCAGAAACTATTGAGGAAGATTGTTTACTGGCTTGCTCCACATACCTAGCCTAGATCTTGGGCATCACTGTGGCTCCTGGGACCAACATCAACACAGACCTTGGCTGCAGCTGGACCACAGACCCAGACATGGTACTTGGCAGCAGCCCATGCCTGGATGTCACCATGGTACCAGGTTCAGCCTACTTTCTTACAGAACCCA
The DNA here is from genome assembly GCF_943737965.1 of Phodopus roborovskii. Classification (NCBI taxonomy): domain Eukaryota; kingdom Metazoa; phylum Chordata; class Mammalia; order Rodentia; family Cricetidae; genus Phodopus; species Phodopus roborovskii. The sequence goes on along the minus strand of NW_026126683.1, from coordinate 736,395 downwards.
GGACCACCAGCCCAGGGATGGCAGTACCTGGGCCCACCTCCATCATCAATAATTAAGAAATGCATTTGGGTTTGCCTACAGCCCAATCTTATGGAGACATTTTCTTAATTGAGATTTCTTCCTCTTAGATGACTTTAGATTGTGTCAAGTTGACATAAAACTAGCCAGCACAATTAGCTTTTAAATTTGGTCTTGTGATTTTCTTTTTAAAATACAGTTTCAGCCAGGCAGTGATAGTGTAAGCCTTTAATCCCAGCACTGGGGAGGCAGAAAGAAGCAGATCTCTGGTATTGAGGCCAGAACTGAGTGAATTCTAGGACCACCAGAGTTACATAGTGAAACCCTGTCCTGAAAACCAGTTTCAGGTTCTATGGTAGTTTGAATAGGCATGGCCCCATAAACTCATGTATTTGAAAGCTTGACCTATAGGAGTCAGACAATTAGGAAGTGTGGCCTCGTTGGGATAGGTGTGGCCTTGGAGGAAGTATGTCACTGTGGGAGTGGGCTTTGAGGTCTCATGAGCTCAAGCTATGCTCAGTGTCATTCTTTTTGCTTCCAGATATGAATTCTCAGCTACTTTTGCAGCACCATGTCTGCCTGTGTGCTGCCATGATTCCCCCATGGTAATAATGGACTAAAGCTCTGAACTGTAAGATAGCCCCAGTTAAATGTTTTCCTTTATAGGAGTTGTCTTGGTAATGTTGTCTCTTCATAGGAATAAAAACCCAAACTAAGGTTCATTTGCTTCTTACAATTTCCTCCATTCTTTATGTATTGTTCCTTTTCAACTTAAGACTAGTTGTCATAAACATTCTATACATGCAGTAAGGACTCATCTATTTTCAGTGTTTTTAATTATCTTCAGTATAATTTAACAAACACTTCCCCCCCATGGGGTATTGCAGAGAAAAAAGGTGGATTGATACTCATTCTATGATCTTAACCAACCATTGCTTGGTGGGGCAGATGGAACATACATAGTTACAGTGTGTCCATAGCAGGAAACAGTGAGATTTTGAACAAAATACTAAAGGGATGAATTTCAATCCAACTTGAGACTATAGTTAGGGGGCAGAAAGAGTCAAGATAGAGGAGAGGGGTCCTGTAAGAGCTTCTCTGGGGGTTTCCTAACAAGGGTGGAGATATGAATGTAACCTGAAGGAAATGTCTGCCAAACTTGTTTCTTTTACCATTTAGATTTTGTCTGCATTCCTTTAAAGTTAAATATGGTTTTAATTCATAAAATTCTGAAAACTACATATCAGAGATATTCACATTTTACTACAAATTGCTAAGACATAGAACTAATACTGACCCACAGTGATAACCTATGAGTGTAATGGTTGATAATAAACTAAGTTTTTATCATTTTGATCTATATTGTAAACCTGAACAATCAGAACAGCCTGGGGTGTTAACGTCTTATATTATTCTCATTCCTCTCTTGCTTTTTATTTCATTTGGAGAAAACATAATTAACATACCATATGGTAAAATTGGGTTCATGATGTCTTCTCAGGAATTATCTAAGCAAGGAAGAAGATGGTGAATTTCAGGAAAGCGATTGTGTTAATTAGTCAAGAAGAAAATACCAAGACAGTTGTCAGAAGGTGGTCATGGTAGCAGTGTATGGGACCCCTCTCTGTGACTCATGGAAGTTGATAGACGTGTCTGTACTCTTAGCATGCTTTGAACTGGCTACCTAGAGCCTTCTTTCCTTGATGTCCTTGATACTCAAGATGAATGGGTACCAAAGTATGTGGTTCTTGAAAACAAGGGGTGTGACTATGGCTACAGGAAGTTCTCTGCCATAGTTTTCATGTCTTGAAATTCTTTATTCCTGAAACTTGCCAGAGAGCAGGGTGGAAAACAGAGCCATCTGGACAGATGACTAAACAAGTAAAAGGATCGTAGAGAAAGCTGCCACTTAGACACTGGTGAAGAGTTAGGGAAATGTTATGTGTGGGAAATGATAGATTATTTAGCAATAATAAACTTGTTTAAAAACAAGTTTTTAAAGTTTACAATTAAATATAAAAGTTAACTTAGTGAATATAAAATACATGGAAAAGGACTGATTCTGGAAAACTTTTGATAATTATTGCCAAATTATTTCAATGTTGCTGACACCTAGATATATGGGAATCATACCTTCTCATAGTCTTTATTAGCAACATAAATACCCAGAGCACACATGTATGTTGTATACAATAGCTTTTCTATATAATTTGTGTTCATATGTATTATTCATATTTCAACTGAAAATATTTTTGTATGGATGGTTTACGTTATGACATGTGTGAAACTTCTTAAAAATCTTTTCAAGTGAGATTTATTTTCATAGTCTTCTGTCTGTCTTCTATCTAAAAGGAGTAAAAAAAAAAGTTCAGAGAATTAAATATATACTTGATTTGTAAAAAAAGAGCTAGACCTTTTATCATATGGTTTACATTTATTTTTATTTATGAAACCCCTCATGTATGTGCATGTGTGTGTGTGTGTGTGTGCTGGTGCCCTTGTGTGGTGGTGGTGGTGGTGGTATGTGTGTGTGTAGAGACAGGAAGAGGGTGTCAGATTCCTTGGATCCCAAGTTACAGGCAATTGTGAACTGCCTACATGGTTTCTGACTCCCAACAGGTCTCTGCAGTGTCTGCAAGTTTTGCTGAGCCCCTTGGTGCATGGTTTAAAAACTTACTGATTTTAAGTTCTCAAGTGAAGCTCCTTTGATATATATGTATGTATGTATGTATGTATGTATGTATGTATGTATATATATATATATATGCACTAAGCCAAATGACGTTAGTAGGCTATTATAAAAATTACTCAAGAGACAATTATTACTATCAAAATGCTATTGCTTCTGTCGTGTGATATTGTGCTGTGTTTGTGTCAGAACCTATCACCTATGGGAAATCCTTTTTAGCTGGGTGGGGGATGTCCAAGAAAAGAAGCTCCTTGAATTTTAGTTGCTCAGAGAGTTGGAGTATTTGGCCAGCATTATGAAAAGCGGCAGTGTCACAGGTGAAAGTTATGGAGCTAGGGATACTTCCAAATGCAAATGTTCCTCATGTTCCTCTTTGGGTGCTGGGTAGAGAGCTGAGAGTTGGGAAATGCTTTTTTTTTTTTTTTTTTTTTTTTTTTTTTTGGCCATACAACTTAACAGGCTGTGGATGCAGTGCAATGACTCCATTTCTAAGGGATTTTTTTTTCCTCTGAAGTGTCTGTCTGTCCCTCAGGATGTTTTGTTCCCAGGATTTGAAATCAGCATAAGACTTTTCCTTCACACTCAGTGGTCATCCTTAGTGTGTTGCCATTATAAGGCACAGAATAAACCTTTATTCTCATGGATAGAATTTAGTTAATTTTTGATTCTAGATATATACATCAGTTTCCTCCTTCCTTCCCTTTGGTTACTGCTCCTTTAACAGTTTCCTCATGTACATCTGGCTGCCCACAAACAGGCTAGGCTGGCTTTGAGTGTCTGATAATGAAGGAATTTATACTGATGATACTCCTGACTCTATGAACTGAGTAATGAGATTACACGTGTGCACCATGGTGCCTCCTTTATGCTGAGGATCAAACCTAAGGTTTCATGCATGCAAGGCCTCTACCAATTAGGCTGCATCCTCAGTCCCTGAAAATTTCTTTTTCAGTAGTCATGTGTTCTCGCTTGAATGTGTTTTACATCTTCTCTTCTAGAGTTATTTTAGAACAGTATTTCCTGTTTGCTAACATTGTGACAGTAAGTCAAAGGTCATACTCTGCCAGGAATTCAGGTATCATTCAAGACTTCTTGCCCCAGCATTGTATCTACCTTATTACCTGAACTCTACTCACTGGGTTTCTTTTCCGGGAGAATTCACTGGATGCTTGAGTTGAAAAGATTGGCTACATCAAAGTCTTTATTTATCATGTCCTGGAAAAGTGAGGCTTCTATTTGATAGAAGCAATGTCCAGAGTGAATAAATTGCCCCAGACTCTGCTTGTGAGAAGGGATGTAGGTGCTGGAGGGTGGGGGAAGAGGCCACTGTGTGAATGCATCAGCTTAGAAGAATGGCCATTACAGTTAACAGGATGGAACTGGAGAAATGGCCTTAAATTTTCATTTCTAGAGAAACTGTCAGATCCTAAGTGTTGTTCTTTTAATACAACTATTGCCTATGAAACACAAACACGAGACTCAGAGCTCACGTGGAGTTTATTGAGGGAAGGGAGAGAAAGGGGGGTAGCTGGTGGCCAACTGAAAGTAGGGGGAGGGAGAGAGAGAGAGGAAGAGAGAGAGAGAAGGAGAAGAAAAAGCGCAGAGAGAGAAGCCCAGAGAGAAAGAGCCAGAGAGGGCAAGGGGGGTGCACTTGGCACGTTTGCTTTAAAAAGGGGGCTTGCACATTTGTAACTGAGTCTTCTGGCAGCCAGGTAAAGCTTGAGCAACCAAGTAAAGCCTGACCTATGACAACATGGCCATGAGCATCCTGCCTATCGTCGACAGTTATAGCTCTTGCTAGTGAGCTTCTAAAATAAAATAAAATAAAATAAAATAAACAAAAACAAAAAACAAATACATTTATTTGGGCTGGGGAGATGGTTAAGAACACTGGCTGCCCTTGCAGAGCTGGTTTTGTTTTCAGGACCCATAAGGTGACACATAACCATCTATCTGTATCTCCATCTCCAGGGAGTCTGTCTCCTTCTGTCCTCCTCAGGCATCAGGCATACATTTGGTACTCATACATGCATGAAAGAGAATCACTCTCTTTCCCTCCCGCCCTCCCTCCCTCCCTCCCTCCCTCCCTCTCTCCCTCTCTCTCTCTCTCTCTTTATCTATCTATGTATGTATCTATCTATCTATGTGCGTGTGCGTGATGTATTTACATGTATGTGTATGGGTGCTTATGCCATATGTATGCCATATGAGCATCAGAGGACAGCTTGTAACAATCTATTCTCCATTACCATGTGGGGCTCAGGGGTTGAATTTAAGTCTCAACCTTGCTGGCACAAGTGCCCCAACACGCTGAGTTGTCTCACCAACCCTGTGCTCTTCCTTCTTGATAACAAAATACAGAAAGCCCTTTAATTTCATCTCGCATAAAGGTGAAGTCAGTTCTCAAGTAGCAAAAGCAACAGTAAGTCAGGGTTCACAGATAAAAGAAGCTCATGAATTGTCTGGGTACTTCATGTTTTGAAGTCCATTCCTGATTGTTTTATTGGAAGCCATTTTTTCATGCATGAACTTCTCACAACAGCCCTTTGCTGTTATCCTGTTATCCTGTTGTTACCTAATTGAAGTGTATTTTATAGCTCCCATGGAAGATACCATCTCCCTTCTTGCCTACTGTGAAATCACTGCTATTCAGGAATAGTTATTTGTATTCAAATGCAGAAGGTCAGAGAAAGAGGCTGAAATGGGAACAGGGAGCTATTCACAGGCTACTGACTTCTCTGGAGAACTCTGTTAGTTTCCCACATCTTTTCAGGAAATCCTCCACATGCCCAGTGGCTCGCCGTTATAAGGATGAAGATGGATGGTCTGGAATCCTCCAGTTTCTTCTCATTTACTGGCTGGATTCAGTACTCTTCCTGCTTCTCTCAACTGCAGCCTTGGAAAGTTGGGGTTTCCAGACATAAATTTTCAGTTACCACAATATCACACAAACCAAATGATCCCAAATCTCCAATCTTTCCTACAATTTCTGGAAGACTATATGTCCTTTGGTTTTCTTCTTTTTAATTCCACCTGGCACCTACTTTCAGTTAAATTAGATCTCCACTCTACATATACTCCTTCAAAAGCCAACCTGTTGCCAGGGTTGTCTGATTGGCCATAGAGCCAATTTGTATGATGTTGCCCTCACTTCATGTATGAACAGGATGCATACACTGGTAAACTTCATGTGGAGATATGATCTTAGAATGATAAATATGGATCTTGTCCTCAAGTAGGGGATGGTCTAGGAGGGGGTGAGGCATTAATAATTAATTACAGTAGGACATTTAAAATGATATCTTTCTGTTAAAAACAAACTGCCATAGCAACGCCTGGAGTAGCTTCATTCTTTCAGGAGAGAGGGATTGAACAGGCTTCCTATGGGAGGCAATATCTGAAGCACATTCAGTGGTTTTAGCTCCAAAAGCTGGATGTTGGTTGGTCTATGTGGATTTGTCCTGGCAGGTGTATTTTCGTTTCCATATACTAATTGCAGACTTGGAGTCAGTGCACAATGTTAGCAATATCAATGAAATGCTGTCTTTCATTTACTTCTTCAAGGACAGATGCTAAAAAAAAAAGGAAGGAGCTAAGTGAGATGTAGTGATGGGGGTATGAAAATATATAAGTAAGCTATTTTCATGCCTACCTACTTACAGCAATAAGAAACCAGAGTTCTCTGTTTGGAATGGAAACTTCTAAGAAAAAAGGAGATAAGGAAACAAGAAGAGAGAAGAAAGAAAAAAAAGACTTACGGTTCTTCAATTTGTGTGGAGATGCTTCCAGTATTGGTTATTTCAATCTTCAGGCTGACGGTTTTACTTAGAGGTGTGTGTTTATTAGGAGTGGACTGGAAGGAGCTACTAGGAGTATGTGTGTGTGTGTGTGTGTGTGTGTGTGTGTGTGTGTGGTGTGTGTCTGCGTCTCTGTATGTATGTGTATATCTGTATGTGAGTCTATATGTATAAATGTGTTTGTGTCTGTGTGTCTATATATGTATGTGTGAGTATGTGTATCTGAGTGTACAAATGTGTGTGTGGCTCCATGTGTGTTTGTATGTATGTGTGAGTCTGTGTGGATCTGTGTGTGAGACTATGTACATCTGTGAGTATGTGTGAATGAAGCTGTTACTTGGTTTTACCACTGCTGATAAGGTACCAGGAAGAGAAAAGTACATAATTGTCCTGGTTAGCAGTTTATTGTAGAGTCGTGTGTGTACATGTGTGTGTTTAAGAAAAGTCCTTTTTCTAATTTCAGGATGGATTTCTAGGATGGAATTTAGAAAGTTCTGACATGAAGATTTGTTGAAGGGGTTCCCTCAATCTGACAATGGAATCCTGTTGTGCTGCATACAGAGATGAGCTAAGAGAGTTTAAGGGAAAGGGGAGAAAACTATGGTAGTGCCCAAACAGCAGCACAATTATCCTGTCTCTCATTGTCACTCCGTGCACCATGCTCGTTGTCTCAGTGTTTCTGCAGTGATGGGGACAGGAGGTAGGAGCTCTTCAGATGTGGCATGGTAGGTGACTTCCCAGCCCTGGTGAAAGCCAGCTGGTTCGATGAATCATTAGCATTTCTCTCTTCTGCTCAGAGCAGCAGTAGCCTGGATCATGTCCACATTCCTACCTCTGACCGCCTAGAAATAAGCACGTCTTGTTCCCTTTGGCACATTTTCAGATCCTGAGCAGGTTTTGAGATATGTCCATCTGCTATCTATATATGAGCAGTATCCTGGGGAATGTGGCTGAGAGTTCTCTTAAGACCCTTCACAGGCTCCTGCCTGTGGTTTCCAGATTGGCAGCCACAAATGAGTTTCACTGAGATTCTCTTCAGTGCTGTAGAATGGTCTGGCCATACATTACACCTGGGAGTGTTGAGTACTTCTCTGAAGCCTGGTGCTGTTTAGGTACACCCTGTTGCCTTGTCAGGAGAACAAGTTAACAAAACCTAGCTAAATAGTTTGTGCTATTAGGGAATGCTAGATAAGGCTGTTCCATGAAGCTGCTATCATACATCCTTAGATTGAAAATAAACTGGCCTCTCAACAGTTTAAAGAGAAATCCTTGGAAAGGGCCTTTTGAACATTCTGAGAAATGATAATGCTATGTGGAAACACTCAAAGGGTGTGTTTACATCTACATCTCCCAACTTCCTAATGTAAAAATTATGAGGGATTTTTATGCTGTGGAGGAAATATAAATATGACATAAGCCACCGCTATTAGCAGCTGAAGGGTTTTCTGCCCCTCTCAGATGTTATTACTCAAGTAATGGGATCAGAACTGCTATGAGTGAATGTGTTAATGTATGTTCTGTAAACCGTCACAGGATCTGTGACATCACTATTCTGCAGTCATTAACAACGATAAGAAGAAAAAGTGATTGTCAGCACAGATTGCACTTAATTAATGTCCGTAAAAAGGCAAAGTGTTGCAGACATGGTAGGTTACTGAATTCTTAGAGGGCAAGTCTCCAAAGAACTACATGTTAGCTACAAACTGCATTTAGAAAGTTTTCCAGGGTATGGTCATATTTGCATACCTCACCAAAAAGAAAAAAAAAAAGGTAGTGTGATTTCATCAGAACTGTTCAGGAACACAAAATGATGTGTCAAAAGTAATCATATGACATAATTAAGAATGAAAGGGTAGCAGTCAAATGGCTTTGCCTTTTCTAATGATTATAATATAGTCAGCTGGTTGTAAATTACAAGCAGAGGTGTATTATGACTTTTCCAATGTTAAATTATGAATGAAATTGAAATACAGCCTTATTACCCAGTGCTTGGCTGTAGCTACTCCTTGTCAGCCAGGAGCACAGCTTTGAGTTCCCAAGGAGAAACAAATGCAACTATAATGCAAAGTTGCTTTGAACGCATGTTACTATGAATTCAGAAGTTTTCAAGCGATGGCTGATCTGCCCATTTACAATTATTTGGCTTTGTGTATGGGAATGGGACTTGGCCATCCAGCACATCCTTACAGTCCATAAGTTTTGTTTCACAGTAGAAAGAGGTGGATAAGTGATTTGTGAATTTTTTTGGTACTCTGTATTTGCCTTCAAAGGCAGGTCTAGTCATAGGAGAATAAATGTAGTTAAAAAGTAAATGATGTCTTCTCCAATAGATCATAATTGGATGCTTAAGCGCTGTTCATTTTCACATTTTAGCTATGCTTTTGAGAATTTGAACACCTTCAGATAGACTCTTACAATGAGTAAAGCTTTCTCAGAGATCCTCACACCATTTGGACACGATTTTGCATTCTCAGCAACACGACCACTGGGGCTTAGATGAGACTTCATGCTTAGCTTGAAGTATGTCTCCTCTCCTTGACCTCATCACATCTACTTTATATTGAAGTATGTGATATGAAATAGTACAACCTCAGGATATTAGAATGAGTTATCAAGGGATGTTATGAGTATCTTCAGGAATTTATATAGCTTTCTACTCAGATGACTTAGTTATTCAATTCTTTAGGGGAATTCTCTTATGATGTAATGTTGAAATGTTATACAGAAAGCCTTTCTTTGGAAATAGGGAAAATTAATAAAAGTAGCTAAAATACTCTTTTATCACTCAGTAATGCTCATATCCCCCCCTGGCCCTGGCATGATTCCACACTGTCTGACCATTGCCTGCTTCTGGAGTGTGCTAAACAAAAGTGCTGTTCTTATTGCTGAATCCCTGCTGATACCTGGTGTTAGGCACTGACACACACCAGTTCATTCTAGCTATTATTAAAATGTATTTCAGAAGAGTGTTTCATAGAGGGAAGGAAAATGAGTTTAAAGTCTGTAGGTTTTTCTTGTTGAAAGTAATACATTTGATTATAAAGAAATTAGAAAAGTAAAAAATACAAATGAGAAACACCACACTGCTGAGACACACCTGTCAATTTTCAGACATTAGACTTTTTGGGCAAAATTATTTGAAGCATGTGGGCAATATCCCTGCTGGCACAAATGATGGATATTAGTAATATGTTCTCTTAATCTACATATACCAATCTCATTGGTGCCAGAGTGTTGCACAAAATTTTCTCTTCTTTCCCACGTGCTACGATTTCCTTTTTGTATTTCTCCGTTTATTTTTCGAAGTCAAAGACTTAATTATTGCCTTTGTGTTTATTCCTTCTTAATCTGCCCCTGCATGATGTGCAGGTAATGCACTCAGGCAGGATATTGAAGCATTGATGGGTGGAGAAGCAATAAAACGAGAGGCATTTAACCCCTTTGAATTCTGCCACTCCCTTCCTTCTCTATATCCACATTTAAGCATGTTTCAACCAGCACTTCTCAAGCATTTCTTTCAATTTTGTGGATATGTATTACTAATGTTTATCTCTAATTTCTATCTGTCTTATGGGCATATTCCCCAAGACCCCAAATCCTTTCAAGCTGCACTTTTCCAGTCCTCCATGTTAATCCCAGCCTCCCCTCTCAACTTCTCAATAGTGTGATAGCAGTTAAAGTGAAGCCTGGAAATGCTCACAGGCCATTTCCTTTTACTTGCTCACCTTTGATTCATTTCTATAACTGTGTTCTCATCAGAATCACTTTGATTTACTTTCTTACTTCTGTTTGTAGTGGATTCACCCCAAATTTGAGTCGGTTTGTCATTCCACTTCATGTGCAATCCTAGCACTCTCTCAAATGCTTTTCCTTTTTAAGCCATTGAGCCTTTGTGAACCAGGCCCTCCTGTAAGATCTAGAATGTGTTTTCCATCCTCCCTCCTCTTCTGGTTCTAATTCAAACACTGCAACCTCATGAGGCCTATGTAATCTTTCATCTGGATTTCTAATGGACTACAGTAGCACTGCCATAAACACACAGGAATGAAGTCAGCTCATCTAAGTGAATGTGGCATTCAGTACTCCCTGTATTGCAATTATTGGCATAATTGTATTGCATTTTTCTTGTGGGAGGCTTAGGAGGATAGAGGTAGTATTATGCTCTTTCTTTTCTTTTCTTTCTTTCTTCCTTCCTTTCTTTCTTCTTTCATCCTTTTTTTAAATGCTATTTCTTATCCCCAGGCTTTTTCTAGTGGCTAGTATAGTGCTTTTCCCATCATAGGCCTTTAACTAATATTTTTATAAAAGTTATTTTATTTTATTTATATGTATATGAGTGTTTTGCCTACATGTACATCTGTGTACCACATGTGTCCCCAGTGCCTGTGTGGGCCAGAAGAGGGTTTGGATCCCCTGTAACTGTAGTTACAGACAATTATGAGCCACCATTGTGGGTGCTGGGAAACAAACCCAGATACTCTGTAGGAGCAGCAAGTGCTCTTAACTGCTGAAACATCTTTTCAGTCTCCTTGATGAATATCTTTTGAATGAATATTGTACACTGTTCAACTATTTTTTTGCCTTATAGTTTGAACCATCAATTTCTAATATTCTTCATAATGACTTTTGTGAGATGGGGGTGCAGACCCTGATTTTATATGTGATATTTAGAGATGTTCTTGCTCTCTTGTCCCCACTTCCAATATAATAATAAGAATTTCAGAGTATAAACCTATAGTTTCTGGATAAATTAAAGTAACTTTCTTCTTCTACAACATCTAGAAAAAAAAGTAGTTAAATAGGGGAAATATCATATTTGAAAATCAGTGGACCAGGCAGACTGAAATTCCATACAAGGAAACTTTCTTCTGAGGGTAGCAAAAATCAATTGCCCTTTTCTTCCATAAGGCTGTTTTCTCAGTCTGATGTTGTGGCTAATCTAGACAGAGAGTCTCTACTGGGATAAAGGGAATTCCATGGAGACTTTTTATGACAAGCACAAATATGATGGATTTGAATCTAAATGAGCCAAACCACAATTGCTTTCGCCATGAGACATTTTCTGGGGATTGTAGATTGTGAATATATTTTGTAAAAGATGCAGACTTTAAAACAGTCTGTACAAATATGCTACATAATATAATGAAAAAGATGGACAAGACAAAATGGGCTTTAAATAGGTAGATTCAAGTAGAAATAATTACCTGTACAAAACAGAGTGACCATCCTAGATCTTAAAAATAGGAATACAATATCTGAATCTGGCAAATCATCGAATAAGTTTAACCCAAGACAGAAAAAAAATTACTCAAACACACTAAAAATGTTTAAATAATCCATCCAAAATGAATCACATAGAAAAAGGGCATAGAAAATATAGAAGAGGGGGAAGGAGATGCACAAGACACAGGTAAGTAAATTAACACAAGTGTAGCCAAACATGTAAGGATAGTAAATGCGTTTGAAGTGGTAGTAGCCAAGACTTTTCCAAAACCAATGAGTCTAAATACAAGGTACAGATTAAAGATGTTCAGAACTTCAAGTCAGCAGTCCATGAGGAAAAATACTAATGCAAAGCAGCAATGATGCTGTTTAAAGCCAAAATAGAGGAAGAAAACAACAAATTTGAGAAACAGCAGCACCTGCCTACCAGGAGAGCAATAACATTAATAGCTGACTTTCACCAGAGACACTGACCTTCAGAAAGATGTGGTATGGCACCTTTAAAATGCTCACAGGCAGAAGCTGCCCTTTCAGAATTATTTATGATGACAATGAAAGGAAAGTGGGTGGTTAAAAAAAAATCAAAACCAAACAAACAAACAAACAAACAAAAAAAGCTTAAACTCTGTCTAAAATGTAAAAAATACAAAAGGGAAAATAATCCATGATGAAAGCACAAAATTATAGGAAGGTATGAAGAAAAGAAAACTCAATAAAATAGCAGTTTTTATGAGGACCGAGGAGATCGTTTAGCTGCTAAGGCCCTGGATGCTCTTCCAAATGACCCATGTTTGATTGGGTCTGAATGAAGCCTCTCTAATGACAATTGGAGGCACAAATCTGGTTGCAGGGGATGGCCAGTTCAGGCTACTTGTGCACTATTACTAAGAGTCTAAGTTAGCATCCACCTTGTATACTCCTGGGAGATTACCCAGTGCTAGGCTTCCATCTGACCCTTAAATACCCACTTCTGAGTGGTACCCCTCTGCACTGTTCCCCTCTATACCCCCACAACCTGATTGCCAATGTTCCCATCCTCACCCATCCTCAGTCCATTTATGAATCTCTTCTATTTCCACTTCCCAGGAAGATCTCAGATTCCCCCCATGAGCCCTCCTTGTTACCTATTCTCTTTGAGTCTGTGGATTATAGCATAGTTATCCTTTATTTTACCTCTAATATCTGATTATGAGTGAGTACATACCATATCTGTCTTTCTCAGTGTGGGTTACTTCACACAAGATAATTTTTTTCTAGTTGCATCCATTTCCCTTCAATTTTCCTTGTGTCCTTGTTTTAACAGCTGAGTAATACTCCATTGCATAAATGAACCACATTTTCTTTACCCATTACTTGGTTGAGGGACATCTAGATTGTTTTCAGGTTCTGGCTATTACTTAAAAGCTACTATGAACATAGTTGAGCAAGTGTCCTTGGTAGGATTGAGCATCCATTGGGTATAAGATGGGTCTTGTTTTCTGAGAAAACACCACACTAGCTCCCAGCAACAATGGAGGCATGTCCTCATCTTCTCCAGCATAAGGTGTCATTTGTGTTTTTCATCTTAGCTATTTTGACTTGTATGAGATAAAGTATCAGAATAATTTTGATTTGCATTTCCCTGATGGCTAAGGATGTTGAACATCTCCTTAAATATTTCTTGGCCATTTGAGAACATTATGTTGAGAATTCTCTTTAGAACTGTACCCCATTTTTAATTGGGTTATTTGGTTTGTTGATCTCTAGTTCCTTGAGTTGATTATATATTTTGAAAATCAGCCCTCTCTTGGATGTGGAGTTGGTGAAGATCTTTTGCCATCATGTAGACTGATGTTTTTTGTCTTGTTGACAATGTCCTTTGCTTTACAAATGTTTTCTGTTTCATGATATCCCATTTATTAATTGTCAGTCTTATTGCCTGTGCTAATGTTGTACTGTTCAGGAAGTTGTTTCCTGTGCCAATGCATTCAAGATTATTTTCCATTTTATCTTCTTTTAGGTTCAGTGTATCTGGATTTATGTTTGGGTCTTTGATCCACTTGGACTTGAGTTTTGTTCAGGCTGACAAATATGGATTGATTTGCTTTCTTCTAAATGCTGGCATCCAGTTAGTCAAGCACCATTTGTTAAAGATGCTTTCTTTTTTCCATTGTATAATTTTGGCTTCCTTGTCAAAAATTAGAATTCATAAGTTTGTGGATTTACAACTGGGTCTTCCATTTGATTTCATTGATCCACCTGTTTGCTTTTATGTCAATACCATGCAGTTTTTATTGCTATAGTTCTGCAACACAGCTTGAAATCAGAGATGGGAATTGTTGGTTTTGTTTGTTTGTTTTTACTTTTTTTCTCTTTGGTGTCCACCACCAAGCTCCCAACTAAATACAAGGAGACATATTCTTATGAATGCCTGGCCTTAGCTTGCCTTGTTTCTTACCAGCTTTTCTTAAATTATTCTGTCTATCTTTTGCCTCTGGGCTTTTACATTTCTATATAACTTTCTTTACTTCTTACTCCATGGCTTGCTGTGTAGCTGGGTGGCTGGCCCCTGGAGTCTTCCTCTCATTTTCCTTTCGCTCTTTGATTTCTCTTCCCAGATTTCTCCTCCTGTTTATTCTCTGCCTGCCAGCCCTGCCTGTCCTTTCTCCTGGATTTTTATTAGCCCGATCAGGTGTTTTAGATTGGCAAAGTAACACAGCTTCAGGAAGTTAAACAAATGCAACAATTAAGAATGCAACAAAGGAGGCCAGGAGGGAGAGGGAACTAGGACCAGTATGTAAAATAAGATTGTTTCTAATTTAAATAAAATAAAAAAAGAATTCAACACATCTTTGCATCACTAAACAAATGTTCCACAGCATAATCAAATATAACACATCTTAAACTACTATTCCACAACAGGTAATACCTCCGGATGTTCTTTTATTGAACAGGATCATTTTAGCTATACTGGATTATTTGTTTTTCCATATGAAGTTGAATATTGTTTTTTCAAGGTCTGTGAAAAATAGTGTTGGGATTTTAATGGGGATTGCATTGAATCTGTGGATTGCTTTTGGTTAGATGGCCTTTTTACTATGTTAACCCTACCAATACTTGAGACTGGGAGATCTTTCCATCTTCTGATATCTTCAACTTCTTTTCTTCAAAAACTCAAAGTTTTTGTCATACAAGCCTTTCATTATTTTTGGTTAGAATTATACCAAGATATTTTATATTATTTGAGGCTATTGTAAAGGGTGTTGATCTTATATTTCTTTCTCTGCCTGATTATAGTTTGTATATAGCAGTGTTATGAGTAAGTTTTTCCCTATAGCTGGTCTGGTCCCACTGCCACACCAGCCCCAAATAATACACAGAGACTCTGTATTTGATATAATTCTGTTGGCCTGTTACTAGTTTCTTATCAGCTAGCTCTGTCTTAATTATTAACATATTTCCATTAATCTAAGTACTTCCACGTGGTATTCTATTACCAGAAAGAGTGGCGGGCGTTCTCTCTCCATACTCCATCTTGAATCTCCTCCCTACTACTTCCTCTCTCCTCCTAGTCTCCTAGTCCTGCCTGTCTTGCTTTCCTATTGGCCAACAGTTCTTTATTCATTAACCAATATGAGAAACATATTTACAGAATGACATCTCCCATCATCTCCTCTTTTCTGTCTAAATAAAAAGAAAGGTTTTAACCTCAACATAGCAAAATATATCACACAGTAGTTATCAAACAAGAATCACAATTAACAATATTTAGGCCATTAACATTTAGCAAGATTTCTATCTCTGTGAGTCTAAAGTCCTATATGTAACTTTAATCTTAACTAAGGAAAACTATAATCATAACTATCTGTCTTCAACTCCTTCAAAGACCACAGAAGGATAATATATAAACTGTAGAAATGACAGAGACAACTCACTGCCTGGTCAGTCACCCGACATTCTTCTGTAATGTTCCATATTCAGCCCAAAGGCCATAGTGTGCCTGGCAGACTCTTCAGCAAAGCAGGAAACTTTAAACTGTCTTCTTGTATTGGCAGTTTGTCAGTTACTTTTCTCTGTGTCCTGCAGACTGTCTGGCAGACTCTTTCATAAAGCAGGAACCGAGCACACTGTTCATCTTGTATCAGCAGTCACTTTCCTGTGGGTTCTGCATGTCCAGTTTATATAGCATAAAATCAAACAGTACAGATAAGAGTAGTACCTTGTCCAAATGGCTAGTCTTACCATATTGGAAGCAAACTCCATAACGCATTTCTTCAAGGTTCATCTTCTTTTCTGTTGCCAGGAGCAGTTGTGCCTCATGGTTAAGAAAAACCCTAAACCATTTTCAATGCCCTATTCTGTTGGTCTTTGAAAGGTTTGAAGAATGCCTATTTATCTCAAATACATCTCTGTATATCTAGAAATCCTAAGTAACTTAACTATAAGTTATGACTATAATCTGTTCTAAGTTATACATTTTAAATGAGATATATAAACACAATACCTTAACAAGAGGAGAAATATATATATCACAAAATTGACCTTAAATTTGCATCAATAAATGAAAATCCATTCCAAAACAAAGTATTCATATGTATACCATAATTCCCTTTTTACCTTTAAAAAGAATTGGTTTTGTGATCATTAACCATTTATAACCAACTCCATTTAAATGAAAACAAACATTTTATAAATAATATTTGAGAATTTGGGTGTTGTTCTTTCCAAACTGCTTCCTGCTGGTAGGGGGCGCTGTCATGGGGATCCTAAGATGATGCAGAAATCTTGGCTGTAGTCTGAAAGACTGTCTTGTCCCAACTGTTTTGATTGTTGGATCAACTGGTACACTGTTTCAGGGGTTCTTGCTTGATCAAACCATGTTAGTCTGGAAGGAATCCACAGCTTTTCATTTTCTGTGGAAATAAAAATGGAAATCTTTTCCCCCAGTAACCTGTCCTTGGATTTAAATTTTGGAGTCAAAGCATTTTTAAAAAATATATTGACTTAATCCAGCAGCATTTATTTTATCAGTTATTTCCTCAGCCATCAAAGACAACATAATACCGTACAGTGCCCAGATTCTCTCTGTGCTTTCCATCTTTACATGACTTTTTTATTACTTTATTTCTTCTACTTCTACTTTTTCATTTTTTTGAGACATGGTTTCTCTGTGTAACTTTTATCTGTCATGGAATTCACTCTGCATACCAGGTTTACTTTGAAATCACAGAGATCTGCTTGCCTCTATCTCCTGAGTGCTGGGATTAAAGGTGTGTGCCACCACACCCAGCTATTGTCTGTCTTTTAAAAATGATTTTACCTGTTTCTTTTTCTCTTCCAAGCCTACGTATGTTTTAAAACACACTGTAAACATTTAGAGGTTTTTCTTAATCTGAATCTGTCTTTACTGCAAGTCTTTTATCTGGTAAACAACAACATTGCTAAAATGAAAGCCACAGCTATATTAGCTGCCATCTATCCAAGATGGCTGCCGGTACTTTTTCCCTGCCAGAACTGAGAGCTGTGCTCACTGCCTTGGTCTACACTGCCATCCAGCAGCATGTTGCCGGCTTGGAGATGTGGTCACTGCCATTGCCAGCTCTTGTACACACCATTCAGTTGTTGGCAGAGCCAACAAGGAAAGAGAATTACTTCCATTTAAGCCTTTCTGGCCTTTAGAGTCTCCATTGAGATGTCAGGTATAAGTCAACCTTTTTATGTGTTACATGATTTTTTGTTTTGTTTTGACTTGAAATTTTAACACTCTTTTGTTGTTGCTGTTCTGTATGTTTAGTGTTTTGAACTGTTCTGGGAACTTCTGTTATGGTCCAATCTATTGGTATTCTGTATGCTTTTTGTATTTTGATAAGCATTGTCTTTTTTTTTTTTTTTTTTTTTTTTTCTACGCCCCAGATTTCCTGGATGTTTTGTGCGTGGACTGTTTTTTGATTTCACATGTTCATTGACTGAGGTACTGATTTCTATCTTCGCTTCAGTGCCTAAGATTATCTCTTCCAACTCTTGTGCTATGCTAATGAGGGTGGTTCATCTGACCTCTGTCCACCTTATAGCACCTGGCCTTTCCTCATTGTACCCTAGGTACTTATTCGTACAAAGCCCTTGCACTGTTTCCTAGGACTGGAATGTTGAATTCTTCAACTTCTTATAGGGCATGTTTCTTCTCCTTTAGGAATCAGTTTGCTTGTCACCTCTTCAGCAAAGACTTTCATGACTCTCCATGGTTGGATTTTCTCTGCTCTGTGCTGTTCTCTGGCCTATCTGTTGAGCTTTGTCTTAGACTGTCTAAAAATCACAATCCCTTCCTTTTTTAGCAATCCCAGAATTAAAGCAATGCATTAATTGAAATAATACTTTCTCAAGTTTTAAATTTTGGTTTTTAGTAAGCATGGAATTTGATGTCTTTGGGGTAGGTGTACTTGCAAACTAATCTGTTCAAATAAGCACTGATTCTTCTTTGAAAAATAGAAATCATCAATGAGAAAGAAAGGATTTCTGTTCCCTCAGACTGACCTTTCCAGAGTCTGCCAGCATCCTTGTTCCACCTCCAACCACAGTAGGAGATAAGCTTGGGACTGTTTCCAGCTTGCCTTTCTGGGCTCTGCTCAAGAACCTCCTGAGGACTGGGGCCTGTGTGCACACAGGGAAACATGTTCAGGTGGGTAGGCCTGTCCAGAGTCTACAAGCATCCTAGTCCTGCCTCTGCCCAGGGAGGGGAGCCTGCCTTCCAGTGCCTCCACCCACTGGAAGAGGAGAGCCATCAGAGTATTGAACCTGCTTGCACCCACTGGAAGATATCCTTGGTCCCTTACTCACCAGGAGAGGGGGAAATCCCATCAGTACACATTTGAAGAAGGGATAGGTAAAGAACAGTATAAGAACAAAGTCAACAACTGAAAGATCAATATAACATCACTAGAATCTAGGGACTCCACACCAGTAAGACCTGAATATCCTAACACAGATGAAGCAGAAGAAAATGACCCTAAAAACAACTTTATGAAGATGATAGAGACCCTAAAAGGAAATGAAAAAATCCTCTAAAGAAATGGAAGAAAAAAACCCCCCAAAAATGCAAGAAATCAAAAAATCTCTTAAGGAAAGACGAAAAAAACAAGATGAAGGAAATAATTCAAACAGTTCATAACCTGAAAACTGAAATAGTGACAATAAAGAAAACACAGTCTGAGGGAATGTTATAAATATAAAAGCTGGGCAAACTGATCAGGAACTAGAGATGCAAGCATAACCAACAGAATACAAAAGATGGATGAGAGAATCTCAGGCATTGAAGATACACTAGAAGAAATAGGTTCATCAACCAAAGAAAATCTTAAATCCAACAAATCCCTAGCACAAAAATCCCAGGAAATATGAGTCACCATGAAAATGCCAAACCTAAGAATAATAAGCATAGAAGAAGGTGAAGAAACCCAAATCAAAGGTGCAGAAAGCATATTCAACAAAATCATAGAAGAAAACTTTCCCAACCTAAAGAAAGACATGCCAATGAAAGTACAAGAAACTTACAGAACACCAAATAGAATGGACCACACAAAAAAAGGTCCCCCTTGCCATGAAATAATCATAACACCAAACATACAGAATAAAGAAAGAATATTAAGAGCAGAAAAGAAAAAAGGCCAAGTAACATATAAAAGCAAACCTATGAGAATTACATCTGACTTCTCAATGGAAACTCTGAAGGCCAGAAGGCTCTGGCAAGATATTCTACCCACACTAAGAGACCACTGATGTCAGCCCAGACTACTATACCCAGCAAAGTTTTCAGTCACTGTAGATAGAGAAACCAAGATATTCCATGACAAAATCATATTTAAACAATACTTACCAACAAATCCAGCCCTACAAAGTTCCAGAAGGAAAACTCCAACCCAGGGAAGTCAACTACACCTACAAAAGTATAGGCAATAGATAATCCCACTGTACCAAGAGTCAAAAGAAAAATGGGGGAATCCACACATAGTGTCATCACCACCAACAAATCCCATCAAACAAGAATTAACGATCAATGGTCATTAATATTTGTCAATGCTCACCTATATAAAGCCACAGGCTAACAGAGTAGATACGAAGACAGGATCCATCCTTCTGCTGCATACAAGAAACACACCTCAACTTCAAAGACAGATGTTTCCTCAGAGTTAAGGGTTGGGAAAAGTTTTTCCAATCAAATGGACCCAAGAAACAAGTAGGTGTAGCAATCCTAGTATCTAACAGATTAGACTTTAAACTAAAATCGATCAAAAGAGATGAAGAAGGTCATTTCTTATTCATTACAGGAGAAATCCATCAAGATGAAGTCTCAGTTCTGAACATCTATGCCCCAAATACAAAGGTACCCACATTCATGAAAGAAACATTACTAAAACACAAATCACACATAAAACCTCACATACATATAGTGGGAGATTTCAACACCCCACTCTCAACACTTGACAGGTCTACCAGATAGAAATGTAACAAAGAAAATAAGGAACTAACAGAAGTTATGGCCCAACTGGGTTTAACAAACATTTATAGAAATTCCATCCAAACATAAAAGAATATACCTTCTTCTCAGCACCCCATAGAACCTTCTCTAAAATAAACACATACTTGGCATTATAGCAAACCTCAATAGGTACAAAAAATTGAATAACCCCTTGTATATTATCAGACCACCATGCTTTAAAGTTGGAATTCAACAACAACACATATTGCAGAAACCCTACAAACTCATAGAAATTGAACAATGTGCAATTGCACCATTCCTGGGTCAAGGAAGAAATAAAGAAAGAAATTAAAGACTTCCTAGAATTCAATGAGAATGAAGACACAACATACCCAAACTTACGGGACACTTTCAAATTAGTACTAAGAGGAAAGTTAATGGTAATAAGTGCCCATATGAAGAAAAGGGGGGACAGTCACATTATAGAATTAACAGCCCAACTGAAAGCTCTAGAACAAAAAGAAGCAAACACAAGAAGTAGACACAAGGAAATAATCAAATAGAGGGCTGAAATCAATAAAGTAGAAACTAGGAAAACAATACAAATAATCAATATAACAAAGAGTTGATTCTTTGAGAAAATCAGCAAGATAGATAAACCTTTATCCAAACTAACCAAGAGGCAGAAAGAACATGCAAATTAACAAGATCAGAAATAAAAAGACCGAGGAAATTCAGAGAGAATCTTCAGGTAATATTTTGAAAACCTGCACTCCACAAAATTTGAAAATTTAAAAGAAATGGACAATTTTCTGGATAGATATCACTTACCAAAAATTAAATTAAGAACAGATAAGCAATTTAAAAGACCTATAACCCCTAGTGCAATAGAAGCAGTCATCAAAAGTCTACCAACAAAAAAGCCCAGGGACAGATGGTTTTAGTACAGAATTCTACCAGAAATTCAAACAACAGCAAATACCAATACTCCTCAAATTATTCCACACAATAGAAGCAGAAAGGTCACTGCCAAACTGCTTTTGTTTTTTGTTTCTTTTTTCACAAGGCTACAGTAACCTTGGAACCCAAGCCACACAAAGACACAACTAAGAAAGAGAACTAAAGACCAATATCCCTCATGAACATTAATGCAAAAATATGCAGTATAATACTGGCATATTGAATCCAAGAACACATCAGAGAAATCATTCACAATGACCTGGGGATGCAAGGAAGGTACAACATTTGAAAATCCATCAGTGAAAATCCACCATATAAACAAACTGAAAAAGAAAAACCACATGATTATTTCACTAGATGCTGAAAAAGCCTTTGACAAAATCCAACACGCCTTTGTGATTAAGATCTTGGAGAGATCAGGGATAATAGGAACATACCTAAACATAATAAAAACAATATACAGCAAACAAACAGCCAGCATCAAACTAAATGGAAATAAACTCAATCAGGAATAAGACAAGGCTCTCTATTCTCTCCATATCTCTTCAACAATGTACTTTAAGTTCTAGCTAGAGCAATAAGACAACAAAAGGAGATCAAGGGGATACAAATTGGACAGGAAGAAGTCAAACTGTCACTATTTGCAGATGATATGATAGTTTACAAAAGCAACACAAAAAACTCTACCAGGGAACTCCTACAGCTGATAAACACCTTCAGCAAATTGGCAGGATACATGATTAATTAAAAGCAAACAAACAACAACTACAACAACAACAAAAACAGTAGCCCTACTATATACAGATGATAAAGGTACTAAGAAAGAATTCAGAGAAGCATCACCTTTTACAATAGCCACAAACAACATAAAATATCTTGGGGTAACACTAACTAAACAAGTGAAAGACCTATATACTAAGAAATTTCAGTCTTTAAAGAAAGAAAATAAAGAAGATACCAGTAAATGGAAAGATCTCCCATGCTCTTGGATATGTGGGATCAACATAGTAAAAATGATAATCTTGCCAAAAGCAATCTACAGATTCAATGCAATCCTGATCAAAACTCCAGAATAATTCTTCACAGACCTTGAAAGAACAATACTCACCTTTATATGAATAAAAAGACCCAGGATAGCCAAAATAGCCCTGTACAATAAAGGAACTTCAGGAGGTATCACCATCCCTGACTTCAAGCTCTATTATAGACTATAGTCCTGAAAACAGCTTGGTATTGGTACAAAAATACACAGGAAGACCAATGGAATCGGATTGATTGACTACCCTGATATTAACCCACACACCTACAAACACCTGATTTTTTGACAAAGAAGCTAAAATTATGCAATGGAAAAAAAGAAAACATCTTTAACAAATGGTGCTGGCATAACTGGATGCTGGTATGTAGGAGACTGCAGATAGATCCATGTCTATCACCATGCACAAAACTTAAGTTCACGTGGATCAAAGACCTCAACATAAACCCAGCCACACTGAACCTCTTAGAAGAGAAAGTGGGAGGTACCCTTGAACAAATTGGTACAGGAGACCACTTCCTAAACAAAACACAAGTAGCACAGATGCAGAATCAACAATTAATAAATGGGACCTCCTGAAACTGAGGTTTCTGTAAGGCAAAGTACACAGTCAACAAGACAAAGCAGCAGCACACAGAATTGGAAAAGATTTTTACCAACCCCACATCTGACAGAGGGCTGATCTCCAAAATATACAAAGAATTCAAGAAGCTAGTTACAAAAACACCAAATAATCTAATTAAAAACTGGGGGTACAGAACTATATAGAGAATTCTCAACAGAGGAATCCAAAATGCTGAAAGACACTTAAAGTGCTCAACATCCTTTGCCATCAGGGAGAAAAACAAATCAAAACAGCTTTGAGATACCATCTTCTGTCAGAATGGCTAAAATAAAAAACACCAAAGACAGTTTATGCTGGAGAGGATGTGGAGAAAGGGGAACATTCCTCCACTGCTGGTGGGGATGCAAACACATACAGCCACTTTGGAAATCAGTATGGCTGTTCCTCAGGAAAATGGAAATCAGTCTACCGCATGATCCCGTAATTCCACTCTTAGGCATATGCTCAAAGGATGCACATTCATACAACAAGGACATCTGTTCAACTATGTTCATAGCAGCATTGTTTATAATAGCCAGAACCTAGAAGCAACTTAAATGCCCCTCAACTGAAGAGTGGATGGAGAAAATGTGGGACATTTACACAATAGGGTACTACTCAGTGGAAAAACACAATGAAATCCTGAAATTCCCAGGGAAATGGATGAAACTAGAAGAAACCATTCAGAGTCAGGTAACCCAGTCGCAAAAAAACAAACAAGGTATGTACTCACTCCTATATGGTTTTCAGACATAGAACAAAGGATTACCAGCCTACAGTCCTCACAGCCAGAAAAGCTAGGAAACAAGGAGGACCCTAAGAAAGACCTACATGGTCTCCTGGAGAAGGAGAAAGGGACAAGATCCCCCCAAGCAAATTGGGAGCATGGGGGGAGGGAAGGGAGTTAAGAGGAAGACTGGGGAAGAGGTGGGCATGAGGGAGCAGGAAGATTGAGTAAGAAGCAAGGAGACTAAGAAAAAAGATACCATAAGAGGGAGCCATTATAGGTTTTAAGAGAAATCTGGCACCAGGGAATCCAGAGATCTGCAAGGATGAACCCCAATTAACAATGTAAGCAATAGTGGAGAGGCTACCTTGAATGCCCTTCCCAGATAATGAGATTGACAACTAATGTATATGCCATTCTAGAGCTTTCATCTAGTAGCTGATGGATGCAGAAGCAGACACTCACAGCTAAACATTGAGCCAAACTCCTGGAATCCAGTTGCAGACAGGGAGGAGTGATAAGCAAAGGGGTCAAGACCAGGCTGGAGAAACACACAGAAACTGCCAAGTTGAACAAGGGGTTGCTCATGTACCCCAGTCTGATAGCTGGGAAACCAGGATAGAACCAACCCAGATTCCCTGAATGTGGATGTTAGTTAGAAGGACTGGGCAGTCTATGGGGCCTCTGGTAAATGATAAGTAGTTACCCTAGTATAGGAATGGGCTTTGGGAGCCCATTCCACATAGAGGGACACTCCTTTAGCCTAGACACATAGGTGATAGCTGGGGCCCTGCTCCAACTGATACTACAAACTTTGAAGACTCACCATGGAAGGCCTCACCCTCCCTAGGGAGCAGAAAGGGGATGGGATGGGGATTGGTGGGGGGATCAGGGGAGGGTGGGAGGGGTGCAGGAACTTGGATTGGCATGTAAAACAAGCTTGTTTTAAATTTAAATAAAATAAATAAATTTAAAAAAGAAAAAAAAAAAAAAAAAAAAGGATTTCTTCCATGGGTCCTTATACCAGACTCAGGATGCAAGATGCCAGGGAGTAAAGTGATCTTCTGGGAGGGAGATCTCTGCTCCTGATGGCCTGACTACTTCATGCCACACTAGCCAAGGCTTCCCTCATAATCATATACGTTCTGGCTAAATTTCTATACTTCTACAGGGTGGAACTTGACTCTTCAGCGATTCAACTTTTTATCTTTTTTATATATGAAATCTACATTTAACTGATTACAATTGAGCAATTATCTTAATTCCAATGGGAACATGTATTTTGGTAATACTGTGACATTACCTATGAGCGTCCCATCTATGATGATCAATTTAAAAACAAAAGTTTGTTTGCCCCGGGGAATCTTTAGATACTATTGAACTTTCAGCTGTATCAGATATGATTCACTTATGTAAGGGAGGGCAAACAAAGTGAGTGGGGTGGAACAGTTATTATAGCATGCTAATTTGAATAAATTGGGCCAATACTTGTTTAAAGTTAGGCAAGTTAAAGCTTTTAAATACATTTCTGGGCTCCAGGCTTTCCCAGTCCCTTAACTATGTTCATCTGGTATTTGAAGGTAAGTGATTCTGACACTTGTGGGAAATAAATATCATGCTTACATTGTACAGCATGTCCCTGAACTTTCCAAATGCCCTTAGCAAGGCTACCTGTCCCTCTGGTTTCTTCTTCCCATGGATTGTAGCTTTAGACTAGAGAGATTGCAAATGTCATCAACTTCTATCTGGAAAGCACTCTTTGCTTTTTTAGATCATTCTTGTTTGTTAAGTAAGCATAAAGGTGATTCCATACTTAAGGAAATTAATTTTATCCAATAATACTGAATTAAAATGCAGGAGAAACAGAATAAAAAAGAAAGAAGGTATATCTTTTCTTTGAAAATGATCTTTATAAATCTAAGTGTGAACTCAGTAAGTGATGTTGACCTCATTTCTAAAAGATGATTTCATGCATCACATGAAAGGAACTGATTTCCTGTCAGTTCTTGGCTATAACCCTGTTTTGTTTCTGGTTACATAAACTGTGATTACAACTCATCAAGAAGACTTAAGCAAAGGCTCAGAGCACCTACTCCACCTTTGTAATAAGTGTCCACATTTACGACATGATGTGATTTTAAGAGGAACCTTATTCTATGATGCAGAATTGGTGTAGAGAAGATCTGTGGGAGGATATCCATGCATGACTCTGTCT
This sequence comes from Phodopus roborovskii, assembly GCF_943737965.1. Lineage (NCBI taxonomy): Eukaryota > Metazoa > Chordata > Mammalia > Rodentia > Cricetidae > Phodopus > Phodopus roborovskii. The sequence goes on along the minus strand of NW_026126683.1, from coordinate 710,674 downwards.
TAATCCATTTTCTGTTGCTATCACAAAATATAGGAGTTCAGATCCTTTATAAAGAAAGTGTTTTTTTTTCTATTTCATTATTTATGTGTATGTGACAAATTTATTCCTTTTCATTGTCACTTCAATTTTTTTCCTAACATCTTACAACAACATGGCCTTTTATCTTATTTGATGCTGCTGCTCTTGGTCATGGTCTGAGCCCTACGAACTCCCCTTGGAAGGAAATCTGTTTTGAGGCAAGGTTTTGGGGTCTTGGAAATTTAAGAGCGTTGTACTGGTGTCTGCTCAGTTTCTGGTGACAACTCATTTTGATACTTCATAGTGTAGCAGAAGCCAACTTACGGTGTGATGGAGCAAGCGTGCTAGTTAAAAAGAAGGGTGTACTCATATTAATACAGGCTCAAAATACCATCACAGGGGGCACACCCTTGTGACATCATCTGACCTCAATGTATCTTCCACAAACTCCACTTTGCAATACTATTAATATAAATTTGAGAACTAAGTTTCCAACACATAAACTTTTAAGGGACTTGCTCAAGCCATAGTGCTCTCTTGGCATGTCACAGGTGGGATGAAGTTACAGAAGAAGCCTTGTAGAGAAAGGAGCAATCTCATGCTTCTACTCTTATCAAGGGTACATGGTGGACCCAGAGCTATGGAAGGGCATCTGGTTTTGTAACCAGGGCTCAAGAGTTTTGACTGTGTTCCTGACTAGCTCTATGATTTGAATCAAGTCACCACCTCTCCCTAAGATTAAGGTCACTGCTTTCATGTCTTTCATGTTTTAACTGAACTGTTAATCGAAGGGTTGTTTTAATTGTGCAATTAGATGAGGGCAGGAATGACAGGAAGAAAAGGAGATGCAAATGCATTTCTTCAAACTCTTTGATCTTTGCTCTGAAATTTTTACCTAAAATTCCATGTTGTTGGAACATACAGAAACATACAGAAGATGCTACTAGAAAATCACAGTATCACCTGGTGTGCATAACTCTTGACCTATGAACTTAAGATTTTGGGCTGTGAATAGCAAGTTTTTTGGACTTAAAGAACAGACAAATCTAAAAGAAAACAGGATTCTGCTGGTTGGAGTCTATGATAAATCAAGTCTTTATTTTTATAACTTTCTTTTTCAAGTTATGTTCTTGAGGAGGAACACTATCAAGATAATTCGGTGGGGAAAGCTGGGATGCAAACAGGGAAGGAGGGGAAAAGAAAGAGTAAGCAATAGGGACAAGATACAGCTTTCAAAGGCATCTCCTTAGTGAGCCACTTTTTATCAGGTCCCACCTGTATTGATGACAAGAAAAGAAAGGAAGGAAGGAAGGCAAGGTGAGCACCTTCCAGGCCCTGCCAAGGTATGCCACTAAGCAAACATGCCACATGCCACAGAGTGCAAGAGGTTTATTGGGGGGAAAGCAGACAGACAGAATAGAGAGACAGAGGGAACAGAGACAAGAGGAAGAAGAGAGGCAAGATAGCCAGCTGTGCCTGGCAGGCACTTTTAAGGGGTGCACATGTCACATGGCCAATGGTGGAAAGGCCCCAGGTAACAGGTGATGACATAACAGCTTTCAGAGGCAGGCTGCAGCTGCAGCAGAAACTAACACCACCTCCTAGTTTATGTAGCTTAATCATGGGCCTTCAAATCATGACTCCATCAAAGCATTAATCATTTAATTAATTACTAATTTTATCATTAGACTGGGCCTTCACAATTTCATTCACTTCTTAAAGTCCTATCAGCCAGAATCAAGCCTTAAAATGCCCAAGATTTGGGGAACCTTTCAGATACAAATTATGGCAGCTTCCATTACTATTCTAGTCCACAGTGAGGGCTCATTTCATGACACTAAGTGATTTTTTTCCCCTTTTGCCACTATTACTTTGGTAATTCTGTGACACTTTCTTTTTAAAATAGATTATAAACTTGTTGGGTACTGAGTGCTCCTTGGCTTTCTATGACCCTGCCAGATCTGTTGTTTTGGCCACATATGTGAAGTGGGGAAGTGTTCAACCAGATGAAATTATTTCAGTTGGTGGAATAAAAAGAAATTACTTTCAGAGGACAAGGAAGGTTACTTGGGGAAATCAACCCAGGCTCACCCTGCTTTTAGAACATTTATAGTTACCACTGGGAGGCAATGCAGAAAGTCATCTGTGTCCTGGACTTCTGTAACTGTTATGCTGAAGCAAAGTGGTCAGATGGAGTTTACTATGCCATATGGGGCATATGCTGGATAAACCGAGTTAAGAAATCCTCATCACCGGTGGTGGTGGTGGAGGCAGCGTTGCCCACCTTTGATCCCAGCATTCAGGAGGCAGATCTTGTAAGACCTGCGGAGGGTGTGGACCCTCATATCCCAACTCAGGAAAGGTGCCCCCACAAATCACTCTCCAGAAGCGGTCTTGATGCAAAAGCATGAGGTATTTTATATTCCAGTGCACTGGGGTCCGCAGCCATACTCCACATGGAAGTTGGGGACTGGGAACCCTGGGTACAGGGTTTAGACAGCTTTTATAGGGTTACAACAAAGCCCACGCATCATAAACCAATCATCTCATAGCATCCAGTGTGGACCAATTAATTTGATCTATCCCTCACTTAGCCCAGGAAGTCTGACAAGCCCACACTTAGCTCAGAAAGTCTGCTTTCACTAGGGCTTCTGGGTAGTGTGACAAGGCTCATTTCTTGTTCATTCACTCACAGGTGCTGCCATAAAACTGCCCTGTCGTAAAGAGTCAAGAATGTGACATTTTTCCTACTCCTGGGGTCAGTGGAGAGTTAGACTAAATTTTTCCATCCTTACAATCTCTGAGTGTGAGATCAGCCTTGTCAGCAGAGCAAGTTCCAGGACAGCCAGACAGCCAGAGGAAACCTTTCTCATAAAACAAACAAACAAACAAACAAACAACAACAAAAACCCAGAGAGACAGAAAGAGAGGCAGAGAGAAGAGAAATCTTCACTATTTTTTCGGGAGGGTGGTGGTGCACATTTACCTGAAAAACAACTAAATCTTCCTTGGTGGATTTCCACATTTGTTCCATTGTTCACCAACACCATTGCTCAAGAAAATGTCTTCATGTCCCCAAAGTCAATGCCAGTTTTCATTATATCAGGAAAGACCTGCAGTTAATTAATGACAATATTTTATCTGACAACTGCTTTTCTGTATTTGTGTCCTTTGTGTTTTTTAAGAGAGCTCAGTGCCCTAAGGAAGAGCAAAGATAGTTCACAGTCAGTGTGGACCAAACATTGACTCTGAGCTTAACCACAAAGTCAGTACTTATCTGTACCTTATGTGAAAATGCCAAGCACAGCAAAGACACAAACACATTTCCAACTGAGTGCTTGTCCTTACGTTCCTTTGTTCAAAGCTATGCGGAAGAATTTCAACATCAGATAAGACAAAACGGCCTTTGGGGGAGGGGGGAGAGAAAGACAACAAATGGCAGCTCTTGCTGCAGCAGGGACCACAGTTTCTGAGAGGCAAGCAGACACCTGAGAGGCATTTTAATCTCCTCTCCTGGTGTGCACCCCCCATCAATTGCCTTCCTGATGCTAGCTAGCTCTCAGTGTGACTTACAGCAGACAGTCTTTAAAAGACAGCACAGGGAGTGTGTCCTGGCTGAGTAAAGACTTAATTTTTTGCCACCAGAAACAATTGACCAAATTATTTGCATTCTGAATTTGCCATGGCTGGCAGTAAATACAAACAATATGATGGGAAGGATGCCGGTCTGCAAAACAGGAGCTGGATAGGATTTGCTGAAGGTTAAGGTCAGTGGATGCAGAGAGCAGAGACTTGCAGTATTTTAAGAACTTCAGAACCCTTTCAAAATCCTGTCTCACTCCACCAGACACCAGTTGACTTCACAAAGTAATTGCGGTTAAAAGCCATTAAAACAAAAAAGGGGTGAACACCTATAATGATGCTTGCATGTCAGTTGGACTGTCTGTTAGGATTGAAACATTTGAATTGAATGTGGAAAAAGGAATCAATGTAAGAAAGGTGATGACTTAAATGCTAAATATGCATTGTCTCTAAGGACTGTTTAAGCAGTTGTGGGTGGGCTTGGCATTTGAGGTAACATAAGCATAGAGATCTAAATATCACTGCTGGAGAAAGCAATTAACTAGGAACACAGCTAGGAAAGGATCTTTGTGAAATAGATTCACAGAAAAAGAGGCGCGAGAGTTCATGAAGGGCAGGAATGATTGTTCTGTACTATCCATACAACAGCCATGTAGGTGCTTGTTAAAAAAACAGAGTCCAATAGCCTTCCCCCATTCAGATTCTGATTCAGGGTGCTAAAATAATTGATAGGGAGGCCATTGGGCTAAGGCAGCTCCAAGCACTGTGCATTTGTGAGTAAGCAAAGGGAAATCCAGTGCAAATCAGAATTGAATTCGAATGGAGCTAATTTAGTCACCTAGTATCTGTGGGAGAGAAGCTAGAGAGTGGCAGGCAGGAAGAGCCCATATATTATGTGTTGTTGTCATAACTTACTGGGCTAACTTCTTTCTGATAACCCATCTCCTTTGATTGCAGTAATTGCACCATATGTATCTTCACACGAAGAGTGGCACCTGACACAATAAAACCCATTTGGTGCATAGTTGATTCTATAAATTGGCTGAAGCTTGCTTGGTGCTTGATAAAACAGCAGTTTAACATAAGATGTTTATTTCCATACAACTTTATCTGGACCTAGACCTGTGATGGGCTGAATTATACCCCTACCTAAATGTGGGAGTCCTAAGTTGCTCAGCAATGTTTAATGCTCCTCCTTTCACTGTAGCTAGGAAATGTACTTGGCCTAAATACCCTCCAACAGAAGAAAAGACATTGGAAGAGCAATACCCATAAACAATGGGACACTATTCAGCTCTAAGGCAAAATGTAATTTCCACGTAAATAGATAGAACTAGAAAATGTTATATTGAGTGAGATGATTCAGACTCAAAAAGACAAACACCTCATGCTCTTTCTCTCTCATCTGTGGCTTCTAGGTTCAAATCTTCAGAGGTGAGAACATAACCTAGAGTGTGAATCTAGAGATAGGAGAAACGGGGAGAAGGGCTTTAATTCAGGACATAGAAGGGAAGTCAATACAGAGAGGGAGAGGGAGGGGACAAAAACCACAGAGAATGTTTGAAAACCCTTCAAAGAATACTATTATTATATATTTATCTGAAATTATACATCTATATGTGTGCATATCTTAAAAGAAGTTATGTCACTTGGGTTGACAAAGCTTCCAACAAGAGCCATAGACTAACAAGAAACTCAGTATCAGGCATGAGAAGCCTCCTTTTATTTTTTATTTAGTTTTATTCCGTCAAGAATTATTTTTTATTTAAATGTGAAACAAGCTTGTTTTACATATCAGTCCCAGTTCTTGTACCCCTCCCCTCCTCCCTGCCCTCCCTCCAATCCCCATCCCATCCCCTTTCTGCTTTCCAGGGAGGGTGAGGCCTTCCATGAGAGATCTTCAAAGTCTGTCATATCATTTGGAGCAGGGCCTAGGCCCTCCCCAATATGTCTAGGCTGAGGGAGTATTCCTCTATGTAGAATGGGCTCCCTAAGTCCATTCATATACTAGGGATAAATACTGATCCACTACCAGAGGTCCCATAGACCATAGAAGCCTCCTTTTATATTGCTGGTCACAGTCATCCAAGAGACTCCCCAAGCAATATAGGCTGCTGCTACTGCAATATCATTTGCCTTTAGAGGTTGCAGGCTGCTGAAGACACCACACATTTCAGACACAGGACTTGGGAGACTTGAGCTGAATCTCACCTGAAAGCCTCCTTCCTGAGGGCTAGTTTTCATAGTACCAGGTAGAAGGCAGTCAATAGTCCAAACCAGCTGTGAATTCTAGGAACCACAACAATTATAAGCATGACAAGATATTTCTAAAGGTGCAATAGTGGGAATTCCTATCTTGGGTGGTAAACAACAGCTGTCTAATTGGACTAAAGACCCACTCAACAGGAGGACAGTCATGCCTGGCTCTGAAAACCTAGCCAGATTCCTCGGGACTAGTGAGGTTATGAACATTAGAAAATAGCCTACTATTGTTATGATACTAGACCAACAGAATTCCTAACTGCATTCAATACTTATACCCACACTAGGTATAGCTCCAATCACTTATTAGAGAAACCTCTCTTGAAGCATATGGGGATCATTAAAGAAAAACACAACTATTCAAAAAAACAGAGATCAACTGGCTGTGAGTGCCTTCACCCAATCAAAACACCTACTATACACCTCCTGTACCATACAACGCCTGTACCTAAGTAGGGAACATTGTAGAAGAGGCCTCAGAAATATTGTAAAAGCCAGAGGACCATGAAATGTACCGTGAGGTTATATCTCCTAGAAATGTCAAGAAAGCTACATCCATGATACCTCTACAACATGGCTGCCAAAACAATACCTGAACAATGACAATACCATGATATTCAAATGGGAAAGGGGGAACTCTCAGGTGTCCCCTATCCCTAGATATAAACTATAGGCAATTAAAGACTTTTGAGATTTAGAGAATTAGTCTTTCCCAGGGGTAATTCTGGTTATCTGATACCAGTGGTCAGCCATGAAATTATATGCTCACAAGTAACTCTAAATGAACTCAGCAGGTTATATTTATATATATTTATGTTTGCGTGTGTGTGTGTGTGTGTGTGTGTGTGTTTGGTGTGTGTGTGTGTGTGACAATAATAATCAAAGAAAAAGAGGCCAAAGAAGGAGTGAAGTGAGTGTATGTAAGAGGAGTTTTAGGAAGGAAAATAATAGAATTGTATTTTAATTACAAATTTATAAAGTTGATATTTTGGGTATTTTGTTTTTTGAAGTAGTCCTAGGGAGACCACAAATGACTAAGGATATGAGAAAGGTATTGGCAAATACCAATAGGAAGTGCACTCAGGAGTGGTTATTACTTCGGATTTTGCATTCCATTGAGACAGGCACCCTGTGAGAGTATCTATTCCCAGCAAAGGTCAGGGAAACTGGGAGTTGGCGCTTGTTTGGAAGTGACCTGGGAGTTGGCGCTTGTTTGGAAGTGACCTGGGAGTTGGTGCTTGTTTGGAAGTCTTGACTCACTACCATCTTGGCCTCCCTAGAGATGTGCAGAGTCTGCTCTGAGGCAGAGGCAACAGAGGCCTGAGCTAGGAACTGAACAGTTCTTGGAGAGAGCTGTCTGTTAAAACCACAGGAATAAGGAAAGAGTGATCTGAAGGTCACCACCAGTCTGTACCAGAAGACTGTCAGAAATGAGCATGCTGGACTTACAGTCTCTCAAGTTATAACTCAGTCTGTCAGAGAACATGAGAATAAAAATTTAAATCCCTGTATTGAGGTCTCCTGCCTGAACTCAATTTAATTTTTCTTTCAGTTTTCTAGCACCATGCTTGGTATTGACTCTGAATCTCATCTTCTGGTCATCTTATTACCCCCCACCCCATCTCCTAAGGCTCCCCAAATAAATTGTATCAGAATATACTAGTAACTTAATTCTACCTAGCACTCTTATTGACAAGGTCTTGTTTCTCAGTGGGAAGTGTGTGGAGGTGAGTGAGTGTTTGAACCTGTAAATAAATTTAAACATTGGTTCTCTTTAGGATCCAGCTATGCTTTGGGCAGGTCTTGTATTACTAGTGGGCAGGGATGTTCAGAAGGCATTTTGCCAAAGGATTGCCAATGATCCTGGGTGATAACTATTATAAGGGATGAGGAATCCAGGGGAAACATTGATAAAGGAATGAGGCTTAGTCATCAGAGAAGGGCCATTTTGAGAATGGTTAGGTTTCAGTGACCCAGACTTGTCTCCAGCCCTGGCCTCCTTTAGTTCTTCAGAAAATTGAGAGGGAAATTGGAAACAAGTGCTAAAAGTTGTTTTGCTGAAACTAACAATATACAAATACTGTTACTTGGAGGTCCCTACAAGAGAATGCAGTACAACCACAGGAGAGTGGTGATCTCTTCCAAGAGAACTAGAAAAGGGCATAAGGATTTGGAAGCCACATGTCTCTGACACCAACCATCGCATGATCTGCGATAAATTTCTAGTTCCCTTGGTACAATGATTAGGATACAAAGTTCCTTCAAGGATCCCAATGCTACTGTCTAGTTTATTGATTTCCTGCCATCACAACTCAACCTCTAAAAATTAGGTATACTTATTATGTTCAGTCATTTATCCTTTTTGACGCTCTTAAAAAGAATCCACAGATTAGAACCTTATTTGTTCTTATGTGAGCTGTTATGTCCTTTCCTTCCTGTTTAAATTTTGCTAATTTGGATATTTTTTCAGCTAACACAATAGCACAAACTAGTGCCTATCATGGCTTTTTTCTTGTAGCCTCTTTGTAAGCTGCTGGAAGCAAGTTTCACTGAAATCAAGTGAAAGTGTGTATTGTCTGGAAGACAGAGTTATTTTTAGCTTGAAGGTAGTACTGTTTTTCCTTCTTGGAAAATTCCTTCACTTTTGATGAAAGCCAAAACTTGAAGCCATTGGTGACAGATTAGGTTCCTAATTGCTATGCTTTTGGAAATAAGGAAGCTATTGCTAATCATGTAAATGGCAACCTGAATTTCACCAGGGCAGTGAGATGAGCCTACTCCAGTGGCCTCAGCCTGCTTTTTCTAGAGAGCCTGGGAAAACTTGTGAAGTAGCAGTAATAAAAACAGCATATGGTCTTTCAGGAGTGTTGTCATACATAAGCAATCTACTGTGGCTGTGGTAATGAACATCAGGTGGATTTGACTCAGTGCTTCTAATCTGAGGAAAGAGGAATTGTGTTTTTATGCACACACTGGAATGCTGGAATGTGATTTTGCATTTCTGGTCTTTAAAAAAAATAATTTAAGGACTATGTTATGTTTTTATCCCTTATTTGGAAGCTATACTGGCCAGCATAAGAAAACACTTAAGATCTTCAAAGGCATACTGTAGAGGTTTGGAAGGCATTTGGTTTGGCTTGAAGCAAGTTTGGCTAGTGAAGTGACAGGCACACAAGAAAGAACAACAGGTGAAAAAATGTGAAGTTTCTTTCATCTTTCAAAGGATTTTCTTGATGAATTGAAACAGCCATGAAAATAAGCACTGGCCTTGGTACCCAGTGGCCTAAAAGGACTTAGAGTGGGCCAAATCAGAATCAGGCTGGGGCCTAATGAAAATCAGGCAACAAGCCTAGGCCCAATTAAATATGTAATGCCTCCATCTACACCCCCCTTTTTAAAATTCTTCTTGGCTTGATTATTTTCTTAAAAAGCTGATTTTGTGGTAGAGAGATATTTATCTTTGTGTTAGGCAGTTTGGTAATGACAAGCAAAAAGCAAAGGCAGACAGTGTCATTAGTAACTCATCAGAACCAGTCAAAACTATTATTGGCTACATCGATGTTTTTGAAGGTCTGTTTCTTTTAAAAGCTCCAATATTTCTAGGTGAAAGTAAATTTATACATCTTGAAGTCATCAACTGGGGCTCAGAAATGCAGTACGCATTTTGCTTGAGAAACATGGCACATCTGATACAAGCGATGTTTTGGAGTGGATTTTAAAGCCGCTGATTGAGCAGCAGCAGGTTCCCAAACTTGGCTAAAAGACTCTCTGAGACCCATGAGTCATGGATTATTTTCCAACCAAGATCACAGGAGGAAAGTCTGTATAGGCTCCTACAGAACTTGAAAGCATATTTGAACAATGAGATTTGTCTTGAGAACAGAACCTTCCCTCCCATGTCGCAGGTCATGGAATCATGGAATGGGTACGCTGAGGGCCCGGGACTGGACCACAGAGTCCTTGGCCCTCAGTGAAGGACTCTCTGGTCAGTACCTCCCGCAGAGAAGTTATTGCTTAGGTTATCATTTGAATACAAATAAACTTTTATGTAACTCAGGGAAATAATAAACTTAGTTATTGTGGTCTATTTATGAGGTCCTAGGAGATGATGGAATTGTAATAGTTGGTTGAGTCTGTTTTAGGACTTTTTCAAAGCCTTTGCTTGGGGAATGACTTTTGAAGTCAATGACAATGCCAGATTTAGGAAGCATTTTGGAGGCATGTGTTTGGGGAATGTCAGGATGAGACTCAGATTGGATCTGTGACTACTCAACACGACAGCTATGTACTGAATATAGGCAGTAAAAGGAGGACGCAGCAGTTAAACCCTGAGATGGCTCATGCCTTTCAGAGCAATGTGAATACAATAACCAGCCACCGAAAGGGGGAGTCACAAATGACAGCAAACAACATACGTTCAAAAAAAGGTCTGTACCCTGCTTTTCTTATGAAATGCTTAATGAAAAGATGCTCACACTCTTCCCTGGATTTGTGGATTCTGAAGTAGGAAAGCAGCATGAACAGAAGCCATGGGCTCTGTCTTCACTGGCTTTAATTGTTTGAGTTTTGAGCTTAGCAGCTAAATGTTCCTGGGGAGATCATGCTTTGCATCATGCGGGTGTGTGAAGAAATGCCCTGGTTTGTATCAGTCATACATCATGTTAGTTAGTGTGAGAGAAAACATGCCTCTTGAAACAATTAAGGACCTGCAACTTATTATTAGAATGAATAATAAGCTGTAAGGTCAATTTAGGATAGGTTTAAAAAATTAATCACCATTTTCTAATGATTATAAACCACAATACTGAAAAATGTATCAAAACACCATATTTATCATTTAGCACTTTACAAAGAGTCCACATTTTTACTGTAAAGATCCAGTGAACAAACAGTTTAGGTTTCCAGCCTTTGTATCATGTATGTACCCACAGACAGTAAGTAAAAAAGTGTGTCTCAGTTAAACTTCATGAGTTCAATTTTATAAAAAGGAGGTAGGGGCTGGAGAGAGGTTCAGCAGTTAACTGTGCAGACTGATTTTATAGACTTTAGTTGCCAGCACCCATAATAGGGTGCCTGACAACTGCCTGTAAATCCAGCTCCAGGAAATCCAATGAATGCCATCTTCTGGCCTCTGTAGATACCGCACTCATGTGCACAAACTTGCACACTGACATCCACTCAGACACATAATTAAATATTTAAAAAACAGTCATGTATTCCGTGATTTTTTTATCTTGCTTCCCCCCAGCTCTTTAAAAGCTAGATATCATGGTTCATGCTTGCAGTCCCAGAACTGTGAATGCTGAGGCAGGAGATTTCAGGTTGGAGACCAGTGTGGGTCACGTGATGATACAATGCCTCAAATTGGTGTAGGAGTGGTGGGGGATAAAAGCTATGTTTGGCCCAGAATCATATAAAACCAGCCTGAGTCAGTTTAGGTCCAAGAGCTACAGTATGCTGACATTGCTTTAGAATATAAGATCCTGTTTATTACATGTTTGTGAATTTCTGTGAATGCATTTTCTTAACTCATAATTATTTTATAATTCAGACTATGTAATTATTACTTTTGAAATGATTGTTTGGGCCCCTTGAGGACTGCAGTATGGAGAATAGCCAGGAGTCATGAGAGCAGGTAAACCTTGACTGTGATGCTTTCAATATGCTTTGCCTTTTGCTAGTTAAATGAACTTATGCCATTGCTCACTTGTTATGATGAATGAATCCATATAATTTTACAAAAGAAGAACTACATGAATTCTTTTGCCATCTGAAGATCGGAGTTTTCATGACAATCTGGCCTGAGAGAATGACAAGTTGGCCCTCATGTGGAATCTCTCATTAAGAAAGCATTTCTTATGCTAGGATCCTGTCATAAGCCATTTAACAATCACTTTCGCCTGAAAGAGCTTGTGTGTGGTGATGGATGATGAGGAGAATCTGAGAGGGCTCCAAAGACCACCATCTGACCCTGGGAGCTTTGCTTCCTAGTGGTAAGCAAATGATGGAGACACAAGCATTCTGTGGTGGTTTGAATGTCCCTCATAGGCTCCTGTATTCCAATGCTTGGTCAGCAGAGAGTGGAACTATTTGAAAGGACTACAAGGATTAGGAGGTGTGGTCTTATTAATTAAAGGAAGTGTGTCACTGTGGGTGGCCTTTGAGGTTTCAAAAGCTCATGCTGGGTCCAGTTCTCTTCTCTCTCTCTTTCTCTCTCTCTCTTTCTCTGTCTACTAATGATAATGTAGCTCTCAGCTACTTCTGCAGCCCTACACCTGTGTGCTGCCATGCTCCCTGCCATGATGATAAAGGACTCAACCTCTGACACTATAAGCAAGCCCTCTCTTAAATGGTTTATTTCTAAGGGCAAATCTACTAAGAGTTGCCTTGGTCATGGTGTCTTCTCACAGCAACAGAACAGTTGCTGTGAACTGCAAGCTCCTGCCCTTATCCTCTGACAGGGAATGTGTGGAACAGTGCCAAAAAATGGTCTCTGATATAAACTGAGTCTTTTACCCTACTTCTGCCATCTACTTTTTTTCTTTTTTGTGTTTTCTCTTTTTTATATTTAAATTTGAAACAAGCCTGATATACATGTCAATCCCAGTACCAGCACTCTCCCATCCTCCCCTGTTCCCCTCACCAACTCCTATCCCATCCCCTTTCTGCTCCCCAGGGAGGGTGAGGCCTTCCATGAGAGATCTTCAAAGTCTGTCATATTATTTGGAGTAGGGCCTAGGCCCTCCCTCATGTGTCTAGGCTGAGAGAGTATCCCTCTATGGGGAATGGGTTCCTAAAGTCCATTCATGTACTAGGGATAAATACTGATCCATTACTAGAGGCCCCATAGACTGCCCAGTCCTCCTAAATAACACACATTCAGGGAGTCTAGGTTGGTCCTATGCTTGTTTCCCAGCTATCAGGCTGGAGTCCATGACCTCCCCCCTTGTTCAAGTGAGCAGTTTCTGTGGATTTTTCGAGCCTGATCTTGACCCCTTTGCTCAGTCTCCCTATTTCTTCAAGTGTAAAAGAGAGGGGACAATGATGTCTCACAGTGTTGTGGAGTGAATAAAGTACATTAGTGTATATAATGTACTTGGGAACAGCACCTGGAGCATGGTATTTGGTATAAATGATGATTTCTTTCTTTTAGCCTTCAAGTAATGCAAAATTTGAATACTATTATTTAGACAGGGATTCCAGTCCCCAGGCATGGTAACTGCAACTGTTTCTTTCAGTCTTTTCCTTATCTTCCTCATCCAATATCACCATTCCATTCTGCTGTTTTGTGACTTTTAGCCACCAAACTCATGTTGTCCTAATTCCCATTTGGGTCTGGGACTTTAATCTCCCTCACACCACTATATTTTTTTTATAAGATGGTGGTCTCCTAGATCTAAGCTGGTAAACATTTGATTCATATATAAGAGGAAAGCCTGGTTCACCAGACACTATATAATATATAGTGTATATGAAGTGTAGCTCTGCTTGTTCTAGTTAGACATCTGTAGGCTACTCAAGGCAGGTTTATAGCAAGTTGCTCATTCTCTTTCCTAAAGTCAAAACATTGGAGGGACATAGTGTGCCCTGCTCGAATGTTCTACATCATAAGAACCTTCAATAAATTCTTTGTTCTCAGCTATCTATTAGGTTTGTGTTCTCTTTTTTTCTATTTGTGTTCTGGGCTGTGGTAGAGAAAAAGCCTTATATGATACTGCATGCTATTTAAAAGTTTTGCTTTTGCCTCATGGGCTTGTTGTTTGTGCTTCCCTGAGCAGGACAAGGAGATGGACAGTTGTTGAGGGAAGCTTTTATTTGGCTAAGTACTCACATGTATGTGTGCACTTCTATTTTCTTGGAATAAATGTGAACCATTTTTTTTTCATAGAAAGAATACATTGTGTAAGTTATAAACAAAGGCAGTTCCGAAGCAGTTTAGTATGCTTGCACAAGGAAGGGCCACAATGAAGGTGACTACCTGCTGATAAGTGAGGTTGGATGAGGTTAGTATGAGGTCATTGGGTTGTACTCTTTGGGATGATTATAAAAACAAAATACAACCAGCAGCAACAGCAGCAGCAGCAGCAACAACAATAATAATAACAGCAGTAGCAGCAGCAACAACAGGTCTTGGCCCTATAAGAAAGGTGTCTATATTAAAAACATGCTTTTTCCCTTAAAAGATGCATGGGTCTAGAACATTCTCTTACATTTCTTTACTCCCTAGGTATTTCATCCTCCTTGATTCAAAGGTTACTTTGTATCTATCAGAGATACTTGTAACATAAAAGGGAAAGAGACCATGCCTGAAACATGTTTGTTTGAGTGAAACAATTTATCTGAATGGCTTTGGCTGTTGCGTTAAAGGCATCTGCTTCAAGCTCACACAGAGTTTACAATTATTTAGTGACAATGCTTTCTTACCAGCACGAGAGGTTCCTGTTTGTAAAAGCCAAGGCAAGCCTCTTATTTGAACAACAAGCCCTCACATGACTGTTGCTGGGTTCATTTCAAAGATGAAAATGTCTGATTCTCTGCAGTGTTTTCATATTTTGTGCTACACAAGCAGTGATGCTCATGGTGATTCTGTGATTATTTTTCTAGTGGGAAAAAGGAAGAAAAGTAGCATTTTCAATGCTTAACATATGGCCAGGTGTTACATAGACATGATTTCATTTAATTCTCATGCTAATTCCTAAACATATACATTCTGCTATTAGTAATTCCAATTGTGCTCTTTTGCAGTACTGCAGATATTAATGTAGGGCCTCATGGAAGCCAGGCAAGCTTGCTAGCCCTAAGCTATATGTCAGCCCTACATATAATTTTTGAAAATAAAACCAAGACTTATGATTTAAATCATTTGTCTATATCTGTCGTGGTGGTTATGGAGGCAGTGTCTTTTTTCATTGTCTCATAGCCTGTCCTCACTTACAAATGGTGCTTGCTGAACATCAAGAAGCAAGTGCTCCCTTGGGGCATAAAGAGTGTTCTTCAAAAACATTTATCCTATTTTTATCATAGAAACAGACACACACACACACATACTGATTTTCAGATTTTGATAGATGACAATATAGAGCTTAAATTACCAATAAGTGGGTATAATTGAAACACACTGTGTACATGTCTCTATACCTAGAGATTTAACATTTAAAAATCACTGTTCCACATAAGGGTTCTAGTTCACCATGTTGGTTAGCATAAGGTAGAATCAGGAAGAGTTTGAAGTTCATATTACAGTAATACCTGAGCATTTAAAATGTTCCTGGTGATGAAATAAGAATCCTTGCAAGTGCTTAAGGACAACCACAGCTATTGCTGAAAAGCAAAGGTGACACAGTTCTCAGTTTTTGGCAGAGCTTCTTGCTTCAGACGACTAGGTGTACAAAAGAGAAAATGGGAGAATAGAAGTGAAGCTGCTATTCTAAAAATGTTTCCTGATGTGGGAAGGCAGGGACAATTGTAAAAGACACAGACTCTTCTAACGGGGGTTACCTGAAGATCATCCATCTTATTACATCACAAAATGTTTTTCTTTTTTCTTAGTCTTGGTTTCTATTTTTATCTACAAATGATAATGAGTTCTCTTGTTCCTGAGGTGAAGTGTTGTGTAAAATGCTTTAGGATGTTTACATGTATTGTGTGGAAAAGGAAGGGCACACAAATGGTGTTTTCCCCTTGTAAGAGTTTCCTAAGCTACCTTTCAGAGGAGGAGCATTGGGAGTTCTCCCTAGAAAGGATGGAGGAGTCAAGAAAGTGAAAACCGGTCAAGATCAAGGTGGCAAAAAGGAAGAAGAAGTGTAGGGGAAGGAAGGGAGAGAAGGAGGGGGCAAACGAGAAAGGGAAGAGTGAGTGAGAATGGCAAGACCTCACTTCTAGTATGCCAACTTCATAGAAGTCGAGGTTGGAAACCTTCAGAGAGCCTTTAAGAGGGGCAAATCTCCACCTCCACTCCACAGGAGAATGAAGGCCTATGAGAAATAGTTTGAGATCAATGGCTTTGCAAAACAGAAATACTGGAGCAGATTAGTGTGGAAAAAAATCTATGTGCATGATCCCAAGATACCACTTCTGGTTGCTCGGGACTCATGTGTGGTGTGTATGGAATCTAGAAAAGCAAATTATCAAGGGGGGGGGTGGATTTAAACATTTTTAAGAGCTAGTGATCCTGAAGTGGTCCACTAATATTCTACTGGACCAGTGGTTCTCAACCTTCCTAGTGCTGTGACTATGTGGTTCAGTTCTGCATGTTGTGGTGATTCCCCCCAAACCATAAAATTGCTACTTCATAACTGTAATTTTGCTACTGTTATGAATTGCAACATAAATAAATGTTTGCTATATAGGATATCTGATATGTGACTCCTGTGAAAGGGTCATTTGACCCACAAAGGGGTTGCGACCCATGGGTTGAGAACTGCTGCACTAGACATCTGACCATAGAAGGCAGTTAGTGCCAACTATTAGTGAGGAAGTTGAGAAACCCTCTTGTATTAGTAGTGGAAGTCTAACCCCATAAAGATGCTCCGAGGATTTTATCTGGTAGTATTTAGAGAAACCAGGTCATGTCCACTGAGATTCAGTTCCCACTCCTACAGCTACTCTTGCAGTCTTGTTTTCTCAGCTATCTGGATATTCCTTAATTGGACACTTAAAATTAACCCCCATGACAGCTATACTTTTATAAACATTAGAGTGGATGGCTCTAGCAGGGAAGGGAGTGGGAGTTAGGATGAAGCATTAAAGGAAAAGCAGTCCACTTAATAAAATATGAAGCAGGGCTTGTGAAGGTGGATGGCAGTAGACATTGGAGCTAAGAGATCTAATCACCCAACTCTGAATCTTAGTAAAACCCAGACATGAACAAGATGCATTTGTATGTCTGGGTCATGGCAAACATGGAAAATGTTGAATGGTGGGATTATTTCCAGAAGGGCCACTGTCTTATAAGGGAGGCCTTGTGAGGAATGGCCAGCTTCTCAGTAAGCTGCTTGTCCATATGACATAAGCAGATGATTTCAGGGCCAGGATGGAATTTAATCAAATGCTTGTTATGTAGTTTTCAGATGCTCTGAAAGATGAAACATTTACCCCCCTGAGATTAATTTTTCACTGACTGATCAAACTCAATGTACTGTTTATGTTCTCTGTAACAGGAATTTTAAAGCACATAAAATTTTTAAGCAAGAGTCTGATATCCAAAAAGATACATTACTTTGATCTAAAGTAATTTGAAGTTCAACTGGGTGAAGTACTTGTGCTCCTTAAGCCACTTATTTATAAAATATGGATCTAGTTAATCAGATTTATAGTATGAAGCTGGGAATGTTCTCTGACGACTGGTGATGGCTAAGGCTCTGAAAACATTTGCCTTTAGAGGTTTCATTATTTACAAGCCACATGCTGGCTTGTCACTGTGGGTCTCGGTTTCCTTATCTGTAAAATGGTTGGATGAATATGACTTTCTCCAAACTCTATTAAGTGCTGTGATTTCACAGCTACAAAGCACAACAAAGTAAATTCCATTAAACAGAAAGTCCTTCCAACAGTCTATCTGCATTCCTGCAAGCCAGGAGCAGCTGGTGAGCTCTGACTCCAAAGGTATGGGTAAGCCTATTTGTATTTACTTACAGTGTTTCAATGAGTCATCCTGGTACCCTTAGAAGCATTTGTTATTTCTATCTTCCTTCTTCTTCTCCTTTTCCTTCTTCTCCTTCTTCTTCTTCCCCTTCTTCTTTATTATTCTTATTTTTATTCTTGTCTCAGAATATTTCTTATGTTTTAAGTCCAGGGCAGAAAGTGTCTTTAAGTATTTCTGAGGTTGGAATCTGAACAGTAGATGGTTTGCTGGTACTGCAGGATAATCTCATCATTAGGATCCATGGCTCTGAAAAGTTTCTTTAGGGGTTTCCACTACAAATAAATATCTTATTTGCTATCTAAGATAGTGTTGTAATATGCTATCGCTGCTGCTGCTGTAGTTGTTGTTGTTGGTGGTGGTAATGATGATGAGATACTCTATACTTCTGGCACAGATGCCATTCTGAATGCTTTCCAAATAATTGTGTTCTTTTTTTTCCCCCAATAGTGCCTACAAAACAGGAACTAGCATTATTCCCTTTTATAGAGGAGGAAATTGTGACACAGAAATATTAGATAAGTGGTCAACTAGGTGAGGTAGGTTTGACCATGGGCTGATTAGTTCAAGAGTTCATGACTTTAACTATTACACCTATTATCTCTCTAATAAATATTGGAGCTCAGGTTTATAAACAAATATGATAGGGAATTTTCTGGACTGTATGTTTGAACAGTATTCCCACTATTTTAGTGATGGTGAACTCTTAGAGGCAGATGACCATAAAGGAACCCATTGGCTTAGCTTTCTTCTGTTCCTCTCTTTAACCTGCCTCTAACAATGAAGGTAGAGAGTAGATTTTTGAGTCCCTCTGCACCAGGCTGAGAGTGCTGGGTATTAAGTTCTTCTTGTTGATGCCTATAGTGATGCTTGGTGATTAGCTCTCCTCACTAATGAAGAGCTTCAGGCTGCCAGATGTTCTCTATCTTCTTGCTTGTCGGATTCCTAGTGAGATTTCAGGAAAAATCATGTGAATGAGAAGCTGTGTACCCCTCGATGCTCATGTCCGAGGGTGCTAGAATTAGTTGACCTGGGTTTCTCCATCCTTAAAGTGAGAAAATTCCTAAAATGTCTTTTAATATCATGTCCATTTCTAATTCTTAAGTGTCTGCTATTTCTGTGAGTCATGGTTCCCCAGTCACTTCTGGACACAGTATAATTTGAAATTAAAAAATTGGTGTCTGTCTCTTTTGGCTTTGAACAAACATGAATCTTATTAATCAGCCAAGCAAAACAATACACAAAAAGTAGATTCTTATTTTTTTTTTTACTGGAGCTATTTTAAGTAAAATATCATTACTTATACATGGAGAATTTTCTTTCATTAGTGAGTATTGTCTGAACATTTCCTTTCTTTCCTTACTCATATACTTAAAATAAATTTCAACTGTGTAGTAATAATCCTACATACAAAACTTTCTGGAAGGCAGCACAAGTAAACAGCAAATGTATATGAAACTGTGTGGTCTTGGTGGTCATGACTCTTATGTGATTTCCGTGGTGTTATTGGGGAAAATGTATCCATGAGTGTGCTCATGGAAGCCAGAAGTAAGAACTGGAAGTCTTCCTCTGTTGCCCTTCACATTATTAGCAAGAGATAGGAGCTTGCCATTTTTGTCAGACTAGCTGGCCAGTGAGCCCCTGGGAACTGTTGTCTTGCACCCCAGTATGGGAATTACACATATATACTGCCACACCAGTTCTATGTGGATTTCAGGCATCTGAATTCAGCTTCTCATGTTTGTGAAACAAGCATTTTGCCCATTGAGCCATTTTCTCAGGCCCCAATTATTGTTTTCGTATAATTTATACAATTACTTTTAGGATTTCAAATAATGTCCTTTCTGGGACTGACAGATGGCTCAGAGGCTAAGAGCACAGCTTGCTCTTCCAGAGGTCCTGAGTTCAATTCCCAGCAGCCACATGGTGGCTCACAACCATCTGTAATGAGATCTGGTGCCCTCCTCTGACATGTAGGCATACATTCAGACAGAACACTGTATGCATAATAAACAAAGCCTTGAAAAAAATAAAGAAAAGTCAAATAATGTGCTTTCATAAATACTGACATTTAGGTCCAAGAGGGCAAAGGACACTTTTCTACCCACATTTCTCAAATCAGGCCTGGTGATGTAAGGCCAGCAGTGCCAGCTGTGGGACCTAGAGGGACATAGCCAGAACTTTACAACGCTGGCTCTAGCAGGTCAACTATAAATTGTACATTTCTCTCTTTAATTTTGAGATTGCCCCCACTCCCATTTTCAGAGAGTGAAGTATTTTTAAACTGAAAATTTCTTTAATAAAAGCGTTTGATCTTAGGGTACAGAACTGTGTTAAATCATTTAAATTTTGCAGTTAAACTTCACATCTTTAAAAACATCTTCTAAAATATGGTCTTGAATTTCTAAGGCACTGGGAGCAAACTTTTTTTTTTTTTTTTTTTTTTTTTAGGAAAAACAAGCAGGAGAGAGAGGGAGAGGGAGGGAGGGAAGGAGAGAAAAAGAGAGAGGGAGGGAGAGAAAGAGGTAGAAGAAAGGTTATGACTAATTGCCTGGGAATGGTTCCTCACCCCTGAAAATGGATGGAAATGTGGGTGAGGAAGTGGGGGCATGTGACCAAGTGACCCATAACGTCCTGTTTATATTTCCTTATCATGTATCTTGCTAAAAGTAGAGTGTTGGAAAAGTGGCTTTAGTCTGCCAGAGAGACTCTTGGCCTTGGTCCAAACCTAACTTAAGTATTATCAGAAATGCATTCTTTACCATGTATAGTACTGGCTGGTTCTAATGAAGGCCAGACACTGTAGCCAATTAGGCAGGGCCGTCCATGCTGGGATAGGAAAGAGCATACCCTTGTGCTATCTGTCACGTAGAGGTTATCCACCAAGTGTGGCTTTTTTTTGTGTCAGGTCCAGTGGATCCATGCCAAAGCGTTTTGAGGGACAGAAATCTTGAAAAGAGCCATCCAGTTTTTGGACTCTTATTTAGGAGAAAGAAAACAATTTAAAGCTTATTTTACTGGGGCAAGACTATAATCTATTTAAAATTATGTATATGAATTATTTAAGACAACCAAGGGAGTATGAGCAGGGCTCCAGGGGAAACTTTGATGGAGATGACTCGGAAGGAGGATTCATGGAACAATTTTAGTAGTGATAAGATAATGGATGTTCAAGATAAAAAGAAGAGGTTCATGTAGGGGAAAGGTGAGGAGGTAATAAGGTCACAACACAGAAGTTCACTGTGTACACAAATTCATAGGAGGTCTGCAATTGGCATGGGAAAATATACAGGGTTCCAAAATACACTTTAAAACATCAAGTGTTCCCTGCTCTCTATTTATACAGTGTTTATCTCTGAGCAACTCTGAGAGTTTATTTAGAATTCAGATTAGTCTTAATAAAAGCCAAATTAGCTAGGAAGTAAAACTGCTGTTTAAAAATGAGGAAGCTGGGATGGGGGTGGTTTGCATACTCTGCTGAAAATCACTTTGTTTGATGAATGCTTAAACAGAAAGGAAGGAGGAAGCTGTGTTCTCCTATTCGCTGTCCTCACTTCACTGCTTTCCTTCTCATACCAGCCGTGTGCTCCCTGCATGCCAAGCAGTTTTCCAACTCCACCTTGATCTCTCCCAATCCAATTTTATTCTGACATGAACTGTAGCTAGCACACAGCCCACAGGTAAAGGGTCCCTTTCCACAGATTTCCCCTCCTTAGAATGCCAGACAAGTCTAGAAGGTTAATCGGTGTGTCAGTGTCAATGGGAGGTTCCTCTGACCCTTAACCCAAGTCAAAACCTGTGCTAGAATGGTTTGCAGGACTCCAGAAAGTGTTTTACCTATGGTTACTCATTTTTAATATAAGGATTCAAGTTAGAAACAAGTGGATGGAAGAAATGCCTAAGATACAGTAAAGGAGAAGGACTATGGAAATCCCTGTCTCTCTCCAGTCACATGCCCTCCCATGTGCTCATGCACTCAGAAATGCCCAAGATTTATCCTTTCTTCTCCGTTAACTTCCAGTCTGTAATCCTAAAGTTGGTTTTAATGGCAACTAGCTTCTTCCTGAGGCTATCTAGGAGTACTCTGTCATTTCAGTCTATAAGGGATGCTTTTGACTGCAGAAGAGTCTATGGGTTTCAGAAACTATATACCAGGAGGAAGACATACCATATACACACACACACATAATGCATTTACACATATATCTCCACAAACAATTTTCATATATTTTATTTTAATATGTTTTTAATTGAAATAGAATTACATCCGTTTCAGCCTGCCCTTTCCTTGCTTCAACCCCTCCCATCCACTGCCCTCCACAACTCTCAGTCTGATAGCCTCCTTTTCTTTGGTTGTTATTGTTGCATACATGAATACACACACATACACACTCACACACACACATACACACACACCTTGCTGAGTCCATTTTTGTTGGTGGTGTGTATATGATTGCAAGGCTGGCCACAATATAATTTTGATTTTTTTCACTGTTTCACAAGCCATGACCCAGAACTTCTTCAACTTACCTGTTGAGGAAGTGATGGGTGTCATGGCCACTACCAGAAGTTAACACACTCCAAGGACTATAGATGGTAGTGGTAGATTGCTTGTCTAACATGCATGGTGTTCTGATTGAGACTGCTAGTACTGAGGAAAAACAAACATTAACACACTCCATCCGAAATTCCAGTCTAAAAGTCAGTGTTCTGAAAAATTATAATTTTATTTAGTCTTTTGATTCCATTTAACCTTCCTGCCACGTTTCTCAAAATGAATATTTTTAATGGTATAACTTGGGAGAAAGCTGAAGAATTGCATCAAAATAACTCAATTAAAGACAATGGCAGACTTACTTTGATGGCTAATAAAACATACACAATATCGACCATATTTATTGTTCAGACAGTGTGATTTCTGATGAAAGTTAAAGCTTGAGTTGATTTTAGTGTTGGTTTCTTTTCTTTTTAAAAAGTATTTTATCCTATGTGTATGGGTGTTTGCCTGCATGTTTGTCAGTGTACCCTATGTGTGCTGTGCACAGGTGAGAGCACAGGGTCCCCTGGAACTGTGTTTACAGATGGGTGTGAGCTGCCATGTGGGTTCTGGGAGCTGAACTTGGTTCTTCTGCAAGAGCAGTCAGTGCTCCTAACCCTGAGCCATCTCTCTAGACCTAGCACTGCACTGCCAATTTCTTAACTACTTCCTGTGCATATATGACCCACATCACTGGATAAAAGGCATGATTAGGACATAGTTCTCTACATACACTTATCCTTCTAAGTCATGGATTTATACCACGGCAGACTTGGAAACCTATCTTGGTTCCCTGTTGACTCCCAAGCTTCTCAATTTTTAGCAAAACTGAGATGACTTTCTAGGAGTCTTAAAGGGCATGTGTTGAAGATAATAGGAAATCCAGTTCTCTTGACACTTTCTGAGGATTGTTTCAATCCATGGCAAAATTGGTCTTTCCCCCAGAATCAAAAATATTCAAACCTGAAAGGTATATACTATAACTTGCTCAGTTTGATTTTGTGCTGTGAATAGTTGGTGAGCTTGCAAACCTTTGGCCAAAGTTGCTTTATTATAACATTTTGAGAATTATTGAAGTTATACTTCTCAAGGATGCTCTTCCTGCATTTTCTGTGATCACTGGTAGTCAACATAGGAAAAGATTGTGAAAGTCTAGGATGCATGATTCTCATTCCTGGAGAAAGATATGGTTTTAGTCTGTATGTCCAGATAGACCACGTAGACTCAAAACCAGGTGAAACTAGCCTCCAGCAAGAATGAAATCCTGAGATGTTTTTCTAGAACTCTCTAGGGAGAAAAAAAAAACATTCACTCTCCTAAAGCCATTCTCTATGATAGAAGAGCTAAGCAGCAACATAGCAGTGGCAAGGAGCTGACATGAATGGGTTTGTTGCTAATGATGAGCCTAAGTGGAATTTCTAAGGCTTGGCTACTCTCTGATCCCAAGGACACCTTTTGCTTTTCCAAAGTATAAAGGATGCTAATAAATTAACGTATTTCCTCTCAGGAATCATATTTGCATTTTAATGGGTGGTATCCTGGAGAGAGTATTAACCCAAAGGAGAAAATCGTATAATGGGATTTTCAGCCACTTTGACATAGCACTAGGGAAGAAATTTGTGTGTGTGTGTGTGTGTGTGTGTGTGAGTTATAAATGTGCTTTGTAGAAAGGCTCCAGTTTCCTCTACTGTGGATGCCATTAGATTCTGTTAATCAGGCAGGATGGCATCCAGTCTAGTCCTTCTATAGAGTGGATTGAAATGTAACTGTTATAAAACAAGAGACTGTTCAGTGTACTACTGTGAACTGACTGGCAGAATTCATTGGGTTAAAGATGCAAAGAACAGGATAGTGAGCATGAAATGCCACCACTGCATGTAAATATATTTTCTATTCTAAAGATGGGTTTAGGTTTCAGTTATATAAGCTGTAGGTGTGCACTTTGTATCTAGTATGGATTTCTGTCCGTAAACTTGTGTGAAAATAAGTATTATTTTATTTTTAATAATAAAATAGAAAGAATCTAGCTAAGGACCTCAATTTAAGCTATATTTGGATGGGAATTGTGAGGAATATGTGTAATCCTCATTACAGAGAATCACAGCCTCCTAGGAGGTGTGGCCTTTGGAAGGGAAGACTCAGAACAGATAGGGATTTTATCCCATGAAATGCCCCATAGCAGGTTTTGGAAAAGGGAAAAGGTCACATCCCTATCTTTGAAGGAGCCTGAAGAATAAAGGAAAGGGAATTAATTATTCCAGCCTGAGTATCGCTTGATTTGCTACTGCCTGGCTCTGTGGCCTTGCTAGCTGTGCTGTCAGAAGCTAATGTACCCAGGCGACTCCTGGCAGCCTTCTAGAAACCAAGCATCTTAGAAGCAGTGTTGTCATTCTATTGCTGTCATGGCAACTGCTTTGCAAACAACTTGTGCTAAGTTGTTCTGGAGAAGGTGCATGATGAAGAGCTCTAAAGCCTTAATTTACTGTCTGCTCATGTCCAGTACAGATCTAGGTCCATACCCTGTTACATCTTGAATCTGCCTCAGCTGCCGTATAGTTCAGTCTGAATGGCTGAGTTCATTTGCCACTTGGCAGAGTCAAAAATGAGATCTTAAACTTTGTAATTTGATAGCTCTTATTTATAAAAATAACATTTTCTAATCATATTTTGTTTTACAAAACACACAAGATGATAAATGTCACTCATTTCAAATATAATTATTACAGATTTGGCATATTTGCTTCTCTTGCCAACTTTATGCATCGTTAACTTGCTCATTTTATAATGAGCATATCATTGTATATATACTTAAATTCTAATTTTTGTTTATTTTAATATTGGAAATATCTTCTTCCCTTTTATCTTTTTCAATTATTTGAAGTTGTGTTATTTATGGGTTTCATAAAATTCTATAACATGGCTGTATCATAATTTTTTGAAACAAACCTTTGTAGTGATGGGTCAAATTTACCTAGTTTGTCATTTGACTGTCTTCTACTGAAGTTTAATGAGACGGCTATTGAAAACAAAGGGCTTATCGGGGCAGTTAATTTTATATGTCCCTTTATCCAAGCTGTGGTGCCTTATTGCTTTTACCAATCTTTGACCCTGATGTTTCTGTGAAGGTAATTTATAGATATGATCAACATTTGTATCAATTGACAGTAGGTAGAAGAGATTACTATGGGCACTAGTAGGTGAAGGCCTTAGAAGAAACCTAGGAAATTCTTTTCAAGACTGTAACATAGAAATTCTAGCTTCCAGCTTTCCAATCGGGTTTACATATGTTAGCCTGACAATGGCAACATCAGTTTTTATGTGAGCTTCCAGCATGCAGCTTTGCCCTGCAGATTTTAGTTCTGCTAGCCTCCACCTTGTCTTTGGGCAGTTACTTGAAATAAAATACCACATGTCAGATCTATTTCTTTAATGAATACCATTTCACAGTTAGTTGAAATCTATCACATCTGCTTTGAGATTGTAGCCAGGTATCTTTTCTCTGTGCTATTGGTAAGACTGCTCACAAGAAGTATGGTATAAATTTTCCTAATATTAATAGGAAATATTTGCTTGCACTCAAGATTTTTGTTTTTTCAAGACGGGGTTTTTCCATGTAACAGCCCTAGTTGTTCTGGATCCTACTCTGTAGACCAGACTGGCCTCAAATTCTTCATCTTAACTGCTGGTATTAAAGGTGTGCACTATCACACCCAGTTCTCACACTCAAGTTTTCTATAGTATGCTTCCTATTCTCTGATGGTAAGAGATGTTACCCTTTTCATGTGTTTGCTAAGATGTATGGAGACCCCACTTGTGGGCAGATTTACAGTCTTCTCCTTGATTTCAATTTGTCACTACCCTAAAAATTTCTCTTTTATCTCCTACCTGTGAGGTTTCTTAATTCTTTGAGGAAAAGGACAAGATATAAATAAGTACTTGGTTCTATATTCTACCTTTTTTTTTTTCCTTTTTTTAACTTTACAATGACTGTTTCCTTCTTTTCTTTGGATGAACAAAGATTGATTTTCCCCTTCCTTCTTCCTAAAGACCAGAAAGATGATCAAAATAACTCTGCTCTCTTTTCTTCTTTTTCTGCCTGAATATTCAATATCATGTTATTGTAGTGGCTTCCTATTTAGCTGTCGTTGGGAGGGCCATCTCTTTACTTACATACTGTGAAGGGTGACTGGACCAACCCTCGGGTATTTAAGTTGGTTAGATAGACCTGGCCAATAGAAAAGAATAGAACAATTGAGTAGAATTTCAGCTTAGCTTAACTAATCCAGTTAACTCTATGTATTATTATTTCAGTCTGACAGCCTGTGTTTAGAAAAGTTTTTTTTTTTTCAGGGAAAATACACTTACAAACTCCCAACAATATGGTTGCATGAAAGAGACCAGCACAATGAAGATACCAGTTGACATGCCAGTCTAGACGGGAGACATTTCCACACTCCCACTCCATATGAAGAGCCATAGTAGTCAATGGCTGCTGAGACACTGAGAGCAGTTGCTTCTGGAGATGAATTTTCATATAGGTTGTCTAATCTCAGGGGTCATCACCAGATACATACGTATAATAATAAAGATAAATGGATTCAGTAGGTTATATATACACATGTGTAGGTACATTTGTATGTACATTAGAATAGAAATAAGTAAATCAACATATTTAGAAGCTCTTGTGTATATTGTCATAGATGTATACATATGTCACAATAATAGAGATCATGGATTTGGGAAGGAAACCTCAAAAGAACTGGGTGGGGAGAGGAAAGGGGTGGGAATGATGCCAATTCAGTGCTGATGCATGAAATTCTTCAAAAATGCATTTTAAAAAGTCATTTTGTTGTATCAAAATTCTCTGCATCAAATTTAGCTCAATTGTGGCCATTGGACTCTTAGATTCATGTGGTCTGTGAGTCACCTCAAAGATGTGAAATTCACAGACATACATTAATAGCTCCAAAACTCAAAACTGCAAAATATCAGCCAACTCCAGGTCTACATTTTGCTTCTAGTAAATGCTTTTTTTTTTTTTTTTGCTTATACTTACATTAAATTACATGGGAAATACAAACATTCAAGGTAGAAGGCACATGATAGCTACTACTTTACCTGTCCAGGAATATTTTAATCCTTTGATGACAAGAGGCTGCAGCAGCTTGGCACATTTGGGATCCCAGAAAGCAATGTGAGCCAGGCAGCCTGAGAAAGAAGACCTACCAGACAGTCTTTACCAGTGACTAACAAACGTGTGGTGAGCATTGCGCTCAGAAAGTAGAAGTCTCTCATTCTCTACCTCTGGGAATACAAAGTGTAACACATCTAATGTCTTTTGTAAAATCCTTCCCGTATTCTTGTTCATTCGTCTTCCAAATGGCTAGTCTCCCAAAAGGCAAACATAGCTTGAGTCCCAGAATTTGGATTTAGCCTCAGAGTTTCTCTAAACACCACTTGTCTGATGTTTCTTTAATATGAAGATTAAACGCAAACATGAAATTAGCTTCCTTGGAACATTCTCTTTGAACTTGTTTTCCCTGCTACTGAGGAGGTGATCTTTTGAACTGATGCCTTGCCACATTGACAGTGTATACAGAGCTTGGATGTGGGCCAGCCTTACCTAGCCCTTTTTCTTTATTTAGCTTGCTCAATATTATTGGCAAACTGTTTCCACCAAGACCCATACGTTCTGAAGGGTTTTTGATAACTTCAAGTAGATTCGATATCTTTCGTGGGAAGTTGTGCTAGCTGGGTAGAAAGCCTGAAGTGCCAATTATCACAGAAACAGTAGAAGTTGAGTTGCTTTTGTTTCATTACACATAGAAAGGAATAATATGTAGGCCCTAAGATGGAACTTTTGAAGCAAAATATGACTGAATATCTTTCAATTAAATTGTATGTCTTTCCTGAATGACCTTGGAAGACACCTTGAGATAATATCAGTTTTCTTTAGTCTTATAATTTGAAGATTGGCTTTGTCATGTAGGGAAAAGTTAGTCTTAAAATGAATATGGCTCTTTCCTTCTGTGACAGCAAATGTATGAAAGCAATGTGATCTGTATCATCCTTTTGGTAACTTCTGGAATCTTGGGATAACCAGCAGAATAACTAAGTAGAGACTGAACTAGAGATGCTGAGTTTTTGCCTTTGTATCATCACTTATTGCTTTCTAATTTGTTATTCTCATTCATGATGTAGAAAAAAGTTTATAAGACTGTGAATATTAGGAGCAGCACCAATTAGGTGTTGGAAATATCCTTCTAATTTCATATCACAAATTTACTGTATAATGATTTGAGTGTGTAATGAAGCTTTATAGAATCAACAGTGGCTTTTGTACATTTGGGGGAGTTATATGTGGCATGGCTAGTCATCTTTTGAAGTAACCACAGCATGCAGTACTTTAAGTCTAATAAAGTGGGAAAGTATCTCATTATGTGCATCTTCCATCCTCAAAACTAAAGTGCCATAAGCTAGCTTGTGAAGTGTGAAAGAATTATAGAAAATCAGTAGGCAGTGAAAGAGAGGAAAGCTATGAAGACAGAAGCAGTATATCGAAATTTCCATAGTTGAGGAATCATAAAAGGAAGATAGGGTAGGCAATAGAAGAGAACAGGTAGTTGTTATGTGGGAATTGTGTGTTTGGAATAGATGAGTAGAATCACTAAGGCTCAGTTGTTTGATTTCAGTGGTTGCTACTTCAATGATCTTAGATGAATATTTTCCTCCATGATATAATTTCTTCCACCATCTACTATTTATAATAGACATCAGTGGACATTAGTCAAAAAGCAATTGTATGAATAATTCAATTATTATTTTTTCTTTCTTTCTTTTTTGTTTTGTTTTACAAGGCAGGCTCTCTCTATGTAGTCCTCGCTATCCTGGAACTCACTCTGTAGAGCAGGCTGGCCTTAAACTCAAGTGCTGAGATTAAAGGTGTGCACCACCACACCTGGCTTTCATTTAAACTTTTATAAGTTAAATTTTCCGTAGGATTGAATTCACTTGCCGCTTCATGGGTCAGGTTTTATTTTGAATCTATCACTAGATTTTAGAAACATTTTTATTTGATTAATTAATTTGATTAAATGCTTGATCAGTCCTAATGTCCTAATTAATGACTGGTCAGAATAATAAAAAACAAATCTTTCTTGGTGAGGATAGTATTTTATGACATGTAAACACTTGATTTTCAAGAATAATGGCTCTACCATCAACAACTGCTTGAGAAACTGCATAGAGAAGGGCGCTTCTACACTGCTGAGGTCTAGCTACTATGGGCATCCATACAGGATTACCAAGTGACGAAGTTCTACCACTCCTGGGTCTGAGTCAACACACCAGAGAAAATTGCAAATCTTTGGCAACTATGGTGCTATTGGTAGTAAACAAATGGTTCCATAAAGAACACATGGCATGCAATGAAGTTTTATTCATCCATAAGTAAAATTCAAATCACATGATTTTTCAGAACAATGGGTAGAACTGAGATCAAAATGTTAAATAGGATAATTTGAACTTAGAATGACAAATATACCAAGTATGTGGTATGTGTGTTTGTGTGTGTGTTTGTGTGTGTGTGTGTGTTTGTGTGTGAGACATGAACACAGAAGAGGGACTTTGGGGGGGGGGTGGAAGGATAGGGAAGGAGAGCAAAGTAATAGAGGTAATGCACCTGTGAATATTGAAACTCATTATTTTGTATGATAAGCAGTGTGTGTGTGTGTGTGTGTGTGTGTGTGTGTGTGTGTGTATACCAATATATAGATAAAGATCTGCAGGTAATAAGACCTTACTTGAAATTGCTAGAATAAGTCAAGGACAAATGCCTGTTTTTGCTTGTATTATGAAGGTAGACTTTTTTCTTTAAGGGGAGACTATTTGGGAGGAAGAGAATCAACAAAAGTGGGGGTAGACTGGGAGGTAGGGGTCAGTACAAGATCAACCAAGGGCTAAATATGACCAAAGTACATTATATATGAATGTATAAAAAATCTCATAATGAGACCCATTCTTTTGTACAATTAATTTATGCTAATACAATGTCAAAAAAAAAAAAAACAGAATCATTATTTTACATTGAAGTTTTAACTGGAGTTAGCAGCGACTAAGTGTGCTGGGCATACCACAGACATTGTTTTATAAAATCATACATTTCAGGGGACCATGAAGTTTAGGTGAAACTCCAGAGTCCATACAGTGAGTGGAGACAAAGCTAGATTATGTCCAGGGACAGGACCTCCATGCTTCATTTTGACTATTATCACCAAAGTATTTTCAGTCTACAATTTTCGTGGCAGATAATTTCCAGAAACATAATATTTTTCCCTTCAATGCACAGGTTAACCACTTATGTTAAATCACACATGACCCTGTCTTCCTTGAGTATTTCTTGGCTATGTTTGATAGGATCATGGGTTTATTTAGGGGATCCTGAGGAAGTTTTATTTGATAACTATTAAGAAGCTCTTGGCTATATTTTCAGAATCTGTCTTCTGACATTTTGGTATTTTTGAAGGAGATGGCAACACCAGAGGGTCATGAATTCTGATAGAAAACTTCTAGAACCTTCTATCTTATAATCTTTTTCTTGTTGGCTTGATATCTTTTCTAAATATTGGAGACTCCAGAATAATTCCAGATAAAGAAGGGAACAGGATGCTGGAATTTCACAGGAGAAATCTCTGCTCTAACCTCAAGGAACCATACTGACACAAACTGTAAGGACTGCCTAGAAGGAAGAGAGAGCCAGAGAAAACCTCTTTGACAAGTCCCCCAATTCTTGTAGACCTATTCCCTACAATCACCTTTTTATTTGGAGATATTAAATCGAGATAGAAATTTGTTTTAAAAAGTTTAAAAAGGCTTTGGCAATATGGATGGCATTTGCTTAGGACTTTGGAGAACCATTGAATAACAAAAGATGGTTCTTATGGCCTAGTCCCTTTTCTTAGTCTGAATGGAAGCATACTGACTGTGAGAATTGGCAAAGGGATTCTGTTTTCCAGCCAGCCTGGTCCCAGAGCTGCGCCAGCCCCAAATAACATACAGAGATGTTGTATTAGATATAAAGCTGTTGGCCTTTTATTAGTGTTTCTTATTGGCTAGCTCTGTCTTAAATATTAACCCCTTTTTATTAATCTAAGTGTTTCCATGTAGTCTTATCTTACCAGAGAGAAGGTCCAGACCTCTACTCTCACAAGTCTCTATATCTTGGATCTTCTCCTACTTCTCCCCTAATCCTCCTTGTCCCCTAGTCCTGTCTATCTTGCTTTCCTATTGGCCAACCGGGCTTTATTCATTAACCAATAGGAGAAACATATTTACAGACTGATATCTCCCATCAGGATTCTTCAAGCAATTCATCAGTGTGTGGTCTCCCTCTCTCCTGGCTTTCATTTCTTCCCTTCCCTTTTCATTTTAAATGAACGTCTTCTGTATTTGAGTCTATACTGGTCACTGGGAAGATAAAAGCAAATCAGATATGGATCTTCAATATATTCATAATCTCCCTGATTATATCCTCATTAGCATAGTGATAAAGCAGGTTAGAAACAAAGCAAGAGTTAATATGCTAGAAGAGATCAATTTTCACTTTTAAAATTGTTCCATGAACATTTGCTTAGGGATGCTAGTGAGGAGGGTTTGTGATGATACCCAGAACCAGGTTGTAGCTGTCCATGCTGAGAGG
This sequence comes from Phodopus roborovskii, assembly GCF_943737965.1. NCBI lineage: Eukaryota > Metazoa > Chordata > Mammalia > Rodentia > Cricetidae > Phodopus > Phodopus roborovskii. Next base: position 678,937 of record NW_026126683.1, on the reverse strand, counting down.
AAAGTGTAGTGGAGGACAAGAGCTCTTTATGCAGAAGGGTCAATGCTGAATCATGCTGTATGAAAACAAAGAATTTTCATTGTGCTAAAAGCCAAACATTTCTTTGGAGCAGCTGAGATGTGTTCATTTGAGATGGATTTGAGGGGTGGATTTAAACACAGGATACCTGGAGGAAGTGTAGGCATCTGAGTTAGGGTAGACTGATCTGAGAGAAGAAACAATAATGGTTAGAACTCCTGCTGATGTGGTGTAGCATTGACTCCATGCCATGCACCCTTCTGAAATCTCAGCACACTGCTAACCTAACAAGAGTTCCTTAGGACATCCCTGTGAGATGAACACTTTTGTCATTTTACATAGGAGCAAATGAAGCACAGCCAGGGAAGGGTCATTCTGGAACTAGAACCAAAGCAGGCCAGCTCCTGAATCTATGTTGTCTGTCAACCTCTTTATGAACAAAGTGGAGAGAAACTGAGGTGGCAGACAGCAAAGAGAACATTGTGGCTTGAGAAGAAAGATGGGGAGGGAGGACTGTAGAAAAGACAAAGGAGTTGGTGGTCCATGTTATGAAAGCCCTTGAGAGAATATGAGCATTGATTTCCTTTGGCAGAAAAAGGGGGCACTGGAGAATTAGTCAGAGCACTGTGGTAGGAACTGGGCCACAGAAGTTTTGGGCTGGAATGCTGTCAAGTGAGGGAGACAAGACAGGGAGAGAAGTTAGGGGCTAAGTGTGTCAGTAATAAGGGTCATTGAAAAGGGGAGGGAGGTCACAGAACCTAGGAACTTATTGGCCCACCTAGAAAGTATGTTAACCTTTGACCTCTGAGAAAGGCAGTGGTCACAAAGGGTTAACAATATGCCTGCTATGGAAATTTCTTGGGTATTAACATTTTCTGCTTTTCTTTATTGTATCAGATGTCCTTGTGATAGGAGAAACAGTAGAGACATCAAAAGTACCTTTTAACTCCACAATTCTTTCTAAATTTCTTTAAACTTATAGGCCATACTGCTGATTTGCAAACTTCAAAGTACACAGAAGGAACAGGGTCAGACTGAAAAATTATTTCTTACAGAGTGATAAAATATGCATGTGAATCCCATGACCTGACACGGAAATTATTTATGTGCTAATGTGACTTTGTAACATTAATTGCACAGCTTAATGTCTCCCTACTCCCAAGTCACGTTTTCTCTGAAGTCTGTGGTAAATAAATTTTACTTATTATTTATGCTGTGTTTTGCAGGTTCCCTGTGCTGTTAATGGATTCAAGAATGCTATGTCTTTTTGAGAAATTATGGCTAGAAGAGTAACTGGAGTATGTTTCCATGTACGTGTGAACACTGTTATAGCTCACTTGCATCAGTTTTTAAAACTTGTTTAGTTTTACTACCTAATGAGAGCATCATCTTGTTATACAATGGTCTTAATTTTTCTCAGAATTAACACACTGATCTTTGAATATTTTTTTCCCAATATGTATGGGTTGTAGTTCCTTCTGCTACCTATGAGGGAAGAAACCAAGATAAAGACACAATAATCCAGGTATCTCCCTGCACTCACTAGCTTTTTCCTGTTTGTGAGGTTCCATTGGTATCAGAATCTCTTGTGTTTCTGTGGATCAAAGGTTTATTTTCTCTCTCTCTCTCTCTTTCTGTGTGAGTGTGTGCTCATGAGTGTGCAGATGTAAATATGTATTTGTATCTGTGTGTGTGTATGTGCTCATGAGTGTGCAGATGTACATATGTATTTATATTTGTGTGTGTGTGTGTGTAGGTGTGTGTGTGTGTGTTTGCTCATGAGTGTGCAGATGTACATACATATTTGTATCTGTGCATGCAGGGGCCAGAGACCAACCTTGGGGGTCTCTCACCATCCACCTTATTTTTTGAGACATAGTCTTACATCTTCTAAGGCTGGCCAGTCATGCCACGCTGGCTCTCCAGAGAACTTCAGTGATTTGCTTGCTTCTCTCTCACCAGCTGTGATGTGGCAGGCAGCAAGGGGGTACATGGGATGACAAGTGTGTGCCACCATGCTGGGCTTTCTCAGGTACCAGTGGCGATGTTTAAATGTTCTTAAGGGTGGTGGCAGCTCACATTCTTGATTGTGTGGCACTACACATGATTTTAAATAGGTCCCTGGACTTTTTCAAGTATTTGAGGCAGTGAAGGAAATGGGCTTTAGGTTTGCCTAGGCTGCTCTGAGTGGAAGGTGTGAGAACTAGGAGGGGTCTTTCTGAAGGAGAAATGATGATCAGTAGGTCTGAAGGGGAGGGCTGAATTTCTGTCTCTCTAATCAATCTGTGGACCATACTGAGGGAATTCCATCTGGGTCCAAGTTTGTGAACTTGTGACTTGTTAGCTGTGCCACCTTGGGCAAATCATTTATTAAACACCCTTAGTTCATTTCCTCAGTTGCTCCACACCACAGGATGATTCAGAAGAACAAGCAAGAAATGTCTGTAAAAAGCATGGCTCAAGGAAGACATTCATTCAGGCAACAATAGGTAGTGCCATTTACTGTTCGTCCTTCTAGGTAGAGTGTCCTTTTCCAACCTGGAAATTCAAGACTGATTCACATTGACTAACCCTGACTCTGGAGCAAAGGCCTGGCTGAATGTTTGTCTCTTCCATGTATTACTATGGGATTGCAGGCAGGTAACATCATCCACTTTTGATAAATTTTGTTTGCAGACCAGGAAGACTTATTTAAACCCAACCTGCAAGACTATAACAATACACAGGATACCCTACTCTGTCTATTAAAGGTAGGATGAAGTCTGTTATCCTGTATTTGTTTCTTATGTCTATAAAATAATTAAATAATGCTTAATTTATAATATCCCTAATAATTTTTCTCTGTGCTTCCCATAAACTGGTTACTGTTTTGATGAAAATTGCTGTAGACAAATATGAGGTATCAAAAATAAGATTCAACTAGGATACTAGAAATAAAACCCTTCATGGCTGAAGACAAAATTGCCTTAGGCTGCTTTGCAATTGATCATATCTGTACCAATGTGATAGCTCACCAAGCCATTTAAAATTGTCTAGAGTGTCTCCAAATTCTAGTCTTAGAGAGAAGCATCTCCAGACATTTGCCAGCAAGCTTTGAAAATTATATTAAATTATTTAACACACTGACTGGGGGTATCAATGTAAGCGATATCACCAAAGGGGAGATATCTTTATTAAGAAAATAAATTACAACATAAACAGGCATTTTGGAAAAACATTCATCGGTATACAAGATTTGCTAGTCATCAAAACTTTTTTGAAGCTACATTAACAGCTGTAGGGTATGAATTCGACTTGTGTTGTAATGGATAAATAGAAATTTGAAAATGGAATATAGGTGAGTTGTTTTTTATTACTGTGGAAATATTCCTATCCATTTCCCAAAGGGTTTTAAAGGCGCTAGAAGCTTTGTTAAAAATGCAGCACACAAAGGAGTAGTGAAATGGCTGCTTCACACTGCCAATCACAATGCAAATTTGTGCTTTCTGGGGACTCCCTAGGAACATTGCTGTTTTTCTCTAGCTTTACAGAAGTATAATTGACAAACATTTATAGTTTTATGGTGTATTATATGAGGAGAAAGAGAAAGGGGAAGAGGGAAAGAATGAGTATTAACTACCACAATCAAGCTAATTAATATATCCATCGTCACCTCATGTAGATAGCACTTCCACGCATGTATTACGAAACTATTGAAGGAATACTCTCAGCAAATTTCAGTCACACAATAAATATTAGCAACTATAGATAGCATGCTGTGCATTACATTCCTAGGACATATTCATCTATTACACAGATGCTTAGACCTTTTGCTACATAATGTCTCACACTCCCCAACCCACACCCTCCTGGCCCCTGGACCTAATATTGATTGTGTTTGCTGTTTCTGTGTTAGGGTTCTTTATTTCTTTATTTTTTATTCCACACTATGAGCAATCATTCAATTTTTATCTTTATGTCTCTTACTTACTGCACTTATCATAAGATCTTCTGGGATATATATCTATATATATGTATATGTATATTTGTATATATGTACATATGTATATTTGAGATATATATATATCTCAAAATGGCAGAATTTTTTTCTATTTCTTATTAAAAAAATCACACACACACACACGCACACACACACACACACCTTTTTTACTTACCTAGTCACTGACTGATGACATAAATAAGAATATTGCAATGAACATATTGTAAAGGGACCTCCTTGAGATGCTGGTTTGGTTTCCTTTTGATAAATGTCCAGATGTGACACTCATGAATCAAATTGTTGCTCAATTTTTAATTCTTGTTTTGTTTTGTTTTTCAAAGCAGGGCTGTCATGGAACTAGCTCTTGTAGACTAGGCTGGCCTCAAATTCACAAAGATCTGCCTGCCTTTGCCTCTCAAGTGCTGGGATTAAAGGCCTGCACCACCAATGCCCTGCTCTATTTTTTAATTCTTTGAGGAATCTCCCTACTATTTCCATAGAATGTGTGCTAGTTTATGTTGTGACCAGCCGTGTAGTGCTCATTTCTTCCACACCCTTGTCAACACTGGTTATCTCCTACTTTCTTCTTTTTGGCAATATCCACCCTAACTACTGGTAGCTCATTGTGATTTGATTTGCATTTTTTCTGAATGAGCATTTCTTCAGACACTTGCTGGGTGTTTCCTTATTTCCAGAAAAATATTTATTCACATTCTTTTATTTAACTGAGTTATAGATTCTTGGCTCAGTAGTATGAGCTCCTTTTGTACATTTCAGCTATTAGCCCCAGAACAGATACTGTGGAATGTTTGCTGCACAGAAGCTATTTGATATAGTCTTGATTGTTTGATTTGGTCATATCTACAAATCACCATCCACAGTAAAGGCAAGGAATTTCTTCAAGATGGAAGTCTCTGTCCCACCAGGTCCCATTGCCCTTCAGGCCCAAATAAGCACACAGAGACATATTAACTATTAAACTGTTGGCCAATGGTTTAGGCTTCTTACTGGCTGGCTCTGTCTTAATTATTAACCCATTTGTATTACTCTGTGTACTGTCATGAGGCTGTGGCTTAACCATAATCAATCCTTCTGGCTGTTGCTTATTTCCTGGCTTTTCAGTAGTTTCAGTAATAACAACAATTTTCCCCTTTTCATTTTCTTCTAGAAATTTCATTATTTCAAGTGTTATACTTTAGTCTTAATTCATTTAAGATTCATATTTTGTGAATGGCATAAAAAAAGGTTCAGCTTTAAATATGGATATCCAGTTTTCTTAACACTGTTGAAGAAGTTGTCTCTTTTCCATTGTATACGCGCGTGCACACACACACACACACACACACACACACACACACACACACACCGGCAAATTAGCTCAGGCTGTCGTTGAACTCACAGTGGAGCCTAGGCTGTCCTCAGGCATATACTCATCCTGCCTTAGCCTATGTAATACGAGGAAATTATTAAATTTAGTTGACCATAAATATGTGAGCTATTTATTTGGTTTAGCAGAGAGGCACATTGGGCCATGTGTCTATTTTTATGCTAGTACCCATACTGCTTTCATATTATGATACATTGCAATATAGTTTGAAGTCAGAGACTGTGATGCCTGTAGTTTTGACTCAATACTCTGTTGACCATTAGGTTTATTCTTTCTTGTCAGGGCCCACAGAGATGGCTCCGCTTCATTTTGACTTAAGGTCAGAGAAGTTCAAAACTGTCCTTAGTCTTCCAAGGTTAAAGCCATAAGACCTAAAGGTCTAAGGTGTAGCTACTGTAGGATGTTTGATCTTGGTCATGGATGTCTTATTCAAATAACAACAGACTTGATCTGAGGTGTGCTTACTCTTGACCCTCAAGGCCAGATAACAAGAAATTTAATCTAATGTGTGGTTACCAAATGTTTGGAGAATTAAGGAAGAAGTTCTGTTTCTTCCTTGTATCTTGACAAAGAAGTATTTTGCCACCTTCCCCTTTTTGGTTGGGTATTTAAGAATATTTACTGGATTTGCCCTCCTGACCCTATCCTGTACCTCTGTCTTTTTCTTAGCATCTTTACCTGCTATTTCTTTTATCTTTTTTTCAAAATAATTTTTATTTCAATTAGAAACAATCTTATTTTACATACCAACCCCAGTTCCCTTCTCCCTCCCATCCTGCCATGCATCCCCCACCAAGCCCCTTATCTCAATCCCAGTGATGGTGAGGCCTTCTATGGGGGATCATCAAAGTCTGTCACATCAATTTGGGGCAGGGCCTAGGCCCTCCCCCATGTAAATAACCTGTTGTTCTCAATCCATGCTTCCCCTCTCAGGTACTAACCAGACAAGTCAACTAGATTTGACTGAAGCCCCACAAAGACAGGTTACAACACTTTCTCAAGACTTTTCACACCATTTAATGTCCCTTGAGAATCCATAGGAACTTCAGAGTCAGCTTTTCTGTTCCTGAAAAAGTCTTTATGGACATCTTTTCTTTTCTTCCTTCCTTCCTTCCTTCCTTTCTTTTTTTGGGGGCATAGTCTCATTCTGTAGACAAGGCTGGACTTAAACTCACAGAGATCCCTCTGCCTGTGCCTCCTGAGTGCTGGAATTAATGCATGCACTCCATGTCCAGCTTCACTGTAATTTTTACTGCACTGACTACATACATTGCTTTAGGTAACTGTGGGGGCTGGGTGGCTGAGGAATTCAGGGTCTCACATGTGTTATGTTGTCTGTACCCTCTACCAGTGAGCTACAACTCTTACTTGACTACTGCTATTCTAACAATAGTACTTCTTCTAACTAATGAGCATGGGATAAGTTTCCATTCACTTACATCTCCTTCAGTTTCTTTCAGTAATCATTGCGCAAGCCTTCAAGTCTTTGGTCAACAACATTTTTTTTTTTTTAAAAAATGTTATTGTGTATTAAATTGCTTTTGTAATTTCCTTGGAGGTTGTTCATGGTTAGTATACAGAAAAACAACTTATTTTTTTTTGAGGGAGAACAGAATTGGAGACATCATATTTCCAGATTCCACATTAAATATAAAGTTATAATAATAAGTTTAGGTTTCTGGGTTAAAATTATAGAAATAGACAATTGGAACAGAAATAAGCCACGGTGCATATATCAATTAATATTTGACAAGGATGCCAGTAGTATGCAACAGAGGCAGGAAATTAACTTGTGTTAATTTTATATCCTGCTACTTTACTGAATTCATTATTTTAAACAGCACATTATTTATTTGTGTGTGCGTGTGTGTGTGTGTGTGTGTGTGTGTGTGTCTGTGTGTGTGTATATTCAGTGTTCCTACACAGAAGACAGAGTCTTCATATAGGTGCCAGTTCACTTATTTCTTTTCAGTTTGGATGCTAGTTCTCCCTCCCCTTCCTCTTTTCTCTTTTTCTTCTCTCCAGTTTCTGCCTTCCTCCCCAGTCTCTTCACTCCTCTCCTTTTTTCATCCTCCTTCATTTATTCTCCTCTTCTCTCTCTTTATAGAATAGTTCTGGATAGATCTCTCACTTCCCTAAACAGAATTGGTGAAAGGAGACATCTTTGGTTCGTTCCTTAGAGAAAAGGTTCTTAGTCTTTGACCATTGAGTATGAATTTTTATATGGTGTTCACTACATCAAAATTCCATGTTTACTTCTATTCCTAGGTCACTGGTTATTTATAAATGAAAGGGGGTTGGAATGTGTCAAATACTTTTTATGCACCACTTGAAGCCATGTGTTTATCTCCTTCATTTCAATAATAGGTTATATTACAGTGATTAATTTTCTTAGGTTGCACTGTTCTTGCATCCAAAAATAAATACCTTTTAATATGTGATCTTTTAAATACATTGCTGAATTCATCTTACTTGTGGTTTACATTGATGTTCCTAGGGGATAGTGGTATGTAGTTATGTTTCTTTCAGTGCTTTGGTTTTGATATTCTGGTGGTATTAGTTTCATAGAATAGATCAGTTTTTTTTTAAAGAATATGGTCTCTGGCGTGTCAAACATGATCCAGTGATTGGCCTAACACTCATGAGTATATGAACAACTCAAGGTGAACTCAGTGCGGTATTAAAAGAATAGATGATATGATATTTAAGGGGTAGAGTAGATCTGAAAAATTTAGGGGGAGAAACTGGGGTTAAATTTGATCCCAATTCATTATATGCTTATATAAAATTCTCAAATAATCAATAAGATTATGTTAACATAAATGAAATTAATTTTATTTAAATGAAAACTAGATGAGTTGAAGTAAAACAGAAAAACCTATGTCCACAGGGAGAGTTGAATGTGAAAGTTCATAGAGGTAGTATTAATTTTTATTTATTTCTTTTCACTCAGTTTTTAATTGACAAGATTATATTTTGCTTACAGTATATCAGTATTGCAAGGCATTGAAGTACACATAATTGTGAAATGGTTAGCTCAAGCTAATTAATGTAGATATTACCTCAAATAATTATTTATTTATGATAATAATGCTTAAAATCCACTTTTGTAAAAATTTCCAAAGGCTGGGGAAATGACCAAGCAGGTAAAGCACTTGCTGGTACAAACACGAAGTCTTGAGTTCAGGTCCTTAGAAATCATGGGGAGTCAGAAGCAGTTGCTCTGTAATCACAGAGCTCCTACAGTGAGATGGGAAACTGGAGAATCTCTGCGAGAATATGGGCCAGCGAACCTTTTATGCACATTGGAGAAGACAAGAGACTTTGTTTCTCACAAGGTGGAAGGTAAGGATGGATTCCAAGGTTGTTCTCTGATTGCCTCACACTTTACATGACAAATATAGGAGCATGAACACTCACTCACATACATATACAGATGCACATACTTGCAGGTATTTGGTGCATTGTTATGAACTATATGAGTGTTTACAGTAGTATATTCATAGTAACCAGAAGGCATAAATAACTCTAAGTTTATCGATTTGTGTGTTGATTTAATGTAAGTACATTTTTTACAATGACATCCCATTCAACAGTAAAAATGAGTAAGACAGTAATGTATGTTTAACGTGGATGGTTCTCAGAAGTGTTGTACTCAGTAAAAGAATCCAGCAGCAAAAGATCAACTCACCATGTGATCAAGTGAGTTCTACCTCAAGGAAGCAAGGAGGGCTCCATACATTCAAACCCATTTATATAACAAAGGGTAAAAACATGTAATCATCTCATTAGATATAGAAAAAAAATTGTGCTAAATCCAACATTGTGTCTCAATATATTAGGTGTGGAAGGGACATTCTCAATCAAGAAAGACTCCATCTGACAAATGCACAGCTCATATCAAGCTTCATGTTAAAAAAGAGTTTGGTTTCCCTTTAAGGTCAGAAACACAATAAGGATACCCATTTTCACCACACAAAACACAAAGTATGCCTATATATTAACAACAAATTATTAAACATAGGAGATAGCCACACACTCAAGGATGAAATTGGATCATTAAACTGTGTAGTAAACCACCCAAAGTGGACTAAAGATTTAAACATAAGGCCTCATGTGAAACTGCAAAACCACTAGGAGAAAATGTGATGGACAATTATATCATTTTCATCTTTGCTGCTGCTTTGGGGGTTTGCCCTCAAAGGCTTGGGCAGCCAAGAGCAAATACAAAAATGGGATTGCTGTGCACTGGAAAGATTCTGGTCAGCAGTTGTTATGTTGAGACTGGCTTTCTTTACTGAGTTTAGACCTTATGCCTTGAATGAAGGTACTCCATAAACCATAGTCACATTGAAAACCATTCGTTACAAAACAAAGCCTGCTCTACATCCCAGGGGAGAGTTGAGATGAAGTTTAGACAAACTCCTTTGCACATAAGATGTGTGTCTGCACCGGAAAGAATTTCCCAAGGGTTTTGAGGTCCAGGTGCACTTGAGATGAAGGGGAGGCAATAAGAAAACAGAAACTCCTGAGAATGACCCCACTTTCAACAAAGGGAATTACCTTTGTACACATCATGTGAAGGAATGAAAAGAGGACCTGGGGCTAGAAGATCTGAGCTGGAGCCTTGCCTTTCCTACTAATTAGCTGTACAATCTTAGATAAGCCATGCAATCTCTTAGAATGAATGCTTCTATGAAAATGTTCATAAAACAAAGCCTGCCTTCCTTCTGTCACATGACTCTTATGAAGACAGAACAAAGCTTTATGAACCATAAATATGATATAGGTACGGATTATTAGAACTATAATAGTGCAGTGACAGCGGGGCAGGCTTTATTCTTGTGAGCAGACTCTGATGCTCCAAGGTCAATGTATGTCTCAGTTTTCCCTAAGGAATAGAACTGGGGGATTGCAACAGGGTTTTCTCCAAGCAATGGTTAGCTTCGTTTATCTATAGCATGCTGCTTGGTTTTTGGAGTGATAGATAATTGGTTTATAGGAGAATAAGAACAAGGATTCTTTTGATGAATTGAGATTCAGGCAAAGCATGATTTGGACTCAGGAGAAAGAGGGTTGAGAGACATGATTTTCCATTAGCAGTAAACCTAGGCAAATCTTATTTCTTGGAGACTTTACCAGGTTAGTGTCTTGCTCTGAATTAGCCCACTTTGAAAATTGCAATTCAAAATAGTTTAAAGAAGTCTGATGCATAAAATAAACATCTTGATATGAACAGTGGAAACTATCCCACTGGCCTGGTTCTTGCAAGTTTCTAGCCCACTTTCCCTTTTGCTACAAGAGCTATTGGGTTAAGAGGCACCATAAAGTTATTCTAACTTAAGTTTAGAGTCGGAAACGTTAAAGGCTATACAACCTGATCTGAATAGAAATGGAGTCACAAAGCATAAAGGAAGTCAATGAAAACAGGATTTTAGTATTTTAGAAGCCATTTCCTCTTTTACATTGAGAATTTAAATAGAGCAGTACGGGTAGGGGTGGGGAAGGGCATGGGAATTGGAAGCAGAACATGAAACCTGCCATGCACATGTACCTATGTTCATTGTCTATCACAAATAAGAATCACCGAGACACTGCTCAAAGATAGGGGCACCTCCTTGTCTCTCTAAATTCAAGGGATGAAAACCAACTTAGGACACAGGTGAAGTCTTTGAAATGTGGCCATTTGGGTTTGGCTGCTGTGCTATTAGGTGTTTTTGTATTGAGCCATGATTTTGGAAGTCGCCTGGAGCTCTTGGTTATGTCAAATCACTTTCACATCCTCATCTGTTTCTCATTATAAATCCCCTGGATTTGATTCTCCCTCCCCCCGTTGCTCATTTTCTTATTGTAAAACAATTAATTTATTTAATTTTACTTTCCCCAGTCCTAACCCCTTTCAGATGTATTTAAAATATGATTAGTACCCTCAGTGTAGGGGACTAATTCTCAATGCCGAATGATTGCTTTCCCTTTGATATAGTTAGCAGGGCTTTTGGATTCATAGGTGAACATTTACAGCTGAAGTCTGACAAAATACCAACATATGATATCAAATTGTGGGCCAGGAGCTCTCCTGTTGAGAGGATCCTCCAGGGACAAGTAAGGAGTGCGTTTCCTGGGAAAGCTTTCTCCACCTCAGATCCCTCACACTGAATAATTGCCTGTGTGTCAGCTCTGTGCTTTGAACTTGTAAAGACCATTATAATTACAGAGTATATCACGATGGGTTGGTGGTGAGGATGCTAATGACAGGATGATAGATAAGAACCTTAGTGAAATGGGACTTTAAGCACTTTAACATAATTCAACACATGCATTTCTTTTTCTTTTCAACACAGGGAAACAGTATTTGAATGCATGCAGGAATCCCCACGCTTTACTCCCATTCAGTGGTTTTCGGTTTTTTCACACACATGGCTTCCAGCATTACATCTGTTTTACCATTTCGTTGGCTGCCATTAACAACTGGAGAAAGGAATCTGTAAAACTGTATAGTCTGTAGTTATCCTTGAACAGATTTAATTGGCCACACCTTAAACAGAGTCCCTTCTTTTAAATATATTGTGCAATCAAATGCTTCTTACCCCCCCCCCCTTTGACTTCCAATCAATTTGGGGCCTAAGGGTGCTGTAATCCACCGTTGAAAGATATATTTAATGAGCCTGGGTTTGAGTGTTCACAGCTGAGGGACTGTGGATTAAGTTTTATCTTACTTCACATCTTGATTAATAATCTAGGAGAGGCTTCTGCATGCTAATGAAATTCAGTCTGCAGGGTGAACAAAGCTTGGAAACATTGCAAAGCCAGAGGTCAGCCCAGACAGACCAGAGTGAGGTAGGCCTGTGTGAGCTGACCTCACTGTACTCTCTGTTGAGGGCATTTCATGGGGTCCAGTCCTTTCCGGGCTTTGTCACGCTATATCTGAAGGCTGCAGCTTGCATGGCTGCCCAGATCATAAGCTATTTTGCAATGTGTTACTCATGGCTACTTCATGCCAGCTTTGGGAAAATAATCAGAAGCATAGGATTTTTATATCAAGGACAAGATCAGAATGTAGCAGTGTCAGTCAGACCCAGAGTCGGGAAGTGTTTGCTGCACAGGCTTCTGAGTGGAGATCCCTTGCCCTGGTTAGTCTCTATAACCTTCCAAATTACCTACAGAACCATGGCTCCATTGGGCACAGAAAGCAGCCCAAGTCTTCCCTACTGGAAGTACTTTCTAGTGCTTGAGAGAGAGCTGGACATTGGAATGAGGGAGCTCTTGATGGGGTTATCTCTCAGGCTTCTCTACCACTTCTTGGAATTTATGGAAGCTGTTTACTGCGCACCATGATAGCCTCTTGGTGTGCAGTGATTGGTGTGGAGCTCGTCTCCAAATTTCATGTATTGGAAACATAAAAGCCAGTGCTAACAGTGTTGAGAGGTAGGACCTTTGTGAGGTGATAATGTCACAATGGCTTTGTCATATGGAAGGACTGGGCTTCTTATAAAAGAATAAGTTTGACTTTCTCTCTCTGTATTCCCTCCCTCCTTCTTGCTTTCTGCCATGGGATCGTATGGAAAGAAAGTCCTGCCCAGATACCAGGACATGGGACATGGATCTTAGATTTCTCAGTGTACAGACTGTTGGGAATAATTTTATTCTCTTTCTAAGCATCCAGTCTGTGGTATTCTGCCCTAGTAATATAAAACTGACTTAGACCTTTCTATAAATGCTTTTCTCATGAGACATAAATGAACCCAGCTGTCCTGAGTTGTGGGGCAGAGGCATGAGCTAATTCATACAGGTGACTTATATGTTTACTACTTCTTTGTCTGCTGTTTCCAGTGACAACTTTCAAGAAACAATATATCATACTTTTTGAGTAGGAAGGGAAATTAGAGTTGGCATAAAAATCCTTTTATTCCATTTCTGCCTGAGGCAGAGACCACAGGAAGAAATTTTACTTTGCTAAAAATGACTAGGGTTGAAGTGGAAGGAACAGGGACATGGCCTGGCCTTGGCTTCTCAGTTCATCCTGCCCTTTCTCTTGAACTTTCGTGTTACAGCATTGACATTGAAAGCAAAGGGGTCTTTTCAGGACACGACATTGACAGCCATCAGATGGCATTTGGCTTCTGATGAATCCATCAGTCACAGGACAGGAGATTTGGAATGCTTAGGAAATCAGTCCATTTGTCTGTGCTGTGTGAAATAAAAAAGCAGTGAAGACATTTCTGCTCCTTTGAGCTCCTCACAGGAACAGTTCTGAAAAATGTCTGCGGCTCAGAAAACCTGAGTAGATGGGCACTGGAAATGATTCAGAGAAAGAGTTGACTCCCCCAAACTCTTTTGAAATTTCAAACATTTCAAAGCCACTCCTTTCCCCAAGTCTCTTGGCTTGGCAAGTAGAGACCTTAACATCTGGAAAGATGAAAATGCCAAGTAAAGTTCACTTTCCTCAGAAACCAGATGGCTGCGGCTCTCACACTAGTAACAAACTGACTAACAATTTCAGTCACCAAAATGACATGAGGGAAGAGGACTTCATATTGGAATTTGCCAGTTGAGAGCAAACTGGAGTAGGGATAGTTCAGGAAGACCTCATTATCTTAGTCGCAGTGTTTTTGAGAAGCTCACTAAACACTTGCTAGTACCATCTTCATGTATTTATTGGAGGGGGAAAGGTTCTTGTAGAGTTTTCATTTGTTCTGAGGGTTGTTTTTTATGCCTTGAAATGAATGGTGCTAGATGAGTATAAATATATGTGACTAGTTTGAATATCTTTGACTTAAACTCCATACTTCAAAGGTCAGGGATTTGGGGTGGGGGGTCATTCCTAACACCCAGAGGTATGTTGTAGGCCTCTGGTTGTGTAAATTTTGATAGCTCCTAGATAGGAAAAGCATGTCTTTCTCACAAAAATAGATTTGACCTTTAAAATTTTTATTTTCCAATAGAATAATATTAGTATGTGAACTTTTTTCTTTTAAAAAAAGGAACTTGCTGGAGTTCTGTGAACTTTATGACTTTGAGAACATGTGGCTGATGCTGTGTGGAATGCATAGAAGAATGGAAAAGGTCTACTCAAAGAAATAAGCAAAATAGTGGAGAGCAAACAGAGGAAAAGTAAAATCAAGTTGAGATCAAAGGAGGGGTAAAAATGTCAATGGAAAAATAGGAGAGTCCAAATCGTCTTGAATATTTTATATAGAGCTTGGGTGTAAGCTTGATCACCCAAAGGACACACTGCAGGGATCAGTGTTCAAAAATGAACAACAGCTGTTGGATGTCAACAGACAATATCCCAGTGGGTGGAGAGCATTTCGGGTGAAAGACCTTGTCTTCAGGTGGTCGCTGGTCCTTCCTGTAAGTCTTTGATGAGGAATAAAACTCTTTTCCATTGTTAGAGGATCAGTAGAGCAACCCAATTGTTTTCTAGTGAATCTACTTCAAAGTGAGTATGTGAGGAAATCTAATTAGCTAATGTCCATTTACAGAGCATCTTCTAGATGTAAGTCACTGTACTTTGTCATGAAGCTTCCCCAGAGGGGCTTATAACTGGAGACACTCTGATTAACCAATGCCTTTGAACAACTCTGGTTGTGTGGAGAGGAATGAATGCCTTTTTCAGGAGTGAGATTTCCTCCAAGATATCTTCTCTGGCTCCTCTGCTCCTTAAGTGTTTCTGCCCTACTTCCCTGGTGTTTGTTCCATTCCCCACATTTTGTCTTCATAGTGCTTATCATCTTCTGAAACTTTATGTGCATTTGTGTTTCTTTATTTGTCTTCCAGTTATAAATTGTACACAATTAGAGATGGCTATCTTTTCTTCCCATGGTGCCCTCGATACCAGTACTAGGACCTGGCACAGTGTGTGGCAGGCACTTACAAATGCATCCAGCGAGATTCTAGTCATGGCACTTAATTAAAGAACTCAAATAAAGAGTGTGTATATAATCATGATAAGCAGAAAATGTAGAAGTCACAGAATAGAGAGGGAGGCAAAAACCACAATTTGAATGTTGTTCACCTTATCTTGATTGGTAGGTTGAGAAAATTTCAAGTCTGGACAATCTCTGGTCAAGCTGACTGTGTCTGAGGAAGGTGCATAAGAGGACAGGCAGGCTATATCTTTCACTGTTTAAAACCACTGAGCATCAGCTAAACCTGCTGTTTCCTTCCCTCCTCCTCCTCTCTCCTGCCCACCATCTTTAAGCACAGTGCTGAGAGTTATTGTTCTGCCAAAACTAATCAATTTACTTATTAAGTATATATTATTTTTTTTAAAAAAAGTATATATTATTTAACTAATCAGTGGGGCCACCCAAAGTAAATAGTGCATTGTTTTAACTCTAAATGGAACTTAATATTGTTGGCTGACAATTTTTAACTTGTGGTGTTATAGGTAGGACTCTATTATGTTTCAATGACCTCTTTGGGATCATATCTCTAGCTCTGTTCATTTGTGGCATCAGTTGGAAATACAAAGCAGTAGATATTGAATTTGTTTACCTATTCACTAAAATAAGAACAAAGAACTTAATAACAATACTTCAAAAATAATTGTCACCTTATATTATCAATACAATTATTCTGCAAAAACTCTTAACTGAGCTTGCTCCTCCCATTAGTGAGCCATTTTCTCTATCATGAGGGGTCAGACCTTTTCAACAATGAAATTTAATTCCTACTGTCTGCTAGGTACTAAGGAAATAAAAATGAGATAGATAAGCATCCATACTACAAGGAACTCAAAGCACAGAGGGTGAGACAAAGCAGAACCATGAAGCAATGTGAAAAGAGCAGAGGTGTAGCTTAGGAAGGATCTGTTAACTCTCTGAGCAACAAAGCGAATGATGGAAATAGGGGACCAATGCAAGCTAAGAATTCCACCTTTGCAGGAGGAGTATGTGAAATCTCTCCTGAGTCTGAGATCATCGAGAAATGAGATGCAGGCACCACTCAGGCACAAATGGTGGTGGGACTAGAGAGCTTATACATTCAAGTTTAGTTCTTTTAACAAGTTTTAAAGTTATTATTATGATGTGTGTATGTCTAGTGGCCATCTCCATTCTCTGACCTTCAAACAGACTATTTGTACAAGCAAGATCTCAACGTGTGTGTGTGTGTGTGTGTGTGTGTGTGTGTGTGTGTGTGTGTATGTGTGTGTGTGAGTACATGAACCAAGGTGCATTCATATAGGCCAGAAGACAACTTGGTGGGGTGGGATCTCTCCTTTCAACTTGTCACGGATTCTGGAGTAACAATTCTTAAACCTTTGAAAGCAGTTTCTCTGTCTTACAACTCTAAAAAATTGGTAACATAAACCCCAGTAGCAATGACCATAGTGGGCACTTCTGTTACTGTCACAATTTGATTTGAGAACAGTTCCAGGAGAGAGGTGTGAGCCTTCCATTAAAGAGGCTGATAGATAAGGCAGGGTGGAGCTGGGTGCTTATCCACAGCCTCAGAATTTTAGAGTCCAAGGAAACCATTCAGTCGATTACCAGTTTCAAAGTAAGCTGTAGGAAACAAAGGTGTCTCCAAGCCTCCTCTACAGAGTTTTCAATCTAAGGAGTTATAAGACATTTGGGAACAGCTTGACAGGATGCATGCATGGTAAATTACAAACTCAAATCAAATGCTATGTATGAGAATTGAAGAAAAAAATGCTGAGCCTGCACTGTTGAATACTTCCAGAGGAGAATGCAGGTGAGTCACCTGAACAGAACTTTTTAGAGTAAAGTCAGGTGCTGAGACTTGGGATGAAGATAGAAAACCTGCCTCCATCAAAGAACTGGCTATTAACTTTCACCTGGGATGTTACATGTTGCAATGACAAATAGGTTGAGTCTCCTGTCTCAAGAACAAGTTTGCTGTTATCCTTTAGAAATGAGAATGCCTAGACCAAGTAGAATTTTAGAGTTATTAAAAAATAACACTTATCTATTTGTGCATGTGTGCTTGTATGTGTCTGGGTATATGGAGTACTGATGATAACTTCTGGAAATTTCTTCTCTCCCTCTACCATGTGGGTTCTGAGGATCAAACTTAGGTCATTAGGCTTGGCTACATGGCAGGGATGGTGAAGGGCTTTCTCTGGATTATGATTTAATCTCTAAATAAAGATCAGTAAAATGTATTTTGATTCATTCGTCATGTACTTCACAGTTTCCCATCTTAAGACTTTGTACTTTGTCTTCTATGGGAACACATCCTTCTATGCTTTTGTAAACTTAAGAGCTATAGAACCTCCTCAATGCCCCACCTGTCAAACTAATTGTTTAACAGCTCACTCATCCAGCTTTTTTTTTTTATCTCAGAAATACATAGGATGTAGGATTGATTTCAGAATGTAAGTTCTGGGGTCAGAATACATGTCAGAATACATGTTTTTTTTTTTTTAAACTGGAGCCTAACTTCTAAGTTTCCATCTGTAAGGAAGGTAGGTATCTGTGTTACAAGATTGAGCATTAAACGATGGGTTAGCTGTTTGCCATGTAATGAAATACTTGAGGTTAACAACCTAGGAAAATAACGTTTATTTGTATGGTTTCAATAAAGAGTCACTTGGTCCCATTGATTGTAGGCTGGTGGTAAGGCAGGCTCATTCCCACAAAGAGCACAAGGCAGAGCAGGGCTACTCACAGCATGGAGGCTAGGAGGCAGGGAAGGTGGGCATGGCCACGTTTCTGCTTTTGCCACATCCAGATCCCTAACCACTGGACAGTACCACCCATACTCCAGACTGGAGTTGCTATGGCACATTCTAACTTACATTAGAAACATAGCCAGAACTGACTTTTACTAATCTCCTAAGTGTCTCTCAATCCAGTCATGTTGGCAATCAGGATTAAATGTCACATTGAATTCTTGAATGCAAAGTAGCTCACCAAGCACATAAATAATAAACACTCAGCGAATGATGGCTGTTGTCATTTCTTCCTCTTGCATAAAACCTAGCTCACACTTAAAATATTTTTAAATATTTG
Source organism: Phodopus roborovskii (assembly GCF_943737965.1). Taxonomy (NCBI): domain Eukaryota; kingdom Metazoa; phylum Chordata; class Mammalia; order Rodentia; family Cricetidae; genus Phodopus; species Phodopus roborovskii. Next base: position 660,576 of record NW_026126683.1, on the reverse strand, counting down.
TTTATTTTTTTTTTACATCCTAACCACAGTTTTCCCTTCCTGCTCTCCTCCCAGTCCCCTTTTCCAGTCCCACCCTCTCCCCTCTCTATCCATCTATCCATTCCTCCTCTGTTTCTATTCAGAAAATTGCAAGCATATATATATAATCTCAAGTTGCAGTAAGATTACGCACCTCCTCTTGCATTAAGTCCTGGCAAGGCAATTCTGTATGAGGAATAGTGTCCCGAAAGCCATCAAAAGAGTCAGAGACAGCCCCTTCTCTCAGTGTTACGAGTTCCACAGAAGATTACACTATACAACTGTCATATATATGCAGTCCCATACAGGCTTCTTGGTTGTTGGTTCAGTCTCTGTGAGCCCCTATAAGCTCAGGTTAGTTGACACTATGGGTTTTCTCATGATGTCCTTGAATCGTCTGCTTTCTACAATTCTTCCTCCCTCTCCAGCAGGGTTCCCCCAAGCTCAACCTAATGTTTGACCATGGGTCAGCCTGTCTCCACCAGTTGCAAATGAAGCTTCTCCTAGTTCACATTTTATTATAGGTATTTATGTAATCTTTATACTTGACCCAACTGCCACCTCCTTGAGGGTAGGACTCATTTTCTGAGTTTTTAAAACCACTGTCATAATGCTTTACACAAAGTGTATTTGTTGGTTCATTGATCTGTTCTTCATTGTTGGTTTTGAGTACAACACTTTTTTGTTTAGAGAAAGCAAAACATCAGCCCATTTTCTCTAGCTAGCTTGAACCATCAGCCTAGGGTGGTTAGTTGACTGTCAAGATATTTTGCTATTGGTATCTGTGGTGTCCTTGATTCTTGAATATTTGGCTAAGAATGAAACTGCCAATTATTTCACTTCTGTGGTAGGAAACATATTCTTTTGTATGACTTGGTTTCCAGGAATGGTGAAAATTAAGGACTGTTTGTGCTTTCTCTAAAACATTGATATATATTATCTTATGTCTTATAATTTCTTAGTTTTCCAGTCTACTTTCTGGACACTAAACCAAGAAAGACTTACTATCCAATTGTGCTCCCACACAATAACAGTGTGGTCTAGTAATTATAGGCCACATTTTCCCATTTAATGTTAAGCATATCAGTCAAACTCTTGTTTACAGCTAGACTAGTCAATTACAAATAATAATTCTTGTCTGTAACTACTCACTTCATGTGTTTTTTATATGGTGTTCCACTTAAATGAGTTTTCAATGGAATTGAAGCTTGTTATCCAGGTTCCCAAACTATCTTTATTTTAGTTGTATTCAGTAAACATTCTTTAAAATAATGACTCAGTTTTCTACTTCCTTGATGTCAGATATCAGACTTTTCACTGATAATTTACAATGTAATTAAATCAACTTTAATTAACTACTTTACTACATGTTAATGAAGGAGTCTCAAGATTGATTATCCGAATCACAATTGCTGAATAGTGCTGTTATTATGCAAAACTGGCCTTGGAGATACAGAACAATATAGAGTGTTCATCTTTGCCCATTTAAGTTTTCATCTATACCCTCTAAATTTTTCCACCTTCCCTTCCTCTATCATATGGCAACAACTACCAGACTGTGCTAGCTCAGTGATTCTCAACCTTCCTAATGCTGTGACCTTTTAATACAATTCCTCATGTTGTAGTGACCACCCAACCATAAAATGAATTTCCTTGCTCCTTCGTAAGTGTAACTTTGCTATTGTTATGAATCATAATGTAAATATCTGTGCTTTCTAGTGGTCTTAGGTGACCCTTATGAACAGATCTTTTGACCACCCCTAAGGGATGTGACCCATAGATTGAGAACTGCTGTGCTAGATGACCACTATGGTCTCAAGATTCTGTCCAGATCCTGACCATATAGCATATTAATCCAGGGTTTTGAGCATGACTGTAGAGTACAGACTTCCTTCTGAGGGTCTCAGAGAGACCACCAAACACTGGGGTAAACAAATAGTGAGTTCTATGAGCTTCAGACTCAAATGCATGAAGACATATGAAGAAAGGCATAGGATGCTTGCTGAATTGGAACAATTCATCCCATTTGTCCAGCTGATCCTCTTGGTTTAAGGATCCTTACCTTAAATGTTCTCATCTTCTGCAGGAAGCACTTTTTTCTTTCTTTCTTTTTTCCTTCCTTCCTTCCTTCCTTCCTTTCTTTCTTCTTTCCTCCCTCCCTCCCTCCTTCCCTCCCTCCCTCTCTCTCTTTCTTTCTTTCTTTCTGTTTTTGAAAAGCCTCTGCAGGTAGGGGTAAGGCAATGGCCAAAAGTATCTGGTTGTCAATCACCATTTCCCTGTGGTTCTGAAATTCCTCCAGGAACTGTACATTTCAGTCCTGCCATATAATTACCTGCAGTTTGGGAGGTAGTTTCTATTTTTGGTAGCCATCCACATGAAGGTGGAGGGGCTTAGTTCTGACTATGGGTCTTTTTTTTAGCAAACTACACATATTTCACTCTGCTAGGTTCATTGTGCTTCTTATCAAGTCCTTTCAGAATTTCTTGGCTCTTGTTTATTTCAGGTCACCAAGTATATGACTTACAGATAAATGAGTTATTGCAGTTTCTAAAGCTACCCTGATTTTTGTCAGTTTTTTTCTAGGTGTGCACAACAAAATTTTATGTTTTTGTTTTAAGGAAAGATGGCCTTGGCTCTTTAAAAATATTTTGCTGTGTGTGAGTGATGGCCAATATTTTTAATTGCAGATCTTAGGAGGCAGAGACAGGCATATCTCTGTGAGTTCAAGGACAGGCTAGTCTACACAGTGAGTTCCAGGCTAGCCAGTGCTGCATCATGAGTCCCTGTCTCAAAAATTCATACATTATTTAATGCTGACAACTATTTCATTTCTTTCACTTCTTTAGAGGTTTTAAAAACAAATCAGGTTACTAATGCTTATATTATCATTTTGGAATCTCAGAAATGTAGCTCACTAGGATACATAGATGAATTACATTTATCTTAGGAAATATATCACATCATTCCTCTTCTCCTTCTCCTCCTCCCTTTCCTACTTTTACTTCTTTTAATGTCCCCTCAATTAGCATTTAGAATCATTAGATCCAACTACTTTTTTTTCTTCTGTCTTAGCACCCACTACATTTCCAAAACCAAACACAACTTGTTTTGATGATATAAAAATAAAAAAAAATGTTAGGCTTTTGTCTTAGTTAAGGTTTCTATTGCTGTGAAAAGACACCATGACCACAGCAATGTTTTATAAAGGAAAACATTTAATTGAGGGTAGCTTACCGTTTCAGTGGTTTAGTCCATTATCATCATGGTGTGATATAATGGCATGCAGGCAGGCATGGTACTAGAGAAGGAGCTGAGGGTTCTACATCTTGATCAGCAGGCAACAGGAAGTGAACTGTGACACTATGCATAGCTTGAATATATGAAACGTCAAAGTACCTCCACAGTGTCACACTTCCTACAACAAGGCCACACATACTCCCACAAGGCCACACCTCCTAATAGTGTCACTCCCTTTGGGGAGCATTTTCTTTCAAACCATCATAAGCTTCATGACAGAGAAATGATTCTAGGTTGGGTAATTAAACAAGATTCCACATCTCATAGAACAAGTTTATGATGAACACAGTTGGGAACATACGAATGAGAATGTACAATATTGGAGAGGTGGGTTAAGATAGAACCTGAAAAGCCTTAAGGTCCAGATTGATAACAGAACACCACCAACACCTCCATTCAGATGAACCCAATGCTATGGGGACAGGGTCAGTGGGAGGAACCAGGAGCCATGGAATTAATTAGATTTGGGTGGAGAAAGGGCAGAATATATTTCAAGGCATGAAAAGAACAGTAAGCAATGTCTCCTTTGACCAGTCAGCTGCCAGGCCTAGTGGGCAGAGCCACCTGTGAAAAGGCCAATTTCATTCCTCAAAGCCATACCAATGGGAGAAAGGATGTAGCACAAGGAAGGCTGGGGGTGGGTGGACAGATCTGCAATCTGGGTTGGGCAGGTGCTGTGTCCAGATAGGTCCAGAAGGCATGTAGGACTTCTCTTCACCTTTGTCCTAGTTTCTCCTCCTACGTTCACTATCTGTTTTGCTTTTTTTTCTGTCATTCCTTCTCTGATCTTTATTTATCCTACTTTGTTTCTCCCCACACCCCATTTATTGCTATCCTGTATCCTTTTGCTTTTACGTCACTACTACTTAACACACAAGTCCTTTCTACTACAGGTTGTTAGCTTTTATTTGAACAGCTTTATCTAAGGTACTTTTTTTCTTTCTTTCTATAGCTCTGGCCCTTTTCTGGTTGAAGACACATTGCTTGCCATTGGTGAGTGTACATGGACTCCTTCTGAGCTGTTCTTGACTAACACCATTCTACTCTAATATTTCTCATGATGGCCTCAGTCTTCATCACAACTCAAATCTTAAGTGCTTTCCACATTTTTGTGTTTTATATGTTTAAACTTGTGGGTGCTGTTTAAAGGCCCTGGGGCCCTTTGGGGGTGAGGACTAGGTGGAAGAAGCAGGCCACTAGCAATCACCCTTTTGAAGGTTATAGCCAGCCCTGGTTCCACAATGGCTCTTTGTCTCCTGCTTGGCCATGACACAAGACATCTCTTCCATATCTCCATGAACAGCTCCTGAAACTCCCTACTATGATGGACTGAATCCAAACTAACTGACACAAAAGTATCAGTTCTTGGCTTAGACTCTGCCTCCTTGCTCCTTCAGCTTTCACTGGCTGAACTGGTCTTGCTGTTCTCCACTTGCAATACAGTAAATGCAAACAAAGGCCATACACTTGATACACTCCAGAGCAGTAATTTTTTTGCCCTAGGGGAATTTCGCAAAGTCTGCAGATATTTGTGGTCATTGCATCTGGGTCAGAGGTAAGGATGCTGGCTTCTAGCAGTAGAAGTCAAGGCTCTATGAAAACTCTACAGCACAGAGGACAGTCCCCACCCTGGAAGAATCAGCCATCCAGCATGAGACATCAACACTGTTAGACTGGAAAACCATTATCCAGAGGTCCTTGTTTTGGTTTGCAGACAAGACAAATCTAAAAATAATAGGATTAATTAAAAAGAAAATAGATTGCAATCACTTAGGAAAAGAATAGCAAATGAATCTGAAGGTGGTAAATAGCAAATGTACCTGCTTGAATGGCAAAAAGAAATGTACTAATTTTCATTTGCAAAATTATGCTGATTGGATTTCCCAGCCTTGCAACAGTTTGATAGTAGTGATATTTTGAATAAAAAGAAAATGAGGCATAGAGAATTCAATGACTCTGCTAGAGACACCATTCAAACACAGATTTGTGGATTTTTACCCCAAATAAAACAATAAATGCCCCCCACACCACTGAAAAAAATTACACAAGGCTATTCACACAGCTTAACTGTAGCTATAATGGCAGAAAATAAGGGCAGGAACCAAAGCTTCTGTCATACAGAAACAAGTCTTCCAATTCTCAGTCTGGTATTTAAAAATAGGAGAGAAAGCACATAGCTTGAATCTGAGATAATGCTGGTCGCTTTGTGAAGGCTCTCCCAGAGAGTCATCTTCGAAACAAATTGGCCATCTTCTACAAAGCTTTCTTTTTGTATTCTCAAAAACTCATTTTTAATGGTTTGTGTGGCATCAGTTATGCCCCTGAGCTGTAATGAAAAGCTCTGCAAGTACATGTGACTCAGAAAAGAGTCTCACCAGAGAGGAGCGTTAATAGGTTTTAATCCAAGGTAAGCAAGCCCATTGAACCACCACCACGTGCTTTTACAAATCTAAATGTCATGAAAATTTCATTTGTTTTTTTCTTGCCTGCAAATCAGTTTGCATCCAGAGACAGCCAAAGAAGGATCAGAAGAGGAGATCTTAAATGTGCATCACCGCCAGGAGCGCACCTTGAGGAGTTTACAAGCACCATCCAGGCAAAAGGAAGCAATGGATGGAGCACATTGGAACCTGGAGGCTGTGGCAAGTAGGCATGAGAAAAGCCTGTATGTGCAGCCGTTTCTCTGGTAATGTATTTGATTGTATCTTCAGCATATGAGGTGAAAAGGGCTGCTGAAACCTGAAGGTCTCTCTTCCAGGGGCTTTCCCCTCCGGATCTCACTGAAGCAGAGTATGCACTGCCCATTTCTTGCACTGATCCTAGCCAATTCACAAAGATTGGGTTGCTAAGCATGCATCTGAAATTGCATTTTACACAATGCCTTAGCAGCTTTTGATAGATACTGAGCCACTGGGAAAGTAGTAGACTCTAGGTATGGAGGCAAAACAAATCATCCTCTAAACTAGTGAGACTTTGCATTATGTGGGAGGCTGGGTCTAATTTAATATTTTCTTCCTTTTGCAGGTAGATAACAGTGAAATAGACATCTAGACTCAGGAACTTCTCTTTAGGACTTTGAGGCCCAGGCTACATACTGGTGTCATTTTCAAGTGTCTTGTAGATATGGCAATTACTCTAGTTAACTGCAGAGAGCATCCTAACACCTGAAATACTATCTCTCTCTTGTGAAAGGCAGATTATGTCCCTAGTTATACTGCAACTGACCCTCTTAAGCAAGTTATGCCAGTCTGGAGTGGAAAGCTTAAAAGCTAGTTATATTTTCAAATCCATATATTGAGACATCATTGCAGAGCTTGCTGGTGCAAGGCGTGATTCTAAGAGCTTTATGACTTTAATGCTCATAAAACCTTATGGAGAAGGTCTTCTCATTACACCTGATTTAAAGGAGCTAACAAAGGCATGGAAGAAGCTAGGTAATTTTCCAAGGTCACACAGCTCATAGGAGGCATAAGTACAATTTGAACTCAGGGTACCTTTGGAATCTTTATGTACTCCTATTGCTATGCTATATACCTTCTTGAAGCAAGCAGAGTGAATGTTCCACTTAATATCGAATCTGAGAGTTTGTAGGGCTCTCCTATTGCTTTTTTCTATTATCAATACCTACTAGAAATTTGCAGCTGCTCATGGAGAAATCCTAAAGGGCTAGCATGATTTGGGTCCAACACAGGTATACTCTATGTATCTCTGCAAAACCCCTTCTCTTCATGTTTAGCAACTGTGGTATTATATTTATAGACCTACCAGTAGTTTGTAAAAATTGAAGCTGCAGATGAGTCTTTGCATATAGCCTGAAGTTCTGCTACCATGGGACATGGATGGGAGACTTGAGACCATCACTAGTTATTTCAAATGTCAGATCTTCATTGTGTGGCATTGGGAAGCAGAGCAAATGGAAAAAGAAGGAGTCAAAATGTTTAGAGTAAGTTTCATACTTTCGTGTGCTTATGAATCTCTCAGAGATCGTGTTGAAATGCAGACCCTCATTTATGGGCCTAGAGTGGGGCTGCAAAGTCTTCTTCTGACTTTTATAGACCACATTTTGTTATTGTTTTATATTCAAAAAGATTATTTTTAATTTTGTACATGGAGATTAAAAGATTTAATTAAGTGATTAAATGATTTTGATCAAATCTATCCTGGACTGCCTTCCTTACAACTTTCCCCATACTTTCTACCAATTTTTCTTCCCAACTTCATGTACTGTTTTTAAAATCCATTTGGACCACTTAATGTGGGCAGTAGGTCTTTCATGGGTATAGGGCCGGAACATGGGCAGGCTGTCAGGGGTTACATCTAAAATAAACTGACTCTTTCCTTTCCCGGTAACTATCAGTTCCCATAGTGCTCAGCTGGGGCTGGGACTTTGTGAGCCCATTTCCAATTTGTGCTGAAATGTTATCTGGCTTAGTCATGTACAGATCTTGTGTATAATGATAGCTTTTGCAAATCCATGTATGCAATATCCTTGTCATGACCAGAAAACACTTTTTCATAGCAGTTCCTGCTACCTCTGGCCCTTATGATTCCCCTAACCCCTTCCACGAGACTCCAGAGGAAAGGGTATGATAGAACATTTAGTGCTAAGAGTCCTGTAATCTCTTATTCTCCACACTTTGACCAGCAATGAGTATCTATATTAGTCACAAAAAGAAGCTTCTCTGATGTAGGTTGAAAGTGGCCTTATTCTGGGGTTATAAAGATAAGCATTTATGATACAGTTTACTATTACTTCCATTTAGCTGAATAATGGTGACAGGTTCTCTCCCATAGCCATGGGTTCTTGGACCAATTAATAGTTCAAGCCCATCTTGTTTCATCTTGTGGAGTATGCCTTAAATTAAATCAGAGAGTGCTTGGTAACTCCCAATACATTGATGCCATTATTGCACTTGTGAGGATATCTTATCGTGTCGGCATTGACCATATGTCTTTTTTTAATTTTAAAATTTTTATTTATTTTATATACCAACATACCCTCCTCTCCTCCTGTCCTCCCACCCCCCACCCAGCAACTCCTTAGAAAGGGTAAGGCCTCCCATGGGAGTCAACAAAGCCTAGCATATTAAAGTTGAGGCAGGACCAAGCTCTTCCCCCTGCATCAAGGCTGAGCAAGACATAGGGAATGCTTTCCAAAAAGCCAGCTCATGCACCAATGATAGATCCTGGTCCCACTGCTACACAAACAGACCAAGCTACAGAACTGTCACCATATTGCAGAGGCCTAGGTCAGTCCTATGTAGGCTCCCTAGCTGTCAGCATTGATCATATTTTAAATAAAGGATCTGGACTTATTAACAATGTCACCATCACCAGGAAGCTTTTTAGAAATGCAGTCTTGTATTTGACTCCAGGATCTCACCATAATCTACATTGTAACAAAATGACCAGGTGATTTAATGTGCACTACAGTGTTTTGAGTTTGTTCTTCAAACCATTAAACATGTTATAAATGAACTTGTTATAGTGGAAAGAAGGATAGAAGCAATATAAAGTCCTTACTAGAAGTTTTATTAAACTCTTTAAAATATTTATTTTATTAAATTATTGAAAAAGTCCTTTATATGACCCTATTCAAAGCTTATTTGCAAAATGTATATAAAAATTTCATTTCAGAAGATCTACTCAACCCAAGTTGTTCTTCCTTTAGGGTCTGACACCATTAGATGCTGGAATAGAATTGGGAAGAGAGCCAGGAGTCTATCCCACTGATATCTCCATATCTAGATGCCAGAGTTCTGAGTTCTTAGTCACTTGTAGAATGCAGTATGATGCTCTCATCTAGCTCCCAACTCCTCCTCTTTTTGTGTTAGTGTTTCTGGATAGCAGAGGATTGTGGGTCTTACATTTGCCCTCAACACAACTGGGTATTGCTCTGTCAGGTAGCAGTTTTGCAATGGGCTGTAGGAGGATAAACTCAGGTTTGATGGGTACTAAAGTATAAGAAGAGTAGGAATTGAAAGAGGGAGGTGGCAGGAGAAAGAACTCTGCCTCAGTCTCACGCCTCCCAAGCATGTTTCATCATCACATTGGTTTTCAACTATAGGTCAAAAACTTAAACATCAGAGCATTGTAAGAATTTTAAAACAGTGACTAGAGCATTGAGCTGAAGTGTAGGATCTTTCTGAAGATGGGGTCTGTTGGGAACCAGCAGTCTGCTGATCCTGCCCCCGACTATGGGCAGGACACTCATGGCCATGTCATCTCTATGTCAGGCTTACCTGGCTGCTCAAGTTTTACCTGCCTGTGCAGGGCACTCAGTTACGCATGTGCAAGCCCCCTTTTTAAAGCAAGCTCACCCCTCTCTCTGGCCCCTCTCTCTGGCCTTTCTCTCTCTTGCCTTCTCTCTCTCCACTCTTTCTGTATTTCTCTTATTTTCTCTCTCTGTCCCCTGCTTTTGGTTGGCCACCAGCTACCCCCTTTCTCTCCCCTCTCTCAATAAACTCCACATGGGCGCTGAATCTCGTGTTTGTGTTTCATAGGCAATAGCTGCAACAAAAGCTGCAACAGGGTCCTAAGCAACTGCACAGGGTCACATGCCCTTGAAGCCAGACTTGACTCTGGAAATTGCTTGCAATCTTTGCATTTGGGGAATTTATTCAGAGTTTAGTATGTTTTCTCTGTCTGAAAACCTAAATCATGCTGGTGTTAATGACACAGTCTAACAAGTGCTTCTCCAGTTCTGGACCTAGATCACCATCAGGGACAAATTCTTGCTCTCTGCCTCACAGTGGGGGCAGGGTCTAAGGTGTGGAATCCAGAGGTATGTGGTTCTACTAAGCACTTCTGGTACATTCTTGTTCTCTACCACCTTTTTTTTTTTTTTTTTTTTTTTTTTTTTGCCTAAGGCCTTGTATATACTAGGCAAGTTCTACCCAACAAGCAGCATCTTTAGCCCCTCTTCTAGAGGCTCTACAGTGTTCCATGATTGAGAGTCAACTGTTGAATGCTTCTAAGATTTCAGTAGTCTACAAGTAGCTTCATTCTGAACAATTATTGGTAGATGACACTCACATTGCATTATGGACCATATGGATATTCCCTATTTGTTCCTACTTAATCTAGTGAGGAAAAGTCTCTTTGTAGCAGATTTGAGCCTTGCACAATAGTGTCTGTGATAATTCTAATATTTGGGAGACTGAAGCAGGGGACTTTTCATGACTCTGAGGCTAGCATGGGCTACATAATAAGTACTAGAACAGCTGGGGGCACCTAGCTAGACCAAAGCTCTAATCCCAAACCAAAACCAAAACAACAAAAGAAAACACGCGCACACACACACATCCACACACACACACACACACACACACCTAACACCCCACATACACACAACTAACACCCCCCACACACACACCTAACACACCACACACATATGCTCAAAGACACCCCAGATTCCTCAGGTCCCCTAAACCTTAGATGTGTGCTCCCAATAGCTGCACAAAGTTGCTTGGTCTGTGTGTGTGATGGGAGATGTCGTTCTGTAAATATGTTTCTCTTATCGGTTGGTGAATAAAGCACTGTTGGCCTATAGGAAAGCAAGATAGGCAGGACTAGGAGACAAGGAGGATTCGGAAAGAGGTAGGAGAGTCAACATGTAGGACCAAGAGAGCAGAACTCCAGACCCTCTCTCCAGTAAGATAAGACCACATGGAATACTTAGATTAATAGAAATGGGTTAATATTTAAGACAGAGCTAGCTAATAAGAAACGCTAGTAACATGCCAACACCTTTATATCTAATACTGTGTCTCTGTGTGTTATTTGGGGCTGGTGCGGTTGTGGGACCAAGCTGGTGGGAAGACTACTTGTAACAGGTGTAGACAAGGGTTGTAGAAAATATTTTACATGGTTCAAATCCCAGTTTTCTTTCTAATTAGTAGTGAAACCTTAGAAAGATTGTTTTCTTTCTTTTATAAAAGTGAGATATTTGTGATATCTTGTTATCAACTTCATTGTTTGTGTGGAGGGTTGATTGAGCTCATGAGTAGAAGTTCTTATAACTGAACCTAGCACATAGTCAGCACCTAAAAGAATGGTAGATTGCATGCTTATGTCACTAAAAATGGAGGAATATATTTGTGGCTATGTTGGCACTAATAATTACCTAATATAAATGGAAACACTCTATTTCCATAAAGGCTTATGGAATTCACAGACATATAGACACAGATACAAACACATAACACACACACCAACACACACATGCGCACACACACACCGATATGCACACACACTCAGATACACATACACATAGAGACTGACATACACTCAGACACACATACACACAGAGACAGACAGACATACCCACAACACACACTCAGATACACATAACATAGAGACTGACAGACAAACACACACTTAGACACACAGACATATAGAGACATACACACACATACTCAGACATACATGCACACAGAGACAGACATACACAACATACACACACATACCAACATACACACACTCAGATACACATACACATAGAGACAGAAACACATAGGCAGACACACACATAGAACACACACACACCAACACACACTCAGATACACAAACACACAGAGACTGACAGACAAAAACATACTCAGACACACATACACACAGAGACTGACAGAAACACACAACACACACACACCAACATACACACACTCAGATACACATACACATAGAGACAGACACACACACACACACACAGGCACACACACACCACACACACACACCAACACACACTCAGATACACATACACACAGAGACTGACAAACACACTCAGACACACATACACACAGAGATTGACAGACACATACACAGCTCACACACACACACACACACACACACACACACACGCCTACCTTTATAAGAAGTCTTCCTCGTGCCCTCTTTTTTCTTACTGGATTTTCAGGGTTCTGCTTGGTCCTCTAGAGGCTTAAGTTTAGTGCTGGAAGTTCACTTGTTTCCATTATTAGCTTTTGTGCTGAGCACAGAATATGACAATTTCATAGGATTTCTTCCTCTTAGCGCCCATATACTTTTAAAATCAATTATTTGCAAAGTGAAAAGGAGTACTTTCAGTAAATATTTGTGAGGCAGATCCATCTTGCCCTGCTTTCTGAGCAGAGCAAAGGCCTTTCTAAAGCCTGGTGTTGAGAGGGTGATGCTGTATTGATTTTCTGCCTGCTACTCACTCCATCACTGCATCACTTGTAGGAAGAATAGAATTACCCTTGTTCAGACACATGGGTCTCTGTGTGTGTGTTTGAGTCTGAAAACCAACTCCAGGCTACTTGTAGTTGTCTTATTGAATAATAAATGAAGATCAAGGTCTGTTTGGCTCAGAATACAAGCTATGTTGAGTGTAAGTTAAATATAAAGTCCAACAAGCTTTTCCTGCAAGCATGGACTGCCTTTCGATTAGTTAAAAACCAACTAAATAAAAGCAAGAAAAAAAAAAAAAAAAACAAATCCCAAATGCCTTAGTAGTAAAAGAATACTCTCTTTGGAGACATGGGTCCCAGGTGGTATGCATCTGGATACCATAAGTATTGCACAACTTTGATGCTGAGGGCTGAGCACAAGTATACACAGCTCTCCCTGGTATCGATTTCCCTCACACTGACTTAGTATCAGTCTCTTGGCATTTCTCTACTGCTGCTAGCAGCTCAGCTATTGCCCCAAAGGGCTTTATTTAATGAAACTTGGGGCTTAGACTGTGAGAAGCTTGCCTCAGGAATTGAAGTTGTAGATATCCCAATGGAGAAAACATCCAGATAATCATTGCGGGAACCACCAAGGGGTGAGAAGATGATACAGAGCCTGAACCACAACATTTGTTTTAAAGACAAAAGGGACTCGAAGCCTTCACATGACTATAGAGAGATATCAGGAGCCGAAAGATGAAGAGCTTCTGTGAAATATATACAGAAGTAGCACTGGAGAGGAAACAGGAAGAGGAGGGAGCCACACATCATAACTCTGGAGAAGTCTGTCTGACTATGTGTTAGATCTGGCTACAGACAACCAGGGCTTTTAGGGGGAGTTAATAGAAACATGCTTTTAAAACAAAGTTTCACTTTAGAACAATTTTATATTTACAAAAAATCAGGAGGATGGTAGAGAGTTCCCATATGCCCTGTACATAGTTTTCCCTGTAGGTAACATGGTGTATAAGTGTGGTACATTTGCTCCTATTAATAAACATATGTTGACAAATTATTTGTGGTGGTTTGAACGACAACTGCTCCCTTTGGGCTAGGCTATTTGAACACTTGGTTCCCACTTGGTAGCAACTGCTTGGGGGAGATGTAGGAGGTGTGACCTTGCTGGAAAGAACAACACTGGAGGCAGGCTTTGAGAAGTCATAGCCTTAGCACACTTCCAGTTTGATCCCTCTAATTTGCATTTGTGATGAAGGGTGTGAGCTCTCATCTTTCTGGTCCTGCCACCATGCCTGCTTGTTTCCATGCCTTCCCACCATGATGGATTCTTAACCTCCGAACTACACTTTGGTCATAGTATTTTGTTACTGCAACAGAAAAGCAACTCATGCATTAATGTAAACCATAAACCCATACTTTATTTATATTTCCATAGTTTTCAATTGTTATCCTTTTCTGTTTCAGGACATCTGTATAAACCTTGGGTATCATATCTCTTAGGCTTCTCATGCTGGGATAGCTTCTGGCACATTCCTTGTTTTTGATGAGCTTGACAATTTTCAAAGTATTGGTCAAGGACTGAGTCAAATGCCCTCATTTGGGGATTAAGGATTTATCTCCTGCTTTTCTCATGATCAGACTGTGATTATATGTTTTTGTGGAGGAAGACTATAGCTAAAGTGACATTTCCATCACATCAAAGTATATACAATTCATGTGACATAATTATTGATGGAAGAAAGTGTTAATGGAAGATTGTGGTTGGTTGGGAACAAGTATTTTGCTTTCAGAACAAAGAAGATTTTGTCTGTATGTCAGGAAAATTCAGTTCAAGTAAAAGGAACATACATGCATGCCACCTGTATGGATGAACCAGATAAATATGTGCTGGATGAATTTAACAAGAGTAAATGCTTTTGCATCTCATAGAAGAGGTGGTCAAAAATGTAGTAAAAGCAAATGAAATTTGGAGGCATATGAAACATTTTTGACCCTTCTTCTGGTTGCAAACATAGAAGAGTTTCAATGCTACAAATAGTTTACATTGAACCTACCCACAAAAGAACTGGTTCCTGGGTGCAAGGAAATTTTGAAACTGAAAATCTGAAATGGCTTCACCAAACTTATCTACTCAGAATGAATCCTGAATTACAAGAGATGCAGGAGTGCTTCTGTGAGCTGTGCTTCCTCTGTGGGATGACTTCCTTTGTGGGAAGACTTCCTCTGTGGGAGGGCTTTCTCTGTGGGATGACTCTTTAGCACGTAGCTGGACTTTGTCTGACTTTTTGGGCCTCACGGATCCAGCAAAACATTAATTTTTATGATCAGGACAAAAATCAAGATAATCATAACTCCCTATGTGTCTGTCATGTAAAGCCTGCACCTCAGTGTTAAGGAGGCTATGAAACTTGTACAAGTTTAGCAACCTCCAGTCCTTTTGCCTTATAAATGGTTTCTTAGGTTTCTTTATCAAGATCAGCCAATGCTTAGAAAACTCACACACCAGAATTTTTGGGGCATAGCAAGGCAAAGTTCATTGCAATGTAAAACTCTGGGTTGTTAAGATTTGTTTGGGGTGGTTGGGGAATGGACCTGAAAGGAAGTATATTAGATTGTTGGGGTTTCCTACACAAAATGTCATGACAAGGGGACTTAAAAAGAAGCTTACTTCCTCCTGACGTGGAGGCAAAAAGTCTGAGATCAAAAGATGAGCAAGGCTTGTTTCTTTTGAGATCTCTCTCCTTGCCAAGTTGATGGTCATTCTTTCACAGTGACTTCATATACTTGTCTCTGTGCCTGTCTATGTCTTAATTAGTCTCTGCTAATCCCAGGCATAATAGATTAGGCCCCTTATGTCCCCAGTTAACCTTAATTACGTTAGGTTTTCCACCAAAATGCAGCCCCATTCTGATTCTAAAATACGGGTGGTTTGGGGTTCAATATACAATTTTGTGTGGATACAGTTCCACCCAGAAAAAGACAAGCGATGTGAAACAATGGGAGCATCCTTCCTTCCAGACCTGATTCTAGGAGTCAAAGATGACTGACGTTTGGAGAAGACTTTAGGCTGAGGGAATTGTAATGAGGATCATGTGAGTGTGAGCACTTTACATGGGGAGAAAATGTGCTGTGTAATATGGCTTTGTCGGGAGCCCATTTCTAGAAGATGCCTGTGGTGTTTGCACAGCTGTTCTGCCATAGTCCTCATCAGTAGCCTGAAAGGCTGATTTCCCGGTGATTTTTCACCTAATTTTCTTTGCATCTGCTTTATAAGGTATAATTTCAGTCCCAAATTTAAAAAATATATCAGGAAGAATGCTGATTTATTAGTATAGATTGAGGAGCACAGCCACAGAGAGAGCTGGATACTTTGGGTCCTTGGAAGGCATGTGCTTTCCCTGTAGGTGTACAGCCAGCATGACCCTTAAGCAGGGAAGGGAGGCGGGATAGGGGGCACATTATCGTCAAAGGACAACTTGGTATGCATGGAGTCAATCAAGAAGGTAGGTTCCTGATGACACTGTGCTTTTTATTCTTTAGGTCAAGCAGCAGCACAGACTAACCCCAGACTTCCCATCTTTCCCTCTGGCTCTTTCCCATCATGCACCAGCCTCGTTCTCAAAAGCCTTCCACAGTTTCTCCAGGGCAGATGAGGGCCCACTTCTCCACCTACAGCAGGCTATTCACAATAAGTATTTTGTATTCTGTACTGTGGTAACTTAGTTACTACAGCAATGTCCCATGAATGTAGAAGCGTGAATGAAGGCACCTTCTTTATCTTGTAGAACACATAAGTGGCCAACGTTCAGTAACTACTGAACTAGTTATTAGAGATAGTTTTAGGAATGCCTGCTTTTGTTTTCACCTTGTGGCTCAAGATACTTCCTAGAAAATAATTTCTAAACCATAATCTAGCACCAAAAGCTGTGAAGTGAGATCAGCAGGTTGGCATGTTTGCCTATCAAAAAAAAAAAAAAAAAAAAAAACAAAAACAAAAAAAAAAAAAAACAAAAAACAAAAACAAAAAAAACAAAAAACAAACAAACAAACAAAAAAAACGCTCAGAGGTTAAGCCATCTGTCAATTTTCTTTTTCTTGTTTTTTTTTCCCAAAACTTTAAAAATTAATTTTGAAGGTCATTCAGGATTCAGCATATTTGTGAAATATTTCCAGTCATTATAGAATTTCCTTAAGTTGTGTATAATTTGGAAATGATTGATAATATCTAAAGCAATGCATGTGCACAAAACAAGCACTCATTAAAAAATACTTTCTGTATAAAGTATGGTCAGCACCAAGACACTGCATTGGGACAAAAGAGGTATTCGCTCAACTTTGTTGTAGAGTTTTTATTTTATTTTTTAATTAGTTCTTGTACAATGTGTTTTCATCATATTCACCCCCTCCTCCAATTCCTCCCAGATCCACCTCCCCTCCCACCTAACTTTATTTCCCATTTCCTCCGCCATCAAGTCCAGTTTGCACTGGCTGTATATTCTTGGATATGTGACCTTCCAGTAGAGCATGGTGAACACACCAGGGGCTACACTCTTGAGAAACCTTCCTCTTCCTCTCCCAGCAACTATCATCATAAGGGGTGGGACCTCATGTCCTGCTCCCCTCTCGGGTGGGATTTGGTCTGACTGGAGCCTGCACAGGTCTTTGCATGGTGCTGCAATCACTGTCAATTCATAATGTAGCTGCCCTACAGTGTCCTGATGACACTGTTTCCTTGTTGTAATCCACTACCTCTTGCTCTGCCCTGTCTTCCACAATGGTTCCTGAGTCTTGGAAGGAGGGGGTATGATATAGATACCCCACTTAAGGCTGAACACTCCATGGTTTCTTATTCTCAGCCAGTGTTGGGTCTCTTGTCAATTTTTCAATTAAATGCACTTCTCACCAAACTCATTTGCCTTTGAGATTGTCTTCTCTCCTCTCTGTCCCCCTGAGCCTTATTCCATGGGTCTACACTCACTGTTTGAGGCTTTCCCTTCCATAGTTAGCCTTTTTTTCCTTTTTTTTTTTTTTTTTTTTTTTTTTTTTAGCAACTCAGGATTCTCTAAATGTGAGGTTCTCTCTTTTTTGAGGAGCCCTGTTCTATCTTGTTTTCCTGTGGGAAATTCTTTACATCAATATCCTCTTTCCCCTGCTATGGGCACCTATCCCCCACCAAAGACACACCTTCCTAGAAATGTCTATGTTAAAATCTCATTCCCTTGGAATTTTTGCATGAAAACAATATCCTCAGTACTTTTTTCAGGCATGTGCTCATTTTGAGTGGATTCCTTACAGCACCATTTTGAAAGCTGACTTCTACTTCCCATCCTCCTCCCTCCCTTCATAAACACACACATAATTGTGTGAACTCTGTATTTGGTAAAGTTTTCCCATTCTTTAGAAGCTGTTTTTAAAAATATTTTTAATAAAATGTTTAATAAAGTATCTTGCAGTTCAGAATCTTTCATGAATGAGTTCCTAAGACAATCTGTAGCGAGTCATTATAGCTATTGGGAAGTCACAGTGAGTCATTAGCTTCTGGGCCTAGAGAACAAATCTGAAGAACCTGTTCATATCTTATAATTAAACACATTCTGCAACTTGCAGATAAACATGCTGATCTGACAGTGAGTTAAGGGGGTTTATCAGCATTTGTGTACCTGCAGTGTTAACACTGAAAGACATGACTTCATTAAAACTCGCTGTGCTTGTGAGAACAATGAGGGATGGTCAGAGGTGTAGAAAAGAATGACACTACCAGATGGGGGTTTTAAGCTCATCTTTGAAGAGATGAACTCATTCTGTTCAATATGTCCAGCTGTGAAGACAGCAATGGCTAGTGAGATGTAGTTAGCTGTACTAATACATAGGCTGAGAACACAGGCTGGGCCATATATAAATGATGCAGATGCCTCATGTACTCGAACACTATGAATGCTGCTCTGAATGGGGACAAGAGCTCCAGAAGCAATAGAAGAGATTATGCTGACTGTCATGAAAAGGGATGGTCCAAAGCCTTTGAGGAAGATTTCTTTTGCCAATGATATTTTTGCCTTTTGAGGCCAGTGTTTCCTAAGATGATAAAACAATACAAAGCATAGGTCTCTCAAAAAGCTCCTCAGGAAACCACAAGGGTTGCCACAGTTAACATCACCCTTTCATAAAACCCCAGAATGAATAGACAGTGTAGAAGTGTTTATGTCCTCTGCAAGAAGAGGGAGGTGGGTGGCCTGGGTGGGTAAGCCTGGGTTCGGAGTTCCAACCATGATAGTGCTGGGTCAAAGGAAGCAGAGCTCAGCTGTGGCAATAGAAAGATGGGTCCAGGACAAGGCATACCTCAGTAAAAAGTCAACTTCATCTAAGGACCTACTGGTGGGGGTAGATTCTTTATGGTCCATTCCTTGGTGAGAGCTGTGAGTAATTGGAACACAGCTGGTTGGAATCCCTTCATGTGACAGACACACAAGGAAATGCTTAGCAGCCAACATCAGCAAGCCCTGAATGTCTGTACACCAATCCCCAAACTTTGTGGTACTGCTATGTAGACAGATGTTTCTGTCTTGCCCTGTCCCACAGCTGTTTAGTCGCAAATAAACATACAGAGTTTTATATTAATATAAACTGCTTGGCCTGTGGCTCAAGCTTCTTATTGGCTAGCTCCCTCTTAATTATGAACCCATTTCTATTAATTTGTGTATCTCCATATAGTCTTGGAATACCGGTGATGCCCAAGTCTCTTGCTTTCTCAGCAGTGGCATGGCATCTCCCTAGAGAGTTACCCTCTGCCTTCCTCTCCTCAGACTTCTCTTAGTCTACTAGCCATGCCTATACTTCCTGCCTGGCTATATCCTGCCTGTCCATTGGCTAAAACAGCTTTATTCATCAACCAATTAGAGAAACATATATTTTCAGCATATAGAAGGACATCCCCCATCACTGCTAGACAAATGGAAAAATACCAGTTATTTTTGAAAATTCACCATGTAAAGTAAAATGTATGTTAATTTCTCTACTGTTCTTGGGAGCTGAATATTAAGATCTCACCCATGCTTCAGGACCATCATGGATTGAATCTCTTGAGGGATGGTTTGCAATATCATTCTTCCCACATGCTAATTATTAGGTCAGGAAAAATATCTTTAAGAGCTAGACATGATAGCACATGTCATCTTAGCACTCCAGAAGATGGGGGCAGAAGAATGGCTCATTTGAGACTGGCCTGACTACATATTGAGATTTTTGTTTCTTTTTAAAAAATGGAAAATGTGGAACACAGTATTCAGAAGTGATCTTAGAAATAACTGAAAATTTGCTGCAGGCCATATGCATACATTTCCTTCTGTTAGTCTTCAAGAAACCTATGCTGTGTCTTTGCTTTTTTGCCAGATACATGGTAAGAGCTAAAACTATCTTTTAAGGAAGCTTGCTCTGGGACTAGTGAGATGGTTCAGCAGTTAAAGTGTTTGCTGCTTGGGTAAGGGCACCGAAGTTTGGATCCTAAGAACCCACATACATGCACAGTGTGTATAGAGACATGCCTATAATTACAGCCTGGAAATCTCAAAACTGGGGATGTCCAGAGCAAACTGGCTAGTGAGACTAGCCATAACTGTGGGGGCCATGAGCTCTGGGCTTGATTGGGAGACCCTGCCTCAAAGTATATGAGAGCCTGAAGAAGAGACCAGACACCAACCCTGGCCTCCACATACAACACCAACATATGCCTACACACATATGAACACAAACACATGAAAAGGGGAAAATGGTCACTCTCATAAGGTGTGAGAATAAGACGATGATTAAGTAGAAGATATAATTCCATGTTAATTAATTCCACATTAAAAATAATCATAATTTGTTTTAGAAATGCATGGAAACTGTTTTGCATTAAAACATTTTATTACCTATAGATAAAATTTCTTTAAATTCTTGGGCCAATGAGATGGCACTTGCCACACAAGACTGCTGACCAGAGTTCAAACCTGGAGCCCATATAAAGAGGTAAGAGAAAACCAACTTCACAAAGTTGTCCACTGGCCTCCTCCTGTTCACATAGGCAGTTGCCCACCCCCCACCTCATAAATAAAACAATATATTAAAAAGAATCTTAAACTCTTTGATAGCTATTTATTTGATAGAGAATTAATATCTAGAAACTACAAAGAACTGAAAAACTAAACAAGAAGTCAAGCAACCCAACCAATAAATGTGTTAATGAAATCAGTATAGTTATCAAAAGATGAAATGTACATGTTCAATAAACATGAAAAATGTTCAACATCATTAGCCATCAGAAGAATGCAAATTAAAACTACATTAAGAGCCAGAGAGGTCAGTACCTGCCTTGCAAGCATGAGGACCTGAATGTAATACCAAGATTCTCTCTTAAAAAAACTGAATGTGAGGTACTCACTTAACAATATCAGTGCTTGGATGACAGACATACAGACACAGGCAGATCACTGGAGCTCACCCCAAAACACACATATATTGAGATTCCATTTATCCTAGTCATAATGTCTGTCATTAAGGAAACAAATGTTGATGAGGATATGGACAAAGGGATCCCTATACAATGGTGGAGAGAAGTAAACTAGTTAAGCCACTGGAAATCAATATGAAGACATCTGCTGTGTGGCCCAGTCCTCCCACTCCTATGTATCAACCAGAGGACTCCAAGTGCACATCACGGAGATGCTTGCAGTGGGATGCTATCACAGCACTATTCACAGTCAGGAAGTTGGGGAAACAGCCAAGCCGTGTGTCAGCAGAAGAATTTATAAAGAGATAATGCCATATAATTTTTTCAAACATTAAAAAAGACTGGAGTAATGTCACATATAGGAAAATGTACACAACTGAGTGAATTAAGTAGACAAAAATTGAATATTTGATCTCATATGTGCATAAAATCGTGGAGGTAAGATAGAAGAACAGAGACCAACAGGGGCAGGGAGAACTGAGAAAGGAAAATATAGGTTCCAGTGGGCATATGTTCAAAGTATGAATATGACATATGAATATGACAGTAACCTCGTGTGCATAATAAAATAAAAAAAATACCTTAAAGCATCAGTTACTTCTTTGTACACCCTAACCCTAACCAAATATAGTGTTCAACATGATAACTGTTCAGTCATTGGATTGGCTAATACAATTGTAAAACACACATAATTAACAGAATGTTTAAATATCCTCAAGCATTTCTCTATGATCCTTTGTTCTTGGTCAACACTCTTAAATATCCATGTCTGTCTACTCCAGGAATCACAGCTGACAGATCTCAGGATTTATTGGTATGTTGGTCAATAAGTTACTGGAGTTAATCTTCATTTAATGAATGATCAGCAAGGGAGGTACGCAGATGACAACTGTTCAATTTTCGGAAATCTCTTTCTCAATCTGTCTCTCTTCCTTCTGTCTTCCTAATTATTGATTTAATGGGTAAGCCCCTCCTCCCAACCCGTTAGCCAGCACCCTTGAGAGTTCAGTCTTTTAAAAATGTTCTCATTAGAGTCAATAATTCACCATGGCATATTATATAGTGCACTGGATATCTATAAAGCCGTTCTTTCATGTTGTACATCCTGGGGTGCTCAAATAATTAATTTGACTAGCTTTACAGAACAATACCTTCTATTGTGAGTGGTAAAACTGTGCTATGCACAGAAGCAAATGTGCAGACATGGCTGGGAGGACAGGCTCTGTAGGGGATCTTCCCCGGAGGATTTGGTGCTGGGGTGAGGTACTTCTGTCCATGGCTCTCTATAAAGCTATAAAGTGTACGTGTGATGTGGGAACAGTCAATTGCCAATTGATCGAAACACTTTCTTTGGGTATTTTCTTCTTTATTCTAGCTTTTAAGAGTAAAAAGAATTTTTTCAAACAGTTTACTTGATGGTATTAAAACCTTTCTTTGACATAAAGCATTCCAAAGACACCATACTGAAACTCAAGAAACCCTATCATCTGTTCCTTGCATCAGTTTGGAGCTGATGCATTTTAAATAGATATTTTTATGAAATTTAAAGACTTCTAGTTAGTTCATACTAATGGAAGCCATTTGTTAATGGCCAGTTTGGTTAATTAAAAAAGTGTTTATACATTAATGTTTTAATTACTGCCAAGTAATAATGCAGCCTCAAATATAGACTATGGCACATGAGTAACAACTTAGATAAACAACACAAGATCTTTTTAATAAGACAAGAACCTTTGAATTCATATGCTATGACTAAGGATTAGTGATTCAGAATCAAATTCCTCTTCTGCAAGAAAAAATGTAGGAGTTAAGCCTTGGGTTAAGCTGGCCTTGGTTTCCAGTCCCATCAAATAAATGGACGTTAGTTCCTTCCAGCTCGAATAGTCTGTATTTCCCTATGATTATGGCTTGCCTTCAAATGAAAGAACCATTCATCAATTGGAAGAGAAACATTCAATGACCATCAAGAGAAAGAGAGAAAGAAGAATGAAGGTGGAGAAGAAAGAAAGGGAGGGCGAGTGGGAGAAGGGAGGATAGGAGGGTGAGAGAAAGCAGACCTTGTAACACAGCATCTACAGATTTAGCTTCACACAGAAGCTGGAGGAGCAACAATGTCACCCTGGAGAGTAAAGGTTTCTCTATAGTACCAAAGTCTCTGTCTTACTCTATGAGGGCCACTCTTTCTGGGGAGTTGAACCATCCTTGGGGGCTTTTTTTTTTCCTAGAGGACTAAGTGCCACACTAACCACATTGGACAGTCACGGAATAAAGACTCATTTAATTATGGTAAAATAGTAAGAGAGATTATATCCATAAATATTTTTGCACATCTAAGCTGTAGCACATATTACATTTGTGTTCTATTCACTATTTCCTGCTGTGGGTAATTGTATTTTGTAAACTGAATCAGTCCCCATATTTAATATTGGAATCTTTGGGAAAGTAACACATTTTTTTTTTCTTGAACATTACATTATACTTGTCACTAAAAGTCCTTTGTCTCCAGGATCTATTTCTGAGTGGTATTCCTAAGAACCCAATTGGTACAACTTTTTGGAGTTAATAAAACTCTGTTCCCACTGGTTTCCATTGCTGTTCTGTGCAAAATTCCCCACTGAGTATTTGATGAATTTCTACTCCTTGGGGGCCCCAATTTTTTGTGAGTATGCTGGGGATCCACATGCCTTGTCACAGGGAGGAAGATGATTTCCTCTGATAACACTCCCCTGGCACCTGAGGAACTTATCTGAGCCTTTATTTGGCTGTTTCTGTTCTGTTGGCATGGGGCCAGAGCACTGTGGAAGACAGGGTTGTGCTTTTACAGAGAACACTTTATTCCCTCTTGGGAAAAGTGAACATGACTCAATGTCAGGAAAGGAAATTTTTCATATAGATAAAGGGAAGGAACATCCGCCTACCTTTTTTAATGGCTAAAACACATTTAACGGTCCTTCTGTGTTTTGTTTTCTTGGGGAGCTTGAATTATTTCAAATACCTCTGATTTCTTGAAACAAGACTAAGCCCAGTTTTTTTTTTTTTTAGACTATTTTCCATTTTTCTACTAATGAGTGTGGTAAGGGGAACTAAAAAGAAAAGTGGGACCCAAAGGGATGCCAATGAGGGGGTGTATGAGGGTAGTTTCTGAAATGAAGGTATGGGAGTATGCAACCTGAACTCTTGCATTTGAGTAGAGAGCTGGACCACAGTCACAAGAGGTTGGCCAGATAAGGCAACGGATTGTCAATACACCCAAATCTATTGTATAGAACCTTGTTATTAAAAGACCTCAAAGAGTACTTACTGATTTGTAAGGGGATGGGTGATGGCAAAAGTTGGTCCAATCCTTGTTGAACTCTGTCACATTTCCCTTTGCTGAGTCCTAACAACATTAGAGTGTGTAGATGCTGTTCTATTTTATTTTTTTTAAAAAACAACCCCAGACTTAAGAGTTCTGGGAATGACCTCAGTACCATAGTAGATGCTCAATAAGCATTTATGAATTGCCAGAGTTAGATATTTATTGATTCTAATACAACAATTCATATTAAACTCCTGGAAAGGCTATGACCATCAGACTGGGGGAGGAGTAAATATCTGTTTTCTCCCCCCCTTAAGTTCTCTGTAATAAAAACACAAGTTTTCTAGTAATCAAGGCACAGAAAATTATATTTGCCTCTTCCCCCCCCCAGATGTTAGTTAACCTGTTAGTAAAGGACAAAGAATGCTTCAAGGGGCAGGGTGGTAGAGACCTTTCCAGTAGCCATTCACCACATTTGCATTCCTTAACAACTCAATTATTATGAATGGATGAACCTATTACTTTGCTGTTGTCTTATTTCACTGGACACAATGTCTTTAAAGTTCATTTATGTGGTATCATGTGCCACAACCTTCTTTTTATTTAAGATTGTATAATAGTTCATTGTACATGTATTCATTTTCCTCTTTATCTTCATCAACTAATATGAATTTTGAGAAACATACATTTGGTTTATAGCACTCCAACAAATATTCACATCCTCATCTCTAGAAGTTATGTTTATATTATATTACCCCCCCCCAAAAGAACTTTGCAGACAAAATTAACTTTAGGATCTTGAGATGGAGAGATTACCCTGGATGGGTCTCAATGTGGCCTTTTCAGGTCAGTCCTAAATGCAAATACCTGAATCTCCATAGGAGGAAAATGGGGATTTCAGAAATTAGTTCAGTCTATCCTCCTGGATCTGCCTGGCTCTCATTTCCCTTTCTTAGACTGAACACTCTGGAGATCATTTTGGACAATCATTTTGGTTTTATACTGGGTGATTTGTGAATTGTTCATTCTGTGTACTTCATCTATTTATCTTTTGAGTGTCATTGTGATTTTTTTCTCCCCTTCCCTCCCTTCCCTCCTGTTGCTTTCCCTTCCCTCCCCTCCTTATCCCTTCCCTTCCTTCCATCTGCCCTTCTTTCCTCTCATCTTTCCTTCCCCTCTCTGTTTCCCTTTTCTCTCCCCCCCATCCTTTCCTTGTTTTTCTTTCTGTGCTGTGCTAAGGATATATCGCAAGGCCTCACACATGCTAGGCAAATGACCCACTGCTGAGCTATATTCCCAGCCTCCTAGAGTTTTTGATTTTTGTTATTAATTCAAGTAATAAAAATGTAAATAATTTAAAAAACAAAACAGATTTTTAATATTTGTGTTTATGCAATTTTAGATATACATATACAGTATTATCAACAAAATTGGTAATATAATAAATCCAATTTCCTGGATTTTCCAGTGAAAAATTGGTTTTGAGTTTTTTGTGTGCAAGATAAATTCCATTAGTAAGCAGACAGGATGTTTTGCTTCAAACAAAACACTATGTATTTGATATTATCAAGTAATAACAACTTCAGTTTTTAGACGTTTTATGTGTAGCTGTTATTAATTCTATCTCCTTCAACTAATATCAATTTCTTTTTTCAAAATGAATATTTAGGAAGCTGTCTCACTTCTGGAGAACCAATAATTTTGAAATCTTAAACATTATTAGTTTCAAAGTTATTTTCACTTGAAGAGAAAGGTGCAAAGAAGTGGGAAATTGCATTAAACCCTTTGAACTGACAAATTTCTAAATTATCTTAGAAATATGCATGCCATGAATAACCAAAGCAAGGGGCTTGCGACTGGAATGAGGATTTTCGATGGGAATAGAATCTTGAGTTTCAGGAGTCATCAGATATTTTTCCTAAATGGACATAATTCCCACGGATTTAACTGGGGGACAAATAGGTTATACGCGAGGGTAGAAGGGAAGTGGGGATAAATCAATGCTTCTTTGGAAAGTAGATTAACTGTTATGATAAAGCTTGAGGGGGACCTCGCTTGAGGGATATTGGCGGATACCATAGCAGGCAAGGGTGAACACGGCAGAGGGAAAAACGTGCCAAAGAGAGTTAAGTGAGAAGTTTTATTAGAAAGGGGAGAGGAGGGCGAAGAAAAGAGAAAAGAGGTAAAGAGACACAAAGAGAGAGGACAGAGGAGAAGAGGGAGACAGGAAAAGTCCTGTCTGCTCCAGAACAGTGGGAAAGAGAGCAGGAAAAGAGCAGAAAGAGAGGAGAGCCGAGAGAGAAGAGCCAGAAAGAGAGCTTAAATGGGCAGAGGTCTTTCTTTCAAAGGGGTCCTTTGCACCTGCGTGCAGACTAGTGGTCATGGAACCCTGGGCTGACCAGAGTATTGAGAGTATTCTGCCAGGTGACAGGAGCGGGCCAACATAATGCCTGAATCCTAACAGAAACAGCTGCAGACAAGCATGACAACAGCGAGGCTGTAACTCCAATTGCCTGGAGACAGTTAGTTAGACGGACCCTTTTATTTCATCCCCATGACTTCTCATTTTGTTTGTGTAGTCAGGCCTTAGTTGTGTGTACTGCTTTAAGAATCTGCTGATCAAGTATGCATTGCTTTTCTTCCCTTTTCAAAGTAAGAAGCTCTAGGGAGAGTCTTTTCCGCCTCTATCTTTGAACTTTGGTCTTAGATCATCCCCTGGAATAGTATCTGGGTTTTCAGTATGCCATCTTGCAGCTTCAAAAAGATATTATAAACAATTTTGACTGCAATAATAAAGTTGAAAGTGTATAATAAATAAATAATTTAGTTAATTTATGAGACAGTTCAGATGAAGCCCAGCAGAAAATTTTCTTTAGTGTAACATAGTTGTAGCAGGAGGCTTAGGGCATTAGTGGGGCTCCCCATTTGGAATATTGTTAATTAAATCTATTAAGAAGCAGTTGGACAGACTAAGTAGTTTCAGCTAGTCTTTATAGAGCATGGAGGCATAAAATTTTCTGAAAACATTGTGATAATCACCCCCACACCCTAGATGGGTATATTTTTCCTCCCTTGGAAGTTTGAATGAAACTACCATTTAAGGCTAATTTTGGAAGAGTGGAAGCCAGTTAATATGTTTTGTTTTCAGACATGGCCATACATAGCCCAGGATGGCCTTGAACTTGACATGTAGCTGATGGATAGACTTGAGCGTCTTTGATCCTTATACCGCAAACTTTTGAGTTCTTCATTTGTATGAGTGTGGCAGGGTAGGGGTTAACCTCAATACTTCAGATGTGCTGGGCAGGCATACTACTGACTCAACTACATCTCTAGCCTCCAATACATTCTTTTTTAAGTAAAATTTTCTTGAGTAATTATAGATTATAGTAAATCAGCTTTGAGATGGTGAGTCAACTCATATTTGTTGGGTATTCAGAAAAATGTATTTATCATTGCTATGTGACACTGAATGTGTCACATAAAGGACATCATCTAGTAAGGGAAACAGGAATGTATTTGTTTGTTGTTGGTTTTTTGTTTGAATGCCTTGGCTTGGCTTGCTTCTAGCCAGCTTTTCTTAAATTACCTTTTGCCTATGGGCTTTTGCCTTTCTCTATTTCTGTATATCTTTTCTTTTCTTCTTATTCTGCATGGCTGTGTGGCTAGCCCCTGGCATCCTTTTCTCCTCTCCTTGATCTCTTCTTCCCAGACTTCTCTTATTTATTTTCCCTGCCTGGCAGCCCTGCCTATCCATCTCTTGCTTCAGAAAATATTTCACAGCACAGAAAAATGTAACACATCTTTAACTAATATTCTACAGCCAGGAATTTACACTGATATTTTCAAAATGGTCAGAGGCTCACTTGTGAACTCACCATGCTCTATTTTTCTAAATCCACAGTCACACTGATGATCCTGCCTAGACTCAAGGGTCTCCTAACAAAACTAACAAAGTGAAAAAAAACAACAAAAACAAACAAACAAACAAAAAACACTCTTGAAACTCTTGAATGTGGTAAGGGGTCTTGTAGAGAAATAGAGGCATTTATAGCAGAGGAAGAGAGAAATGACAATAGCCACAATACATATTACACTTGTATGAAATTGTTAAGGAACTAACTCAACAAAACTTAAAAAATATTGGATTTCAATTCATTCACTCACTTATTTCCTGGTTTGTTCATTCAATATTTGTAGACATTAGAAGCAAAACAAAACCCAGGCCTGATTCATCTCCTAACAGAGCTTAAAATTAATGTGTGTCCTTGTGTGTGTGTGTGTGTGTGAGAGAGAGAGAGAGAGAGAAACAGAGAGAGAGAGAGAGAGAGAAACAGAGAGAGAGAGAGAGAGAGAGAGAGAGAGAGAGAGAGAGAGAGAGAGAGAAAGAGTGGTGTCTTTGTTGAGGTATGAAATTTGAAAGAGGAAATGAAATGGCTTGGTAGAGTGGGCCCAAGACAGATTTCAGTGGGCCTTGATATGGGGATATTTTAGGCACTCATATGCCAGTGTCAGTGAATGACTTTATCTGATCTGTAATTTACAAGTCATGTCCACCCTGAAGGAGGTTGCAGTAAAGTAACCTATGCTAGGGGTAGTGATAGCTGATCAGATAGATATAGCAGGCTAAATTTAAACTGAGGTTTCTAGGATGAATGGCTGGGTAGAGGATGTAGATCTAGGATATGCCTGAAGGATTATGGGGTCAGCATCTCTGTGACTAGCACAGTGGAGAAATCATACTTCATACAGAAGAGCCAAAGGACAACTGGCCATTAAATATCTAATTTCTACAAAGTGTGCTATT
The DNA here is from genome assembly GCF_943737965.1 of Phodopus roborovskii. Taxonomy (NCBI): domain Eukaryota; kingdom Metazoa; phylum Chordata; class Mammalia; order Rodentia; family Cricetidae; genus Phodopus; species Phodopus roborovskii. The sequence continues at coordinate 631,507 of NW_026126683.1, read as the reverse complement.
CTTCTACAGGCTTCACTCACACAAGGCTGTGGATGAGAATTTCTAACCTCATTTACAGATGAAGCAGAGACTTCAAGTCTTTGTGTGAAAGTCATTATGCACACAATGATAAAGTGACATGGGTGACCGTGAGCTATCAGGGAGTTTATGGCTTGGGAGAAGCTAATGCACACATACAAACAAGTAACCAGGTGGTATTAGTGCTAAGTTATGTGACTGTGAAAATACAATGCATTAGTCAATTCTATTGCTGTGATAAAATAACATGACCAAAGGCAACTAAGGAATAAAGGATTTACTTTGGCTTGTGGTTCTAGAAGAAGAGAGCCCATCATTGTGGGGAGGTAACATGACAGGAATAAGAAACTGGCATGTTACATTTTCACCCATACATGAGAAGATGAGAGAGAAAGGATGAAGTGTGGGAAGGGCCATAAACCCTGAAAGCCCTCTCCCAGAAATGTATTTCTTCTAGCAAGATTCCATCTTCTAAAGGTCTAACCCCACCCCACCCCACAGCACCACCAAGTGTTCAAATACAAGAGCCTATGGGGATATGTTTCTTGCAAAGCATTACAGATAGAGAAAACACACAAAAGAATAGAATAGGATGTAATTTTTTGAAGAGAATCTGCAATGCTGAGGACTCAGGGCATTTCAAATCTCAAAAGTGGAGTATCTTGTTTGCACATCCTGGAATACAGTGGCCAGTCCCTCCAAATGTGTTTTTATCAAATCAGGATGAGTAAATAAATAATACCAGAGGGTTGTTCTTAGTCCTTCTGACTTGTAGATATTCTGGGGAAAATGGACACATCACATTCTCATTTCAGAGAAAATCCCATTCCTTTCAAATGCTCAGTATTTTGCTCTTTGGCAATTTTCATTATTTTGGAGACCCAAACACTTCTGCAACTAGAGATCCAATCAGAAGATGACATCACACAGAGCTGACAGTCCAGCTCTTCAAACAAAAAGAAAACTCATAAAAGTAATCTCAGAGCTTAGCAGTAATTTATGAACACAGACTCAAGGCTACCAACCATTCATAGAGTTCCTGCACTCTTCTGGTGCTGTTTCACTCACTGAGACTGAGGGGCAGCCTTCCTAACCATCCCTTTACATCATTGGCAGATGCACCACAGCTGACACTGGCTCGATGGCCTTGCAGACAAAAGTCTCCCTGAAAAGGAATATCTCATCATCATAAAGACGTCTGAGAGCTTAACAGCTGCATTTTATTTTATAAACAGTTGATAGCTTATCAGTTCTGGGATGACTGGTTATACAAACTAGAAGAACATCAGTGATCCTGGCTTTTAAATGCCAAGAGTTTAATTAAGGCAAGGATTTCTTATAAGAGTTAAATCCTAGTCTCCCATGGGTCTGTTTCTACCATACACTGTTGATGGAGATAAATAAAGGCTAAAATGGAAGATAAGATGTCTCCTAGGGATAAGCCCACCTCTCTGCTTCCAACCAACCACGTGACTAAGTTGGATAAATTCACTGATTTTTATAGCTCAGTAATTTTGGGCATCAGCACTTTAATCTGGCTCAACCCACCAGCACTGACATGGCCGCAGACTGCACTTCCTTCGGGGAAGACTCTTCGGCTGCTTCCCTTGGCAGCCCCTCTGTTGTTGTGGAAGTCCCTCTTTCAGAAACTTCTTACTATTGGCCTAAATCCCTCTTGAATTGATGAAAGCCATTTAGTTCTATTTTCTAGAAGGATCACTGAAAAGGACAGATCGTCACTGCTTATTTTAGTGCCCTGCATCGTCCTGAGGACTGTAATGAAGTGTTGGGTCAGGGTCCTTTCTCCAGGTATCGCTCTGCTTGCTCTCCCACCTGGCTCTGCTCCCTTTCAATTTGAGGATGTTAGCAAGGGGAGAATAGGAAAACGAACACCAGTATGCACTTAATATTCCCAGGTCTTGGCTTTTTCACATGTAAAGCAAAGGTTTGGAATAAAATAAAATGTTCCCAGTCCTTCGAAGATCTTCACCTGGGTTTAGATTCTGGAAATGGGTGCTCGTGTGTGTACCCACATGCGTGTACTAGTGTGTGTGTGTGTGTGTGTGTGTGTGTGTGTGTATACACTCAAATTGGAACAATGGGAACATAGAGGGATGGAGTGCCAAAGAATAAGTTAGCATATGTACCTTTGAAAACCATGCTGTTCTGTGAACGGAATGGAGAAACAATCCCCTGTGTATGTGCACACAGTTGAAGTGTGTAATCAATCCTCTGTTTACAGTGAGCCCTTGCCTACAAGAAACTATTTTCTTTCTTTCCCCATCACATACAGGAGCTTATAGTCAGGGCCTGGGACATGCCAGGGAGGTGCTTCAACCTTGGATTCTATCTCCCTGAGAAACTCTTGAATTATGTCCATTAGGGACTTCATTGATTCCCTTACCCTCTCTGAGGATCAAAAGGATATAGAGCAAGACTCCATTCAGTACAATTAAAAGTCTGACAACCCCCAAATTATGCATATGAGTGTAAGTGAATTATTGTCACTTTAAACTTCAGGCCACCAGTTACTTCTGGCAGGGACACAAACTAAAGAACAAGGAATTGGTATTCCCTTTGCTTAGGGAATACATAGGTGTTTCTTAATGTGATGAAAAGCCTTCATGCATAATACTCTTTTTAATGCACAACATATTTCAAAATAAACTTAAAAAGCAAACAGGGATCAAGTTATGTGTCACTTTATTTCTTAGAAAATATGACTACTTTATAAGATTCAGAAATTAAAAATATAAATGCAGTGACATCATATAAAAATAAGCATGGGGGCTAGGTAAGATGACTCAGTGGATAATGGGCCTGCTGCCAAATGGCCCAAGTCTGATCTCTGGGACATTCATGGTAGAAGAGAACTGAATCTCTCTAGCTGTCCACTGTCAGATACATATGTGCGCGCGCGCACACACACGCACGCACGCACGCACACACTTAGAAAAAAACAAAACCAAACCTGAAATTCAAATATTATTTTTACCTACTAACGACCTATCAAGGAAATATCCCTTTGGGAACACTTGGATCCAGCATCGACAAAGTCCTCAGTTCCCACAGGAGTAACCTGGACAAAGACTCTGTAGTCTGTGTGTGAAGAATCAGGGTGCTGCTGCTGACTGTGCACTGCTGTGTGTGTGAAGGCCTTGGAAGCGCACTCTGAACCTCGGTCACATCTGCACTCCAAAGACAATGGTGGGATCAATTTGGTCCCAGGATGAACTGCATCTTTGTGCACACGTGTGGCCTGAACATGATCCCTACCCCCCACCCCCAAGCGCACACACACGCACACGTGCGCGCGTGTACACACACACACACGCACACACACGCACACACACACACGCACACACACACACACACACACACACACACACACACACACACACACACACACACACACCATGCTACCTTGAGGTTGGCTACTTTCTTACTCTTTCCTTGGGCCCTTGCTCACTGTAGCTATCTAGCTTGGCATTACGTTCCTTTCCCTGTGTAGCAAATGTGTTTTCTCCTTGTCCTGTCCTCTAGTACCAAAGAGGGCTGCTTTGAATCTCATTGAAACTTCAGGCTCTGAAAGGTTTGCAGTGTTCTGGTGGGGTGGGGGGAGGGGTGGGATCAGGTGAAGAGGGCTGATGATGAGGGATCAGAAAGCTTCTTATTTGATACCAGGACCACACAGCAAGGGAAGGTAACAGACAGATCCTTCGTGCATCCAAACTAGCTTACCCAGAGGCCTAAATGTGGCCAAAGCTTCAGCTAGTCGGCAGTTACTGCTTTCCTTTCTTTGTCTTCTTTATGAAATTAAAGAGAAAATATAGACTCTGCAAAGGACAAATGCAGTTCTTTTTTCCTTTAAAACAATTGTTTATTTCTATTTATTTATTTAGAGAGACAGTGTGTACATGTGTGTGTGCATGCTTGTGAGTGTGTGTGTGTGTGTGTATGTGTGTGCATGTCTATGTGTGCGTGCGCGCTAGTTTATGCCATGGCACCTGTGTAGAGGGTGGGTAGCAATTTTCCCTTCTTTCCATTGTGTGGGTCCTGAGGATCAACCCAGGATGTCCAGCTTGGCAGCAACTGATTTACCCACTGAGTCATCACACCAGTTCCAAGAATTAAATTCTTTGTCACCAGTGTCTTATCCCAATCTCTTCCTCTCTCTCTCCCCCTCCCACTCTCTCTTTTCTTTCATCCTTTCCATTTTTTCCTTAGGTTAACATACTACTTGGTTTCATGTCACATAAAGATATGTCTTTGCTGCCCTCCCTCACTGACCCCTGGGTAGGTCTTTCCCTCCACCTCACTGCCCTCCTCTCCCTACTTTGTTCCCCCTTCTTTTTCTGTAGGTTGTATATGCAATTTAGTACTTCTCAATTTCATGACTCCTTTAAGAGCTCGACCTTCCCTCCCATGATCCGCTATCTAGTTTCACAATCTACAAACATGTATGCAGATACACAGACACAACACTCACATAGACACACAACACAAAAATATACACACACCACACTCACACATACATCCCACTTACATATATTCACACTAAATATATACACCACACTCACACATATCACACATACATACTGCAACACTACACTTACACATACACCAAACTCACACATATATCACACTTGCACACATACATCACACTCACATACACCACACATACCATACTAACACACATATCACACTTACACACACAGACACATCCCACACTCACACATACCACACTCACACACACACACTCACACACCACACATATACACATACACTCACACACACCACATTCATAGACACACATTTACACACCCACACTCCACACACATACCACAGTCTTACACACACACAAACATGCACACACACACATAATTTTAAATTCTGCACAGGAGAGAACATACAATAATCTTTCTGAGTCTGTCTTATTTTGCTTAATATAATGATTTCTAGTTGTGTCCATTTTTTTTGTAAATGGACACAAATTATTTTCTGTAAATAAAAATAATTTCATTTTTCTTTATGGCAGTACTAAATAACATTATGTATGTGTGGCTTATTTTCCCTATCCATTCATAGTTGATGGAGAAGTAGGCTAGTTCTAGTTCTTAGCTATTGTGACTCAAGCAGTAATAAACATAGTATCTCTGTGATCTGTTGACAATGTCCTTCACAAGGAAGAGTTATATAGCTGAGACACATATAGGATATTTCACTTTTTGAGAAATCTCCACACTGGTTTCCAGAGTGACTACATACAATCACATTCCCACCAGCAGAGAATGAATGTCCCCTTTCCTCCACACCTTTGCATGTAGTTGGTGCCAGTTTTCTTTATAATAGCCTCTCCCTATGTGTCAGGCAAGATATAGAATCTTAACACAGATTTAATTTGCCTGTCCCTTGTGGCTAAGGATGCTGAACACATTTTGCCATATTCCTGTCTTTTTGTCTTTCTTGTTCTGAGAACTTTCTATTCAGGTCAGTTGCCCACTTACTCATTGGGTAATTTGGTTTTCTAGTGTTGGATTTCTGCAGTCTCTTTAATTCATCCTCCACACTAAACTTCCTCAGTGCAGGTGGCTCAGACCACCCCCACTCCCTGCAACAGGTTATTCAGACTGTCCCTTATTCTGGTGATTGCTTCCTTTGCTTTTTAATTTCATGTAATCATATTTGTCAGGTTTCAGGATTATTTCCTATGCTACTAGAATCCTGTTCAGAAAGTTTGCCCCTGCCCGTGAGTGGCTCCAGGTGTTTTACCTGTGTTTTTCTTTAGCAGTTTCAAAGTGTCAAGTCTCACACAAAAGTCTTTGATCTATTTTGAATTGATTTTTGTGCAGTCGACCCAATTTCTAATATATTTTTTTAACTCTTGAATAGGAAAGTGAAGAATTGTATAGTTGGTCCCCAAATTAAATTTAATCTAATTTCGAAATAAGCATGCCTACTAGCCATCTCTTTTATCTTAAAAAATATGACCAAATTGCTTATCTGGAAAAAAGATCAATGCAAAAGAATATATAGAAAGTATAGAGGAAATAACAATGATTGTAGTAATGGAATTGTATTAATAGTTACCAATATATATATATATGCTGGGAGCGATCATGGCATAAAGCTTAGAGATTGTTAGCCTTTTCTTAGAATAGCCCATTGAGTTAGAAGATTGCTACCTTCAGTCACAATCTACCTTCTCCCCCTCCCAACTTCCTGAGAAGTAGAATTTGGGGCTTACAGGAATGCAGTTAGGTTACTTGGTAACCCCTCCTTATGCAGTTAGGGTATTTAGCAACTCCCCAGACCTCTTCTGCTAACAACCTGCTTATCTCTACCTGAGATTCCGCTTAGCATTTATCCTATTCACCTCCAGTGACCTATGATTAAGAACATCCTGCAGTCTGGTTACAGACAACGACCTCCCTGCATCTGAATCCCCCCCCCCCCCATTTCCCCATCTGAATCCCTGCCTTACATAGCTTCCTGCCCTAACCACTATATAACATACTTAAGAAAAATAAAATTTTGCAGCTTAATCAGAAAGCCTGTTTTGCTGCCGATGTCTCATCTCTTGTCCTTCATTCCAGGTCCTTTGGGTTGCTGCCCTGCTGGTCAGGGCATATATACATTAAATCTATGGTAAGACTGTGACATTGTTTTCAAATGAAGAAGGCAGAACAACAGTGAGTGGAACAAAAGACCTAAACCTTGCAACTATGTATGGGTATTTCATGTACCATAACAGAACAGTTAAAAAGAAAGGGAAATTTAAACAACAGATTCCATGATTGGGTCACACTTTGGAGGGAAAAAAAGTTATATCTAACTCACAGTAGAGTAAAAAATAAGCTCCAAGTGGTCTAATGGTTTCACCATCCAATCCCTATAAACTCCAGGAGGAGAAGAATCTCTTAACAATGTTGAAGCAAAGATGCTCTCCTTAATCTATTGCTAAGGCCTGGCTGTATGAAAGGGGGATGAATAGATGGCTTTAACAGGGAAAACTTGTAAATAAGAAGAGGCGAAATATAAAGGTGGAAGGCAAGGGATGAACTGAAAGATATAAAATGGGCTAGTGTCCATAATTAAGTTAAGATATTAAAAAATAAGCAAAAAGAAGAAAAAACAAAGGAGAAAGCAACAGAGAAAGGAAGAAAAAGGAAGGAAGGAAGGAAGGAAGGAAGGAAGGAAAGAAGGAAGGAAGGAAGCATGCCCAATAGAAATCCAAAGGGAAAGGATTGTACAGGTACATCACAGTTTGGGGTGACAGGTAAGATAAAATGGTAATAGTTTTACACCTTCTCAAATGCTTCTGACAGCTTCTCCACTCTCTAGCAAGTGAGACTGGCAAGGGAAGGGATGAGCTCTTTTTTATAATCATTTGACAAAGCTTTCAAAAACAGTTGTCTCACTGTATGACTTTATGCCTTTTTATTCTGAAAATTTACCATTCGCTCCTATAGCGGTGCTCAAGTCTGTTGTTACCAGGCACCTTGTGAACATTTTTGTTTTGAATAGCTTGTAATCACATCAAGTATGCAGGTCCAATACACTTCAGATAGGATACTATCAATGAGTTTTCTGTATAGGATTTCATAGTACATTAGTTATTTATCGCTTCTCAACAAATTAACTACAGAATTTAGCATCTCAAAATTTGTTTCTGTGAGAAATTTGTACAGAGCTATTCTAGATGCCTTGCTTCGAGGCAGTGGATTTACAAGGCTGTACTCCATGGGGAAAGACCTGAGGTCTCACCTGAAGGGTTGTCAAAGAGAGCATGTGATGGATTCTGAAGTCACACACAGGATTGCTGGCAGAATTCAGATCCTCACACTGAGGTTCTCCAAGAGGGAAGAAATTATGTGGGGCACTGTATTGACTAGTTTTAAGTCAAGTTGACTCGACACAAGCTAGAGTGATTTGGGAAGAGAAGCTCTCAATGAGAAAACGTTTTTATACATCTGGCCTATAGGCAGATATACCGGGCATGGCATTTTCTTGATTAATGATTGATGTGAGAGGGTCCAGTCCACTGGGGGTGGTATCACTCCTGGACAAGAGGTCCTGAGTGGTAGAATAAAGCAGAGTAGCTGGGTAGTGGTGGTTAAAGGCCTTTAATCCCTGCATTCAGGAGGCAGAGGCAAGAGGATCTCTGTGAATTAGAGGCCATCCTGTTTACAGAGAGAGTACCAGGACAGCCAGGACCGTTACACAGAGAAACCCTGTTTTGAAAAACAAAGAAATAAACAACAACAAAAAGACTGAACAACCTAGGTTCCTGCCTTGAGTTCTTGTCCTGACTTCAGTAATGGAGTGTGACCTGAGAGTTGTAAGATAAAACAGCCCCTCTCCCCCTAATTTGCTTTTGGTCACATCATCTTATAACAACAGAAACCTGAACAAAGACAGGCGTAGGTTCCAGGAGATGGAGTTCATTAGAAACCAAATTAGATGCTGCACGACCCAGATACTGAGACACCCAGCTGAAATGGCAACACAGGAAGAGTTTGGAGTTAGGAAGCAAACTGCCCTGGGCATCACAAAGTTCAGAGGCAAGCACTGCAACAGATCAGAGGTAGAAGTTCATACTCAGGGGTGGGAGGATGAAGTAAGAGCAGAAGTTGTTCAAGCTGAAATTCAGGGTCCGGTGTAGCTATGAGAATACAGACGGGTATGCATTCCAAACCAACAGGCTGCGAACCAAGACTCGGGCAGGCAAGCCCACAGCACGGGACAGTGGTGCTCTCTAACTTCAGAAGAGGTGGCAGGTTTATGGGCAACAGTGGGTAGAAAAAGAAGTGGTGGGAATTTGGCAGGCAATGCTGATTATCACGCGTACCCACAGGAGAAAACTTCCAGAGCGGGCCTGGCCTTGAAAGAAGCCTGTCTTCTCAGGGTCCCCAGCTTTGAGGGCATCGTAGTTTTCCTTATCACTCAGTCCCAAGTTCCTGGGCCCCTCACACCCATTGTCTCTCTCATCCACTGAATTTAAAAATAATACTTAAGAGCAAAATTATGAAAGTGTCAGCATTAGCATGGTTGGTGGAACTCAGGTCGGTTATACAGTCATGCTTCAGCTAACACTAACTGCACCTGGGGTGCTCGCCGGATTGGATGTGTGCAATAGAAGAGGAGAGGCCTGCCACAGTGGGCTTTGGAGCACTTGAAATGAGACTGTGTGTGAGGAGCTGACATTTTTTAAATATTACCTTATTTTTTATTTTTATTTTACATATCGATTCCAGTTCCCTCTCCCTCCCTCCCTCCTTTCTTCCCTCCCTCCCTCCTTCTTTCCCTCTCTCCCACCTTCTCCTGTCCCCCTCCCGACCACTCTCCCCTCCCATCCCCGTCCCCAATCCACATGTAGGGTGATGCCCTCTAGGAGGGGATCATATAAATCTGTCAAGTCATTTGGAGTAGGGACTAGGACTTCTTTCCTGTCTCTAGGTTAAGGGAGTATCCCTCCATGGGGGATGTGCCCCCAAAGTCCTTTTGTGCACCAGGCATACATCCTGGTTCCACTGTCTGAGGTCCCTTAGACTGCTCAGGCCTTATATCTGAGACCCATGTTCAGGGGATCTGAGTCAGTCCCATGCTGGATTCCCAGCTATCAGTCTGGGGGTCCATTAGCTCCCCCTTGTTCAGGTCAGCTGTCTATATGTGTTTCTGCAGCCCGGTCTTTTCCTTCCTCTCTGCATCTGGATTCCAGTTCGGCTCGGTGTTTAGTTGTGGGTGTTTGCTTCTGTTTCCAACAGCTACTAGATGAGGGCTCCATGATAGTGGGTAAGTTAGTCATTGTTCTCATTTAAGGTAGCCTTTCCACTGTTGCTCAAATTATTAGTTGGGGTCAGTCTTGTAGGTCTCTGGACATTTCTCTAGGTTCAGTTTTCTTTTCAAACCAATAATGGCTCCCCTTTTCATGGCCTCCCTCCCTCTCTCTCTCTTTATCTCTCTCCTCTTCTCTTCTATTCCTCCCCTGATTCAATCTTCCTAGTCCCACGTGCTTTCCTCTCCTCCTCTTCTCTTACTTCTAGCTCCCTCTCCATCTCCCCCCCCCCCCACTCACCATATGCTCAGGAGATGTCCCTTTCCCCTTCTGTGAGGGACCTTATATAAATCTCTTAGAATCCTCCTTGTATGCTAGTTTCTCTGGCTGTGTGAATTATAGGCTGGTGATCTTTTGCTCTATGTCTAAAATCCATATATGAACAAGTACATACCATGTTCCTCTTTTAGTGACTGGGTTACCTCATTCAGGATAGTTTCTTCAAGTTCCATCCACTTACCTGTGAATTTCAAGATTCTATGGTTTCCCCCCTTCCCCCCCCCCCCGAGTATTATTCCATTATGTAAATGTGCCACATCTTCTTTATCCATTCTTCAGTTGAGGGGCATCTAGGTTGCTTCCAGGTTCTTGTTATTACAAATAATGCTGCTATGAACACAGTGGAGCACATGTCTTTGTTGCATGGATGTGGATCATTTGGGTATATGCCTAAGAGTGGGATTGCTGGGTCCTGTGGTAGACCGATTCCCATTTTCCTGAGGAACTGCCATACTGATCAAGGAGTTGAAATTTTAATAATTTAAAATTTTCAGTGATTCTAAATTAAAGTGGTTCAGTATAGCATATTTTTCTATTAATTATCTTACTGTTTTATTAGAACTACATTTTACTTTAACCATAGAAATTTATTTTTTCCCTTCAGATATATTGTAAGTATAAATCACAGAATAGATTTCAAAGACAGTATGAGAAAATGATTTGTATGCTGATATTTTGAAATAATTAATATTTTTAATATGATAAGCAAACTAAAATCTCAATAAAATGACTTGGGGATAACTAGAAAGCTCAGCAGGAAGAAGTGCTTGTTGCACACCGTTAACGATACGAGTTCGATTCCACACCCATAGTGGAGGGAAAGCGCTGACTCCCCAAAATTGTTCTGAGACTCCAAATGAGTTCTATGGCACTCATGTGCCCCCCATAAGCACAAATCACACACACCAAACTAAATAAAATAATTTAAAAATTGGTTTACTAGTATGATTTTATTTTTATGTACATGTACATACTAGAAAATATAAAGATTCCCATGTCTTGTTTTGCTTTTGCTTTGGGCCTGCAATAGGTTGAACACTTCTTTCTTTATCTTTTCTCCTAAAATTCCTGGATGCTAAAATATCCTTGAAGACTTATAAATGTCTTTGCGTTTTAAAAAAATTTGTACATGTGTTCCTATAAGTTAAATCAGCTCCATAATGAAACAAATTGCAAAACACTGAACATTACATCCTTTAAAAAGTGTCTATAACTTTGTGAGACATTCTCAATTTACAGCTGAATATCAATAACAATTTTGTGTAATGCTATATTATGGTATTTTGTTATAGTACAGAAATTGATGCTTTCTGCTTAAACTGATGATCAAAGTCTGTAGTCATATATTTGGAGTGAGAGTCAATGCTCAGTAGATGGCGTCTATGCCATTCAGTGCTCAGTAGATGCTGTCTGTACCAGGCTGTAGATGGTCTGTAGATGGTGGCTGTGCCAATCAGTAGATGGTGTCTGTGCCAATCAATGCTTAGTAGATGGTGTCTATGTCAACCTATGGTCTGTAGATGGTGGCTGTGTCAATCAATGGTGATGGCTGTGTCAATAGTCTGTAGGTGGTGGCTGCATGACCATTGGAATTGTTAGACAAACTTCACTGTTCTGGAACCAGGGGCTTCATGCTACCAGATTGTAAATAACAGTATGCTGAATGGCTGTAAAACTAAATATATTATCTTCTTAGATGGGGATATTGTAGACATTCTATAAGCACTCGCCATGGACTCTGTGGCTCTAAAAGTACCTACATATTTCTTCTTACTTTCCAGTGCAATTCTCTATTACATTCATCCTCCTAACCCTTTTGTAAAGGTTTTTCTTGACCATCTGCTGGAAGGAAGCTCTAGACTCTGTGATGACATTGCCTAACACTTGCTGTATCTTCTGTCTAGTTTTTGGGCCTAGATAACTCATCCTGTAGACTTGGTATAGCGTCTCCTCACATCTTAGAATAGTGGGCTTCATTATAGGCTGTCTGCATCTCAACTTAAACCCTCTACTACCTTCTCCTTGTCCCCTGGTCCCTGTGTGAGACCATGTTGAATACTCAGGAGTTTCCACCTGAAATCTAGGTGGTTGGCTTTCTACTTGTCTACATCTCTTCACACAGCTGACACCATTCCATGTTGGCACAAAGCATTCTGCCCTGCATCCCCCACCTGAACAGCAAATTAGAAGCAATTCAGTTACATTATTCAACTGTAGCCTCCTTCCATGCATATTTATATCCCTTGACAGTCTCTAGGTGAAATGCTAGAGAAGGGACACTGGAATACTTATGTCAACACACTTCCTCTCTCCTGTCTCCTCCTGTCTACCAACGCATCCAGATGATCTTCCTCTGTACTCTTCCTATGTCTGGGCTGTGGGTTCATCTCCTTCCATGCTGTGTTAGTTCCTTTATGTCACAACTTTTTTTTTCACAATCATGGGTTGTGTCTAAGCCTTAAGGCAGATAGAGATGGGAGCAAGATTAAGTTACTCCTAAGAATTGCCAGCAAAGATTTTAAAAATATTATACATGAAACAAATATATTTTCACAATGTCTAAAACATGTTCAAAGCAGAGATGTCTTTTTGAATACTTTTAGGGGAAAGACAGATAAGAATTTATGTCCAGATAGTATTAAATATACTTTAAAGTATTTTTGTAGTATTCTTATGTGTGTGGTATCTCTCATTTTAAGATTGCTTGTCCTGCTCATCAGTATTTTTATAATCTCTCCACTAACTGAAGTCATGGCTGCCCTAAAGAATCAACCCTTTCTCTTGAGTGTAGAGAATTAGATATCCAGTTTACCTAAATGGGCTCTCTGTCCCCTACAATGCAGTCATAAACCCTTTCTCTTCTATGTAGAGAACTAGATATTCAGCTTCTGTGAATGGGCTGTTTCCATCCCTTACAATGCAGTCATACTAAGAGCTCATTCCCTCTTTTTCCTAAATAGAAACTAGAATTGTGGGCCAAATATATTTCTGCTTCTCTGTCCTCTATGTTTTTAGGACCTTTATTTTTTCTTAGAAGTGAGCATAGATTATAGATTATATGGACATGATGATTCATGATTACACAAATAAACTTCTGTACCAGGTCTTAATTCCTCTTAGCTTTTGGATATATACAAGCATGTTTATCTAAGTTTGTTTGAAATTTTCTAACCCCCCCTTTTTTAAAAAAAATAACTTACTATATTTCTCAAAAATTAAAATGTGTTTTAGATGAACAATACTTTTTTTTTATTTAACATCAACCTAACACTAGTATATAGATTGGAGCAAGACACTAATAATATTCACAGGACATCTGGATTAAGGTATACTGAAATGGTTCCCTAAATAATCATTAAAAAATAGTAAAAAGTTTTTGAAAATAAAATTTGCTATAATTATATATGTAACTTTGATCAGCTCATTTCATTTTGCTAGGCTCCAAATTTTTCCCTTTATAAAATAGAGTTATGTTAATTTTTATTCCAGGGTCTGTACTTAGATAAAATTCTATGACTCTGAAATCTACATAGGGAAAGTAGTCACATACACTCAGAAAACAGGAAACATCTCCACCAGCTACCCCACTTTTAACTGTGCCCTTGTAATTTTCCTGCCAAACCAACAATGGATATGGACTGTCTGGCAAAGTCACCAGGACAAAGGATTAAAGGGAGAAAAAAGATCCAGATGTTTCCATTTAGAGTAATTGAATTTTCAGATACATCTAATTCAGATGAGCTGTAGCCATGAACGACTGAGCCAAGGACAGAAAAGTGAATCTTGAAATTTGACAGAAATTTCCAGGCTACCCTTTTACATTGGGCATTATCATAGATATTTTCTTTTGTGTGTCTGTAATGGTGTGTTGTGAGTCAGGAGGAAGGAGAACCTTCATCAAAAAGCATATTAAAGCCTCCATAGAGCCCCTCCCCTGCCCTGTGAGTTCACAGCAGAATTTATTGCATGGTCAATGAAGACTGTTTTAAATGATATGAAAAAGGCTAGAAAAACATAAGGAAAATAGTACCACAGAAAATTCTCAGTCTATTTGAAGAAAACACAGGCACCAAAAAAAAAAAAAAAAAAGTCCATATAGCCTTTAAAATGTCCTATGAATAGCAAATGTTTCATCTGTGCATTGAATGTTTCCTTGTTTCCTTCAAGTTCAGGCTTTTATATAAATTTAATTAACTAAAAGAGGAAGAGGGGCCAAAAGTTGTATTCCACTAGGGAATTTCGATCTTTATCTACTGAGTCTTTTAAATGCTGAGGTAGATGGTAAACTTAAGTAGTAAATGAGAAGCAAGGGCAATAAACATCTTTCAAGAGTGCAAAGGGGGCACTTATAATAATTATGAACACATAACTGGCTTCAACTTCAAGTACTTTGACTAAACTGAGATGCATGTCTGACCTTTTAATTAAGATATAGTTTTGTTTCAATGTTAATGTCATTAGAAACAGTCAGAATGAAATACAATGAAGATCAACAACCTACCTGGCAGGATGGTAAGCCCAACTCCATCAAACCCTGAAACGTTCAGTGCCTTCTGTCACCTTTTCTCTGTTACTACTTGTGTCCTCTATTACTTACTGTTAATTGAACTTGTTAGAATGAGTGAGTAGAAAAGTGTAAGCTATGATACAGTTCCAGAGTTGGTTGCTAATGTGGACAAATGAGCTTTGACTGTGGTAGACAATTCTCAGGTATGTTGTTAGATCAATTGCCCAATAAACTGCACATTGAGTAGAAAGAAAGACCATTGCACCATGAGGAAGGAGGTTGGGTTTTAGGACAAGGACAAAAGGCAGCCACATTCTTTACCAAAAAACCTAAGGCTGATCTCTAGGACACATATCAATATTCTTCTCCTCTGAAGCCTCTTGAGCCTAGCCTCCACAGTTCAAATAACTCTTAGCACCATTGTCTTAATGTACCTAATTGTATGGACAATTAAGCAGTGCTTAAAGCATTCCACTACTTTCCTATCCAAAATTCCCAAAGTCCATAGTATCCAAAACAACGAACCCTAGATTGTATTTCAGGCAATTACTTGAATTGAATATGACCGAGAGAGTTGATTACTGCCTTAGTTCTCAAGACAAAGATAGGATTAGTACTTTTGTTGATGGTAATGAACCCATGAGTGTAGAAATATCTCTGGGTGGAAGCCTCTCCAGTTCTTCAGTGAAGTTCAGCCTTGCTAAGCTTTTCAAGAGAAAATAGTTGAAGTCTTGTTTATTATTTAGGGAACAAATGTTGTATAGTTACAGTGCCACTGTTCAGTAGTGTGCTCAAAACAGTTTTAGCTTAAATGTGCTTGCTTTGCCCAAACCACCATATCCCTGCAGCAAGGCACACCTGCAAACCAAAGGTCTCAGAGCATGATGCTGATTTTGTAACTATCTTCCCACTTCATTGGTGGGTAACCAAGTAAGGAAATGGTTTATATGGTAAGGTCACTTACTTAATAAAAGAAACAAACAAACAAACTTGGAAATAGTAACTATGCTGTAGAATAACAAATCTGCTAAGCCGGTACCTTCTGTTGGTACATGCCTGTAGAGGCAGTAATCTGCTAAATCCAATTCTTATTATTTAAGATAGTAAAATGTTTTGGTTTCATGAAAAAAAAATGTTCTGGCAGCTCTTTACTCCTAGAGTTATAGTCAAGTTGAGCCAAGTAAGTTGAACAAACAGAACAAATATAAAATAAGAGTATAGAAAACTTATAAGAAAAATATTAGGAAAATCACAAATTACAAAGAATTTTAGACTAATTATACACACACGTACACACACATTCACCTCACACCAGATTGATAAGTTCTATCTACTTCGTACCTTCAGAAAAGGATTTTATATGCAATGAAGCCTAGTGTGTAGGTTTTCAAGGCACCAGGGCGCTCTGGTAGGTGCTCAGGATTAGAACCATTACTTGAAGGGCTGAGCCATTTGGCTGCACTTGGCATTTCTGTCAAATAAAGAGCAAGGTACCATTATGAGGCTTTTACCAAATAAGCAGTTGAAATAGTGTTGTGTTTGGAAACAAATAACCAAATTGCTCAAAAAACCTCCAAGTTGAGATTTGACGTTTTTATTTTTTTATGAAAAAAAAAATGTTTTTACTGGAAAATTTCTTACTTTTTGTTATAAAAGCAATGCATGCTTACCACAGCCATTTTGAAAATATACTATAGAAGTCTGCAAAAGGGAAGCTGGAATTCCACTCGCTAGTGTCACATCAGTCACTGTAACTCCTAAGAGTTTTATGAATAAACAAAGTGTACTGTGTATGCATTTTGTGTGCTTTCTGAAATTAGCAATATAGCTAATTTCCCTCATTAATATTCTCCTGTGAACTAATGTTCAAAGACCACAGAAAATATGATGTTATAATTAATTTTATTGCATTTTCATTCATGAAAAATGTAACCCTTTGATTTATGACTCAATCCTGCAGTGATCTCTTTGACCACAGGTTTTTATGCACATCATAAATACTTGCTGAGGAGCTCCAGAGGTGGGGTTGCTTGCTTAAAAGATCCTTAGGAAAAAATATACTGATTTTATCTTTTGGCCAGGGTTTACAAGCCATGAATACTTACCAAAGATTTATAATCTTTGTTAATCTTACTGGTGACAGTGTATCCCAAGTTAATTTTCATTTCTTTTAAACAACTTCTATAGTATTTATTATTTCCCTTGAGATTGCTGATCGAGTATTTCATGAGAGGATTATATCACTGTGTCCCAGCTGTTTCCATTAAAGTACTTGCCTTTGTCATAATGATGTAAGCACTTTGACTTTTTTCATTATATAGACTGTATTTCTCTTGTTTGTTCACTTTAAGTTTCTTTGTGTTGTTTTGGGCTACAAAAAAATGTAGTTACTTTTTTAATTAATAAAATGGATTCTTTGACAATTCCATACATAAATAATGCTTTCAGATTTTCTTTACTCTTACTTTTTCTCCCCGAAACTTGTTGACCCCTTCCCCAATCTCTCAACCAAACTTTCCCACTTCTACACTTTTTGTTTTGTTTCATGAGCAGCTGAGTTTAACCAGGACTCTCTGGATGACCATGGATGGTCAACTATCCATGGGAGAATGGTAGACCCTGAGGATAGTGAATGCTCCTCTCTCAACAGACTTCAGTAGCCAATAGTTCCTTAGGAAGGAGCATGATCACTTGAGACTCTTCTATATCCATGACAGTTGATAGTCCTAGTCATGTGCCAACAACCACACTGCTGTGAGTTGGTGATGCAATGGTTATATCGTACGCATAAAACAACATTTGCAGCTGTTTTCTGCCAACTGGCTCTTGTATTACAAAAGAGTCAGCCTTGGAAAGATCATGCATTTGGAAAGAATGAAGCATACTCCTCCTACAGTGGACTACTTCAAGCTTAGCAAAAGTCATTGGCATCTTACCCCGAGTTTAAGTACTGAGTTCCCATTTCAACTAGTTAGACTTCAACCATTTCTTCTATTTAAGCATTGTTTTCTGTTGAAATTTTAGATACTGAGGAATGAAGAGAGATAAAATCAGTAATGCTGTTATTTATTCAACATATGTAATATAAAAGACACTATATGTAACAAGTATCAGTCTGCCTAGGCACAGTGAACATGCTGCATTGCAAATCATTATTTTAAAAATTTATTAATGTAGATGTATGCCTTGTTTTAATAATGAGGATATAGTAAGAGTTCATGATTATGGAGAATTTACAATAAAATCCGCACACTATTTTGATTCTCAATAATGGGTGAAGTAAGCAGGGCAGTGAGCAATATCAGAGAGAACATGGTGAGAAAATGGACTTGGTGATGGTCAAATGATTGCCTACCCTTATTGGATGGGGCTTAATGAGCTGGGATTAAAGTGTAGGATGATCCACTGCCAGTTCTGTGTGCACTAAAAAGGTAGAGAAAAGAAAAAAGGCAGCAGATTTCCCCAAACCTAAGTGAAGACATGATTGCTTTTGATTGTTGACTTCAGATTTGAAGGAATGTTGGCTTTGTTTTTGTCTGTTTTGGGCTTTCCTGTTTACTGCAGGAGGATTTTATTTCATGTGGCCTAGACTTGTCTTTTCACCATCTCTGTGGTGAAACATTTTTCTTTGTATCTGAGTTCTACTCACACGTGTATGTATAGAATTTAATTTTGAGTTGAGCATTTTGGTTAATCGGTGCTTGGACTCTGTAGTGAATAGCCACAGTGTTAAACAGTTGGGTAAACACAAGCATCTGCAGTTACAGACTTGCTTGCCAGCACTGTGAAACAGCAAGGGCTATGCTTGATCACAGTCTGCTGTCTCCTCCTCCAAGTTGCTGGCCTTTATTTGAAGCCACCTGTGTTTGGCACAGAGTCTCAATGAGCTGATCAATTAGAAGGAAGTTGAAGTCGAGAGGAACTGAAAAGAGAGTTTTGAAAGAAGGAAGAAACAAGATTATATAAGATACCATAGAAATTTCAAAGTTTGTGTAGAACAAAGAAGAGTCCTATAAAGAAGAGAAATCAGGAAGCAAGGAGAAATCAGGAAGCGAGGTAATCAAGGTTGAGGGCTACCATGGAGCTCGACTGAGTAAGGTGGGGAAGGGTTTGCGTCTGCTGTGGCAGGGAAGGTGTACTCTTTGTAAAAGAGAACACAGATGATAAACACAATACCACAAAACCTTGAATTGTTGGAAGATATTCTGTCTGTAGTCCTGAAATACAGCAAAGAGAAACAGATTTATTTCTGGGCATGCCTTTGCATCCAGCTTGTATCATGGAATGTTAAAGATGATTTTTTTCCAACATTGAAGATGAAAAACAAACAAACAAACAAAAGAAAAACACAGGGACAAGACTTTGCAATATGGAAAAGTTGGATATTTGCTGATCAACTAATTATCATTTGTATCATTCTTGTTTGTTTCTTTATGCCACCCCTGCTTTCAACACTCCTTTACAAATATTTCCTATTCTATCAGTTTTCCTGCCTGGATGTGCTAAAGGAACACAGCTGCATGGACTGGATTTACTTAAAATCCATGAGTACAGTGTAGAAAGACTTTTCAGTTTATTTTGACAAGAAGCTTTTCTTTTGGAGAAATTCTGAGATGTGAACCTTCAATTACACCCTTCATTTTTAGGATTTAATTTTATTTACCTATTGTGGGATCTTTACATTTTCATACCTATGTTAGAATAAAAATTCAATTGAGTCTTCAATAGGGATTATATTGAAGTTGTTTTCAGAATATTGTCTCTTTAACCATATTTAAGCTTTCTGATCTTTGAACATGGGATGTCTTTCCCCTTTTAAACAAAAGAAATGGTGTAACCCAGCACTGTGTAGCACTTTCTTCCTAGACTGAAACATCCCATCCTATAGAGAAGTTCATTAAGACAGGAAGTAAACATCTCAAATAGCTTCCGGAAGTCCCTGAAACAGACTACATTCACTAGGTGATCCATCCTCAGGAGTATGTAAGAAAAAGAATGCCAAGAGTCACTCCTAGGCAAACCAAATTGCAAAGGAGACTCTTAGACAAGCCCAGCTACCTGGAAGAAACAAAGAGGAGCTGAACCAACTAGGAGAAACAAATAGCAGCACAGCTTCCTAGAAGAGGTTTAGACAACTGAGACTCCGCAAAAGGACATTCTCCAACCTGTTAGTCTGCCTATAAATATACAACATACTCCAGGTTTCCAGCATTTGTGATCTGTCACCTATGCTGTGGCAGGCTTTGGTGATACAGTTGTCTTTGAGTCATTTATACCACTCACCCATATTCCTTGAGTAACCCCAAGAAGACTCATTAGTTCACCAAGTCGGATTTGGTGGTATCTTTACTCTTGTCTGTTCTCAGTTCCCCATCAGGGGTAAATATATGTTTGTTCACATTTCTCCAGGAACAGTGTCTCATAACACCCAGAATGATCTCAAACTTGTTGTAGTTGAGGATGACTGAACTCTTGATTTTCCTGTCTCTACCTCCAATCCAAGGATTATGTGTGTACATGCTGTCAGCGATGTCTAATGGCATTCTTTCAGCAACATTTTAGAGTTCTGAGAGTATAAAATCTGTACTCTATTCAGTAAATATGTTATAGTATTGGTCCTCAACCTTCCTAAAGCTGCAACTCTTCAATAGAGTTCCTCATGCTGTGGTGACCTAACCACACAGTTATTTTTTTGTTGCTACTTCATATCTATAATTTTGCTACTGTTATGAACTCCAATATAATTATCTGTGTTTTCCAATGTTCTTAGGTGACCCTTGTGAAAGGTTGTTCAACTCTCAAAGGGGATTGACCCACAGTTTTGGAACCACTGTGCTAAAGAGGACTTTTTTTATTCTTTTTGATGAAATGAAATTATTTCTTTAATTTTATCTTTGAATTTTTCATTGCAAGTAAAGATGGATTGATTTTGTATTTGATTTTGTTTTCTGTTATGGAAGACTCTATTAGTTTAATAGTAGTCTTGGTGAACTTTTAGAATTTTCTGCACACATAATCATGCTGTACTAGAGAAAGTTTTATGTTTTGATTTTTTAAAAATTTTTATTTAAATTAAAAATAGTCTTATTTTACATACTAATTCCAGTTCCTTCTCCCTCCTGCCCTCCCACTTTTTGCTTTTGATATTGTTTTAAGTTTGACAAAATCTTGTCTGTTTGTTTTCCAGGTGGTTTAGATAAATGATGATGAAATACTCATTTGGATCATACTTTATAGAACAGTAGAGAAATGATACTTGACCTCCTAGCTGGCCTTAGCAGTTGGGATCCTTAGAACCAATACTGGAAAGAGCATCATTAGTGACCAAATTTTGGGTTATAGTCACAGTGCACAGACTAAAGTAGTTTCTAAATTGACTATATCACGTTTATTAGATGATAAATGGTTTCTCTAGAACACAAGAATTGATGTTATATTCTCACCAGTTTAAACATCACTCACAGTTACTCCAATGAAAATACATTTATAATATTCTTTATGCTAATTTGTCAATGATTTAGTGTTGTCTAGAAATAACAATAGCTAAAATGCCTATTGTAGTGTCATCTGGAGGGTGGATTTTTCTGATGTCATTTATTAAGTTACCCTTGAGGGTTCAATTCATAATTAGGATAGCAAGGTGTACTTAGGGTACAACTTAATATGTGTGCATAATCATAGTCATAAATATAACAACTGTTGTACAATATTTTAAAAACAGTTTAAAGACATAAAAATGATAAATAGACATTCCTTACTTAATGCAGATAAAGCAGAACCCTTTTGTTCTGCTTAAAGGTATTTTCCCATGAACAATTTTCATCTTATTAGATTATCACTCTCCCTATCACCATACTATAGGTCCTTAAGCCAAAAACTAAGTCTTGATTTCTTGATTCTTCCCCTTCTATAATCTTAGTAGTCTTTGTATTACCACTCTAAATTATGTATGGGAGCCACCCTTCCTCTTCCTATAACTTTAGCCCAAACCATCATATTTCCATCAGTTTCAAACTGTGACATGGTGTCATGGTGGAATTGATGTCAGCTCCTCTGGACACCACATTTTACATTTGTGAAAGCCTGAGTTAGTCACCTTACAGATGTTTTGATTTTTTTCTTATGCCATCCTTTCATCCTACTTGACTCTCTTTTCAGGAATGCAGCCAGAGGGATCTTTTAAATACATGAATTATATTACATCACTTCCTCTATTGAAACCAACCAATAGCATCTAATCATGTATATAATGAACTCCTAACTCCTTAGTATAGCCTAAGGTCTCCATGATCTGGCCTCCGGCTTCTTGGCCCTCACTGCACAGACTCTGCACACATGCTAGCCAATGTTTTGGTCTTTGAAAATGACAAACTCATTCTTTCATTGGGTCCTTTACTATGCTGACTGACTGCTTTTCCCTTGATTGTAGAATGAATGTTCTTCAGATCTCGACTTAAATATCAGTTCCCAGTAGGGACTGCCCAGCTCCAAAGTCTAACTTGGATCTATATGGCCAGGCCACCACACTTGCCTGTCATGTACCATTTCTTCTAAACTGAAACACTAGCCCAAGGCAGTGGAAATATTACTCATGATTTGTGGTTTAAACATTTTTATTCCTGCAAAAAAGGAACATTTCAGAATAAGGTTCATAATGTAGCAAAAAGAACTTCAAAATTTCCATTGGGGGAGGGGATTGGAGAATGGCTTAGTGTCACACAAGTGTGACAACCTGAGTTAGACTCCCTAGAACCTATAGAAATTTGGAAACAGCAGCATGTGTCTATAACCCCAGCACTTCCACCCAGCTTTGTCCTACACAGTTGTCCTCTAACTCCCATCTACATTCAGTCATGGCATGTGTCCACAAACTCTGACCCACCATACTCACGCATACATACATACACACCCAAAGACTTTTTAAAATCTGTTTGGATAAGTAGATCATAATATGGGACATAAAACTTCTTTGGGGATAAGAATTCATTGGATTATATGTCTTGTTAATAGGACATAATCAAGATCTAGTTTTCAAACAGAATACACAATATTTGTTTAATTTGTATATCACTCAGTGTATATCCTAATGGCATTGGGTAGTCCTGGAAATTACCTGCTTAACTTTCCTACAGTGTCTGACCCATCAATTAACCACCCACTGCACATGCAGCTCATGGCCAGTATTCTAATAGAATCAGAATCCCTTGTGGTTCTCCAGGAAGGAAACTCATAAGCATTCCTGATTTTTAAAAAGATGAAATTTCATATAAACCTTATATGAGAAGTCTCAGGTGCTAGACTCTTTAATGATTTTATAAAAATTAAATTTTCTCTTCTAAAGGAGAAATACACCTCAGGTTACAGCTAAAGGAAGATGGAAACTGGAGGGGAATGGAGTCAGGAAACACAGGATGATTGCCCCTGTGTGTGATTCCTTTTGAATATTAATACTTAGGAATGTTCTTTCCCATATTGCTTCCATCCTTAGCTATGTTACGGCGGTGAGATCAGAGTCTGCTAGGAACCCTGGAAAGATCCATCAGCAGAGCCTGAAACAAATGAAAGCAGTGGTGTATTGCAAATGTTCACAAACAGCTCTCCAGCAAAGGAGCCCCATATGTGATATTTAGGAGTTTTGCCAAGGTGATTTTGTGCATTGAAGCTACCCAAGGACTATAAACTATAGCTACACAACTATTTAAGGAAGAGGTGATGACAATCAGCCCTCATGAACCACTTGACTGAAGATACAAATTCTCAGAAACAAAAACACATGACCCTGTAAGTGGGAGGGGAAAAGGTGAGGAAAGATCACAGAGAAGTGATGATGTTGGACAGGACGTCCACATTTGCACTGATGTGACTCTGGAGGGAAGACATGAGAAAAACTTAGATGCCAGAAGACAGGACATCAGCATTTCTTCCAGGGGGAGTCCAGATCATATCACAGCCTCCTCCAAGGGTTTGAGGCCAGTTGCCTTTGTCCCACTTGTGTCCCAGAATTGACAGCTTCCTGTTGCTCCTTGTGGCACTTGGGCAGAGTAGAGGGCAAAGTGTAGAGGTCTGGAGAAACTACCATGCTGTCAGCAGCCTAAGGCTTTATGATCTCCCCCCCCCCATTTCTCTTTGCTCTAGGTCCCTCTTATACACATAAGAAGCCTACCGCGTGGATGGATAGGGACAGCTGTGAGAATCCATAATTTTGGACTCCCAGTGAAAAGGTTCAGAAGGCAGAACTATGAAATTATAAAGGTTTTGCTGAATTACAGACAACACACATCACACACACACACATCAACCACACACGTTTCATTTTGCGCTGGGCCCTGCAAAGTATATAGCTTGTCCAGAACCTGGGTCTCTGATTTCCCAAGATCCCAAGATTCTCCCCTGCTGGAAAGGAAGAACAGGAAAGAAGAGAACAGGCTCAGGCTCACAGTATTTTTACAGCAATGCTCAAGGTGGTCCTAGGGCTATATTCCCAAACTTTGTCCTCTTCAATCCTAGTCTTCAAGACAATCTCACATGCTTGGACAGTGAAAGAATAAGTGAGGACATAAATTTAGGAACTAACATCTAAAATTCCACCAGCAGATTTACAAGTCATAGCAACACAATAGAAGTTGTAGAAAGCCTCCTAAGTAAATATTATACCACTTTATTTTGTCTGAGATTTAAATAAACAACTATAATTGTGCAGGGAAGGAATTTTTTGAACACACCTCTTAATCTTGCAGTAAATCCCCCAACACCCAGTAGGGAAGTGCTATTACATGATGCATCTGTACCTCCAACGAGTAAGGATCTCACAGCTAGCTAGCAACAAATTCTTCTTTAATGGCAGCAAGTCATCTCGTTATCACAGTATTGACCTAATAGGTCTTCAGAAAGCCTTATCACATAAAGATGTAGACAAGAAAAAGAGAAAATGTTCAAGGATAAAAACCATTGCAAAGTTAACAGGAACGTGTGGCATACTACCCAAGAGTCAGATACCATCAATAATGTTAACATTCACTGGATATTTATTATACCAGAGGGAACATTGTATCATTTTACTATCTACTATCAGCAGAATACTCTAATATGTGGAGTAGATACTTGCCATGTTAGCTTTGTTAGGCTGTGGTGCCTAAAGGTTTGGAGCGACACCAGAACAGACACTGCTGTAAAGGTCTATTGCTGTGTTCATACATGGTGTCTGTACATCGTTCAGATATGGCTCTGCCTGGGTTATGAAGAAAAGAGAAACACAGACACACAGAAAAGCCTGTTTCCAGTAGACAGCACTCTCAGCATGTTGTTGAACACAGTTAATGCAGATGGACCAAGGAGACACAGAGCAGGCTCTGTGGGGCAGTAAATACCTGAGGGGAGAAAGCTACAGGCAGAGGTTTTCTTCACACGCTATCAACATTTGGACTTGGACCCTTAAAGAAGTCTGCCATTTTCCCATGAATCTGAGGCTTTGGGGTACTTGGCATGGCTGTGCTCATGTCATTAATACACAGTGCTTCCCTCACTCAGGACTTCCTCTCACCCAACAGTGCACTTTGTTTACACATATAATATGTATGTATTATATATATTTTCAGATAACATAACATTTGAATTAGTTAAAATTTTTGTTCATTGATGGAGATTGGATCCAAGGCACACTAGATAAACATTCTACCACTCATACAGAGGCTAGGTGAGTTGAGTTAAATGAGTTAAACAGAATTACTTTCCATAATATGGACAGGCCTCAGCCAACCAACTGGAGACCTAAGAGCAAAGGCCAAGATCTGAAGAAGGAGATGCTCTCCTCAAGGCCCATCACACAGGATCCTACCTGAGTGTGCAGCTTGCTGATGTTTAGAATTTGAACTCAGGACTGCAACATCAACCCTTGCCTGAATTTCCCTCCTGCTGGCTGATGCTTCATATTTTAGACACAATAGTTCCCTTGATCATGTTTAATTCCTTAAAATAAATAAAAATAACTCCCCTTTTGTCTATTCGACCGTCTCCCCACCTCCCACAAGTGTGAATACATTTTGCTGTTGATTCTGTTTCTCTGGAGAACACTGACCACCTCATTATCCATGACAGATATTCAGAGAACACTGACTCTCACAGTGTCTGTGTCAGATATCCTACCTCTTTTATCTTGTTGGTGGCTGTGAATGTATACCAGTTAGCTTCCTTGCTCATTAGTTCCCAGCTGAGCCAATGAGTGGTCAGCAGTCAGGAGGGGAGTAAGGATAGGGTATTGATTCTCTTGGCCTACTCCCTTCTTGCTGCCGGTTGGCAGTGACCATGTTCTTTTTCCTGGGACCGATGTTCCAGTTCCCTGGCTTCCCCTGCAGTTTTTGCTGCAGGTATAGGCAGCTACAGCCTCAGCTCAGGAGGCTCCCAGGGCCACTCCCTTCCTTGCTCTTCAGGCCTAGGTTGGTAGGAGCACCACATACTTTCCAGGCCTTTCTTTCCATCCTGATTCTGCTCCCATGTGCTTTACCAGTTTTCATATTTTCCCTTGATCCTTCCCAAACCTCTGCAAATCATCCTCCATTTCCCTGTGCCATCTGTTTCCTCTCAGAACGCTGGGTAATTCGATACCCTTGTTATTCTTTTATGCATAAGGAAACTGAGGCTTGGAGAGATTTGGTAACTTCTGCAGGGCTGGGATTTAAGCCAAGGTTTCTGACTTCAGTGGCAATATTCACAGCTTGTATATGACACACCAATTACTTACTCTTTCTGAATCATAGTTTCCCCATTTGCAATAGGTCAGCCCCCAAATTCTTCTGATGTTTAATTTAATGTGTCAACTGGGCACAGGATACCCTTATATCTGATTAAACATAATTTCTGGGTGTGTCGTAGGGTGTTTCTGGAAGACATTAACATTTGAATTAATGGCTTGAGTAAAGCAAATGGCCTTCCCAATACAGGCTTGTACCATCCAATTCACTGAGGGGCTGAATAGAAAACAACTTTCTTTCTCTCATTCTCTCTCTCTCTCTCTCTCTCTCTCTCTCTCTCTCTCTCTCTCTCTCTCTCTCTCTCACACACACACACACACACACACACACACACACACACATACACACACACACACACCTTTATGACAATAGAAATTTCCACTTCACAAAGCCACCAGAAGATTGCTTGTCTGGCACATGGAAGTCACTAGCCCAGGGCCTGGCACACACTCTCGGATCAACAGAGTGTAAGCACATTTCTTGTTCTTTTCCAGTGTGAGATTCCTCTGGAATGTATTCTTGAATTTGGTATGAGCAGTCAATTTGATTTGAACAGGTTGGTGAGAAGTACTTTTTATATGTTTTCTCATGTAAAGAACTATGAAGAAATATTCCAGTTTTACAGGAAAGGAAGCATAGGGCCAGGAACCAAGTAACTTATTGAAATATTCTACCAAGCTGGTAATGAGAAATTCCAATACATATACTTTAATTCCAGGTTTACTTGAGTCAAAGAAATTTTGTTAATAGAGGTGATATTTAGTTGGTCAGGGCTAGTGTCATAAGTCTTGCTGTCAAAATAGAGAAATATTTCCAATTGGTGAATGGCTGATGCATATATCTTGTCTACATCCTCCTTCTCAGTGCCAAAGACAGGACTATTCTCATTGACTCATGAGATTTATGGACACATATGTTCTTGGCCATTACTTTTCAGAATTCATGACTAGAACCAAGTCCAACAAAGGAACTGTACAATCACAATCAGAGAAATAAAGTAGAATCTATAAGGAGCCGCGTCCAAGTACAGGGAGGGTGACCTAGGTATCTTCATAACATTGCAGAAATTCACCCTGTCAGGAGAATCACTGACAAAAAAAAAATCCAGTACCAGGAATTGTGAACTTATCTTTAAATTGTTGTTCAAAATTCAAAGACCTCCAAAATAATATATATAGGATATTGCCAGTGCCCCGGTTGACTCCTAGAAATTGAAGATGAGACCCTATTGCGGAATATTCCACATACTTTTGATGGCATGGAGGAAATGAACTGGAAGTGACTTGTAAACCTCCTCCCTGAGGACTAGTGCTCAGTACTGGAAGGTGCTTCAGAAGCTGCCAAGGAAGAAATAGTCAAGAGTAATACCCATGAACCGCAGTGACTAGAATGGCCAGATAGTAAAACAGGTGTAGTAGTGGAACTTATATTCTGGATGTAACCAACAGTTGTCTATTGGAACTAAGGCCCACTCAATAGGAGGAAATTTATGCATGGTCCTGTAAGCCTTACTCCTACCTATGGCTGGGAAGGCCATAGATCCTAGAAGACAACTTACTATTCCCAGTTCCCCAAACAAGTATAATTTATAACCACATTCCAAATACTTATCCTTGTACCCACAGGTAAGTGAAACCCCATAATCAAAGAAGCTGGTTTTTTCAGAAGACGGTGACCACTACATAAAACCATACCTGGCTAAATTGTAAAAAGAAAAAAAAATAAAAATAAAACCTGACTGTGGGTGCTCAGATTCAACTGATGCATCCACAACACAACCTTACACTTAAGGCTTAGAGGGTAGAAAAAAGTAAGAGCCAGGGGACCAAGACATCTGCAAGACTGTTTTCTGAATTTGACTGGTAAGCTGAACCTGTGAAATCTCAACAATATGGGTGACTAAACAGTTACAATATCAACTGACAAGCCAGCATGGATGGGGAAATCTCACAAGTCCTCCCCCCTTCACCCACACACACCTTGGATGAAAAGCTACAGGCAATTAATGAAGGAAGACTCAGTCTTCTCCAGGAGGCCACCCTGGTTACCCAATCCTAAGCAGGCAGACCTAAACACACACACAGACACACACACTATGTAAGCAAAATTAAATGAACTTAGCAGGTTGTATTTATAAATCGGTGTGTTTTTTATACATAAGCATATATATGTAGCAATAATAGTTAAAAAATAAGAGGCTATAAGTTTGAGAAGCAGTGTGGGGCATAGGAGAGGTTAGAGAGAGGAGAATGAGGGGGAAATGATGTAAAGACAGTTCTCACAACTGAAATTCAAAAAAAAAAAAAAAAAAAACATTAACTTTAAAAGTTACCTAGATTTATATGCCAGTCTCCTAGCTGATTTTTTGGACAACTGGACTTCCAGGAGATACATACAATGGATGTAAATTTATGTGAAATGTTCCCCTTCTAATGTGGACCTCAAGTCCCGGGGGTCCTTTCAGAACAGCCTCACAGGGGTACTGCAGGTGTTGAGTGCTGTCTGAGGTGGCAGTGGGGGGGGTAGCTACTCCACTTCGAGACAGTTCCCTGTATTTCTGTTTTAGCCAGAAGAAGTAGATCTAGACTGGTGTCTCATTAAGACCATGGCAACTGCTCTGAGTTTATGGCTGAGCTGATGAAGACACCCTTTTGTCCCAGTCTCCCTGAGTATTCTCCATCTCAGAAAGAGTCTGGGATCTTGGGCTTCCCCATGACTGAGTAGGATTTTGTAGATTTAAGGACGAAAACCCAAAGAACAGATATTTCCATAGTCAGAATATCTCCCCCCAATTGGGTACTGAAACCATCTGTGTGAGACAGAGTCAGGGAATGGCTTTGTGGAAGTGATTAGATAAGAGAGCTGAGCTTTTTTGAATGAAATCAGTGTCTTTATAAAAGATGTTCTCAACTGCTAACTTGCCCATTCCCCTCATCAAGGGTCCACTGTGAAGACACTATCTATGACCACAACACAAACCCTCACTAGACAACAATTCTGGTAGCACCTGATCTTGAACTGCCCAGACTCCAGAACTGTGAGACATTTCTGTGACTTATAAACTAGCCAAGTAATGGCATTTTGTTATAGCAGTCTGAAATGAGCAAGAATTAGGGGTGATGGTAGGAGGTAGAGCCAGGAGGATCAGGACTTCTTCAACTATATAGTGAGTTGGAGTCTGGCCTAGAATACCTAAAATCTGCCTTAAAAACAACAAAATCCAATATACAGTTGGTGGGATAGAAAGCTGAGTGAGGGAAAATTAGTCATAGGGTGGGCCGGGGGTGGGGGAGGGATCTTGTGCTGAGGGCAATTTCATTCTGTGTTTCTTTGCAGACTTCTCTGTAGAACATCAGGTTTTGTCCCCACTGAGAGGATCTGCCAAGGTCAGCTCTTGCCCTTTACAAATCTCCTTTCCCTTTCTTTCAAAATGGACTCAGTCTGGATTAATAGTGATGCTCTGAGAGCTTCCTACCTGTGCCTGGGAGAATGCTTTAATACCATTATCCTTAAGCTGTAAAGAGCGATGGAGAATTAAAAATAACACACACACACACACCCCACCCACCACCACCACCAAGACCAAACATTTCATAGTGATCAGAACATACCGGGCTGAAAATGGTGGCTTTTAATCAGGATTATGAAGGAAGTGGGTAAGGCAATTGCAGAATGACAAGTTCCATTTGAACTGCCTAATGGAATATTGGCTGAGGTTTTCAAATACTCCAGTGCCCTTTAAAAACCATTTCCCCCTTCTGCCCTTCTGTTTCTGCCCAGCCTCAGAGATGAAAATGAAATAATTTGAAGTGAGATACTGGCTGTATTGGCTTTTCTCAAAGGCAAGATGGCTGAAGTTTCCTGGGAATTCCTTTTGGCAATGAAGGGTCCTTAAACAAGACTGGCTACCGAATTTAGAGACCAGTGCAAACACAAAAATATGGGGACTCTTGCTCCATTACTAAGATGTCAAGAAGACAATGGGGCAGGAAATCAAGTGTGGAATCCACCAGAGCCTGGGAACATTGTGTGAGTGCACAGGTCACACACTCATGAAACAGGCCCCACACAGCAGCCAATGGAGAGTCATATTACTGTCTTATACTGGTTTTGTAATGTTGCTTCTTCCATTTCTAAAGTCGGTTCTAAAGGGTTGTGATAAAGTGTGTGCATGCTATTTCTAGGCACTTAAAGTTGATTGTGAAAATGGTGCTTTTAAAACTCAAGCATTTCTAAGACCCCATGATCACACCAGTGTCACCCTAGCATCTAATCAGGTGCGCGCAACCACTCACTACTCGCACCCTGGCTGAAGAGTCTGAAAGTTTAGAGCTGACTTGGCTAGCCAGCAACAAGGGGTGGGGGTATTTATTTTCACAATGAAGCTTAACACCAACTTGACTGTAAAGTTTGTAGTTCATTTACTCTTTGTGCAAATGTCTGTGTTTAATGTTTCTGTGTCTTGGCAGATAGAGTCTATTTAACTGGTGAAATATAACAGGTTTCTCAGAGGTCATTATGCGGTGTGCATGTACCATGCAGCATTGAAAGCACCGTTCTGTTCAGAAGGCTTCTGAATTTTCCATGAACACAGTTTTTACCGTAACACTGCACTTTGCTAAAATATCACACAATACACAATTTTGTCTTTAACACTTAACTTTTTATTTGAGTCTGTAATAGCATCTACAGTAAATGTCAGATATTTCACTGTGGTATAGTGAGTGTGCAAAAGGCATTCTTAGACGGAAGTGGTGATGTGCATCTGTAATGCTAGGATTAAGGTCGAAGTGGATCTCTGTGTGTCTGAGGCCAGCCTAGTTCACAAAGTGAGGCCAAGGACAGGGAGGGCTACATAGTAAGACTCTGTCTCAAAATAAATAAATTAAATAAATAAATAAGATGTAGTTTTTTGGATTTCACAAGTTGAATAAAAAGCCAAGTTAGAACAAACTAATTTTTTTCTTTAGTAGCTAGGGCACCATTTTGTTTCAAGCTTCTTGTTTAGCTTTTTATCTGTTCTTTTGTTAAGAGAACCAACACAGTTACCAAGTCCCTTTCTATGTGACAGAAAGAGAACTTGGAGTACAAAGAGGATGATGTTTATGCTGAAGAACA